>NC_064430.1:24102500-24702500 GCF_023375975.1 Astyanax mexicanus | reverse complement strand
TCCTCTCGGCAGCGCTGCTTCAGACGCTCGTAACACGTCTGAGGAGTCGTCTGCAGGTAAACTGCAGCCAAAAACAACAAAACAAACAGAAACAAAATAATATTAAAGTGGCAGTCTTTAAGTTTTTGGTAAGAATGTGAAATTGTACACATTAAAAGTACTAAAACGTGCACTGTGGTGAAGAAATCTCCCCTCTGGAACACTACTACTGTTAATTTTAAGAAAACAATTTACTGCTGGACTGCTGCTTTAACAAACATGAATAAATACAAATTATTACAGACTAGGGCTGAACGATTAATCGTTTTTTAATTAAAATCACGATTTTTCAAATACAAGAACTGCGATTTGAATTAGCCAACAGCCTGCAAGATTGTGTTTGAAAACGCAGCCTACTCTTTCAGAGACGCACCATGACGTTGCGGCACATGTGCCGTGATGTCACTGTGTTTGTAGTCCGTAGAGTGCTGAGGATTGTAGTCTTTGGGCTCATAGTAACTCCCATGCTCAGTGGGAATGAAAGAAGACACGGAATGAGCCGTGCCCAGCATAATAATGTCTTAATATTTATGACTTATCATTTAGTTCTGTCTAATCATAAATAAAAGCTGTGACACTTTGATAAATATTAATTAATTTATTTTTTTAATTTAAACACAAAACTGACAACTGCATTTAATCTAAGAACCCTGGGAATATTTTATGTGGAAAGAAGTTTATAATTTTATTTGAAACATATGTTAGCCACTAATACAGGTTTAGGGTTTAATGGATTTAAAAAAATATTCACAATTTAAATCGCAATCACAATATTCTCTGGAAAACAATATTCTCTCACAATTAGATATTTTGCCGAAATCGAGCAGCCCTATTACAGACAGACATTAACTTCTTTTTCACTGAAAAAAAAAAGGCCATCAAACTCCTCCCGCATTAGCGATGTGCAGTCACACGACATGTAAATGTTAATATGCAAATGAACCGTAGTTATGTAAATCTCTGTTCTTCCTTCCAGATGCACTCCTGCTCTATTACACAGATCATTAAAAGAAGCTGTTAAAATACATTTTCATGTTAAGGTTTGGGCACATGAAGCATTGTCCCATGAATTTTGGCATGTCAGGTATATTTAAAAAAAAATTAGAAAAAAAATACATGTCTATTCATCTATATGTATTACTACATGTATACTACCTGATCATTTTTTTATTGAGTTTTTGTTGTTTTATTTTTCATTATGATGTTAAATCTGAATATTGAAATTTAATCTATAGTAGATGTAATATATCAGGTACAGAAAGTTCAGAGTCCTCAATTCTCAGCAGTTTGCTGAATCTCTGCTCTGATTAAACTACTAAGTACTCAGTACTGAGGTGAGGAGCTGGAGGATCAGGTGATTTTACTGTAGAGGAATCTGGTTCTACAGGACTGGACTTCCCCCACTGCTGCTGAACAGGATATCACTTTAATTACATCACCAACAACAATGATTTCTGGGTGAGGGTTTAAGGGTTTATTTACTTACAATAATAATAATAATAATAATAATAATAATAATAATAATAATAATAATAATAATAATACATGCTGATTAAAGTGTTTTACAAAGTAAAAACTAATACCATATTTTTCACAATTTTCGGCGCACCGGATTATAAAGCGCATTATGAGACACTAGTAAGGAACAGGGACTCTGTGGTGAACAATCCATGTGTGAAAATGCTCCCTGAACCCTGAAATCTTTCACAATTCCAGCCCCATGAACCATGACATTGTTATTTTGGAATATGGTCGCGTTGTCAGGGAAGAAAAAATCAAATCAATTGATGGAATAACCATTAACAGTTTGTTTTGTGCAGAGTTTCTCTTTATTATTTATCGCATGACTCACCGATAAGATCCACAGGAATGGCGATGTTTTTAACAATCCACTCGAACCACTCCGACAAAACTGCAAAATCCACCTCAGGCATCTTCCCACTGCCACAAAACACAGCCACCACCATGTTTAACATTAAAACATAAAACATATAAACAGCATGATTTAATCCCTGTGTAACATCTTTGGCTCAGTACCTTTTATACAGATTTTCAACAAATATGTATTTTGCGCTGTAGATGGACCTTTCCATCATTCTCACTGGCGCCGCCTGCAGAAGGGAAAAGGAAACAGATCGGAGATGGAAGGAAGGTAAATAAGAGCTAAAGTACTGAATGGAGCTCAATACTGAGGGCTTTATACCCATCTAGCCCACTGCTGGCATTAGCCCTGGCATGTCACCAAAAGGTTTATTTTTATCTGCTTCAGAGCATCCTAATATTTTGGCCGTATATTTTGGACATTTGTGTGAGCAATGGGTGCAAATTAAAGTAGCTGAGTAAACACATTAAACAGAGAGTGCATAAATATTTGACATACAGTGTTTACCATATAAAACTGCACTGATATTAATGATTAATAGGGGTGTCACGATTCTCTAAATCCTCGATTCGATTTTATTTCCGATTTGAGGGTCACGATTCGATTCAATTCTCGATTTTCTTTTTTATTATATATTTACATTTTATTATTTTATGCCTCATAAAATTTAAATAATATATTATTTATTATTATTATTATTATTATTATTATTATTATTTATTAATATATATATGGTAATGCCATCTAGTGACTTTTTTGGTAGCAACAGTGTGCACTATTAAAACTGCAACGTGCAAAATAAAATAAAAAAAAATAAAAAAATAGGAACAATTAAAGCCTTAACAAACTGAACTCTATCCTACTATAACAGTTAAACATGAAAAATAAGACTCGGTCCCTGAGAATTACAAGTTTTTTTCTTTAAGAAAGATATATTATTAACTTTATCTGAGAGAAAGTTGTTTTTTTAATTCAATGGAAAGCAACAGGTGTAGTCAATTATAAGTTTAAGATTTTTAATCCACCTGACTGTGATCTATAGTCAGTGTTCTCAAGTCACACTGACACACGCATTTCAGCGAGTTCACACGCTCTCACCTGCGCGCACCCACCCCTCCGTTAGATACAGATACAAAACCTGCGCGCACCCCAACCCCCCCCCTCCCCCGTTGCACAGATAAAAAAACAGTGATCACACTCCCGCCGACACTCAAAACTTGAGAGCCCTTTCTTTAATTCTATAAGTCCGTTTTCAGTTTCTCCTCCGTGGCTGAAAGGCAGCTGTTCTCTGCCTCTCACACAGCAGAACTGAGGGCGGGCTCTCTCTATTTACATGAATAGGATGCGCTGTGTTGGTGCTGCCCCATTTGCGTAGCGCGCTGCGCCATTTGCGTAGCGCGCGCGGGAGGGATCGTCGATTCTCGTTTTGACTTCGATACTCGAGACCATGACCTCATTTCGATCGATTTCGATAAAATATCGAGATCGTGACACCCCTAATGATTAATGATGATATTAATGATTAAAATCTTACTACTGTGGAGAGGTGTCTGTCCAGCATGGTCAGCTGTACGTATGTCTGCAGCGTGAGTCCCCATCTCTCCGGGTCCTGATACATCAAAGCCTTCACAAAGAATAATAGACAAAAACATTATATAAAAACCATATAAACACAACTGCTTTCCCAAATATACTAGTGCATCTCAAAAATAAATATTATATAGATGTATTACACGCAGAGTGATCTATTTTAAACCTTTGTTTCTTTTATTATTGATGATTATGGCTTACAGACAGTCTCAGAAATGTAGAAAAATATTTTAACCAGTTTGTAAATATGCCTCGTAAGCACACCTCCTTAAATACATTATTAACTAAACCAAAATAATCTTATTTATTAATATATTCAAAAGAAAATCTCACCAGTGGATTGTGTCCCTGCACGTTTCTCCATTTGGATACTGGTTCTGTCAGAACCTGCAATGGCCCAAAATGAGTTTCCTTTAGTTTAAGAACTGTTTAGGTAAATTAACAGCAATAAAATCATAACATATACTGATAAAGCTTTGCAGATCATGCATAATGAAAAAAAAAAACATATCTATATTCACACTTCTTCAGATCAGGGAGGTGTACACTAGTTTAATTAACATTTCAGTCTACCCTTGCTTTAGCTGTGCTTCATATTTACAATATAAATGAATGAATAATCAACAGCATACTCTCAACCGGAAATAAAAACTAAATGTATTATGGACAATCCATACAGAGATACTCACTTTTACACTTATGCACACAAACACCAGGGGACTTTAATAAACACACGAGAGGTAAAGTCAGCCATTAACCTCACCTCAATATTACTGGTTTTGCTGAAATACTCCAGACATGTGGTTTTGCCACTCGCAATGTTTCCCTCAATACAGATCTGTAAACACAACAACACAACACAAACACAAAACAAACACTAAATATATAAGCAACAATAATATAAGAACGTTAGCATGAATAAATTACAATAAATTAGATTGGTGTTAATAAAGTAAGCATGTTACCTAGCATTAATAAAATAAATGTTCAACAAACATTAAAAACAGTTAGTTAACAAGCCCATTATTACAGTTAGCATTAATAACAAAAAGAAGTTAGACTTTTTTTGATGAATGGACAAATAGAAATTCTTCATATTTAAACTCTATTTGCATTATTTTTGAAAGACATCCATTGAACTTTATAAAGGGTTTCTCTCTCTCCTCTATTGCTGCTGTTTTGGAGATGTTAGGCATGTTTTTCTAGACTGTAATGATATATTAAATATATAATCTACTCACCACAGATTTCCTCTCCTCTCCGTTTCGGACGAGTTTCCCTTGGGAAGGAGATAACATAGTGAGAGTGCAGCGGTCGCCGGGGTCAATGGGTCAGTGCTCTACAGCGGGAGCAGAGACCGGGGTCAGAAACAGCAGCGTGAAGCTATTAATGTTCAGACTGACTGATCAGCAAGCAGAGCAGGAGCTTTATCAATTACAATACAGCAGAAAATACAGTAATAAGCAGGAAATACAGACAGGCAGGCAGGGCTCATCAACTGCAGCAAACTAATAAATGAATGAATAAAAAAAAACTGAAATACAGTATTAATAAATCTAGTTCATCAGGAGAGTAAAGCAGTTGCTGTTTCTCACTGTACTGTAAAAGTGTTTTTATCCAAGTAAAATAGAAGAACAACAGCAAACAGCAATTATTTCTTTAGAAAATGAATACTGTAGCTGGAAGGATAATTTTAATGGACACTGAACTGAATTTATTTGCTAACTGGAGAAGGAAGGGCATTGTGGCTGATTTAATACTATAATGCCTCTGTTGGTAAATTGATGATAAACTTACAGTCTTACTTGTCCAAAAAAGCTTTTGAGAAATATCTCTTTGAATACTTAAACACTGCGTATTTAAGATCATTAATAGAGTTTACTGAATTATTTAAAATATTAAAATGTTAAAGTTGTTGGCATATGTCTTTTTAAGGTCTATTGTTTACATTCTTCAGCAGTTTTTTCTGATAATGAAGTCTGATTTCGTCATTTATTGTGTAATTTTGTGGAACAAACTAAATCCAACAGCCTTAATTTAAAGCCTTAGTGTTTTATATTTTATATACTTCTAACAGTATAGTATAGTATAGTGTAGTATAGTATAGTATTGTAAACCTATATAAAAAGGCCAGTCATGCAAAACTAAATAAATAATAATAATCTAATTTAACAGATTAAACTACTTGATAACAGTAAAGCAAAAAACAGCGAACAAACGTCTATGTTGCTGGTTATACTTCTTATAAACTTATATTAACAGTTCCGTTCCACCTTAAATCCTGAGGTAGATACAGTGGAAAGTGTACAGCAGCGGAGCGGGATTACTGTACAATTTAAGGTGGACCGGAACATTTCAACATCAAGCGGGAGAATAAAGCATAGATATACTTCGTCTCCTTTTTATGTCACGTTGGATATACTGACATTACAATACTTATATATAAACATATATAGTATATAAATATACTATCTTACCGGTGAGGTTGTGTGTGTGGTAAGCTCTTCGCTGTAGCTGCAGTAGTGGTAAGGTGTGTGTGAGGTTTTGAGGTGTGTGTGAAGTAACAGGAAGGACAGTGCGGCTGATTCTCATTAATAATCCGCTGATCATCTTTATCTTCATTATTTCATCCTCCTCTTCCTCTCCTTCATCCCTCCGGCTCCGCGACGCTCCGGTTAAAGGGAAACATGTGACCGCGTGCTTCCGTGCTTCACGTTTTACATCACAGTCGCGGCCTTTAAATTTTATATTGTAAAGAGGACTTTTATTTTGACAGGAATGTCACATGACACATGGCACGGAGCTTTAAAGGAGCCGCATCCAGATCCGGTGTTCTGTCGAATAGTTTTTTTTTTTTTTCCCTTTATTTTACAATATCAACTTACAAACAAAAACAAGGCACCAATAGTAATACAAGGCATCAGCATCACCGAGTTGAGTAACATGTGTACAAAAATATATATTTAGAGATTTACATCAGATCACATTTTTAATTAAAAAACAAAGTTTTTCAGCAGACTTGTTTTTAACTAAATTAAGAGACTCCAAAATGGTATACATTAGGGTTAGTTTTAAAAAATCTACATTTATGAATGAAAAACTTTCCCAATAAAATTAAATTATTTATCAAAAATTCTGTCTTGGGGTTCTGAGAATAACTACCAAATTTGATTATTTTTGAATTCAAAGCTGGCAAATCAATTCCTTGATCGTGGAGCCTATCCCACAAACTGCACCAGAAATCTTGGATGACGTGACACTGAAAAAAAACATGATCTAAATCCTCCTCTTCATCACTGCAGAATATGCATCCATCAGTCTCTAATTTAAATCTAGACTTTATAAAATACTTAGTCGGATAAATGTCATTTAGAATTTTAAAATGGACTTCCTTTACTTTAGGAGGAAGAGGAAAATAAATATATTTAGTTCTAATTTTATAGATTATATCAAGACCATAGTCATTAACAATATATTGCCGCTTAACCTGACCAGGATACAACTCTTTCTGTAACACTCTCCGAATGAACCTGTTAGTCATCTTTTCACTATTAAAGTCTGTATCTTCTATATAGAGTTGACTCAGAGCAGGAGAGGTTTTGGAGTGACACACATCTTCTTTAACCATAGATTTAAGAACAGCTGGGAAAGCATTTATCAATTTGTTGTAACTCTTCCCATCAAAAACAACATTAAATTTCAAACAAAAGTCTTTGAACGATAACATATCCCCATTGTCATCCATAAAGTGTGATATGGCCCAAATTCCTTTCGAAAACAGGTTCTCATAAAAAACTGATTTTCTGTTCAACAAAATATATCTGTTGTTCCAGACAGGAGAATTATGTGGTGTGAAATTATGTTTATAGAAGAGTTTCCAATAAAGCAGGACCTGTTGATGAAAATCTGACAGCTTGATGGGTAACTTATTATAGTCAAAATCACATCTTAAGAGAAAATCAATTCCCCCTACATTCTGAAAAACAACATTAGGAATGATACACCAGAAAGACTGTGAATCATTACAAAATGCTCTCAGCCAATTAAGTTTTAGAACACCATTCATGGAGCTGAAATCAATTACTTTAACACCACCTTCCTCATAGTTTTTAACCATATCTTCTCTTCTAATATAATGACATTTATTTTTCCATACAAAATTAAAGTTGATTTTGTTTATGGCTTTAATAATGTCAGGTGGCATCGCCAAAGAAGATGCAGGGTAGATCAGTCTGGATATATTTAACCCTCTGTAGCAAAAGAATAATCGAGGGTTAATATAAAAATAATATAATACGTATTAATACGTATTTCCCTGTGGATATAGCAAAGTTAAACTCAGATTTTGACTTTTTAGGTGTTTTAGAGCAATAAAGAACCCAAAATAAAAGTCTTCTAACTGCACAAGGCAACGAATATAAAAAAAATACTGTTTTAGTAAGTTTACATCAAGAATGTAAGAATATAGTAAGAATATAAACAACTAAACATACTTACTTACATTTTTTGCATGTATAAATAATTTTTATTTATAACCTATTCATTATACTGTACGTAGATATGGCAACCTGTGATATATAGGCAAAAAATAAATTAAATAAATAAATAATACATATATAGCTATGCATTTTGTGCAGACCTCATGTGGGTGTGGACGTGTGTAACTGTGTTTAGAGAAGTTGTGATGTTTAATACTGTGTTTCCAGGAACTAAGAGGAACTTTCAGTCAGGAAGTGCACTTTTTGTGAGGGTTTTTGTGTGTGTGAGTGTGTGTGTAAGAAAGTGTGTGTGTGTGCTGTAAATGTAATAATGGCAGAAAATCAATCGCCTGGAGGTGTGGAGGTGGACGTGGGCTTCCTGAAGTCCAGGAGAGGCCTGCTGAAGATCTCAGAGCTGGTGAGAAACATGTTTAATGTAACAGATGTGCAATATTTTATATGATATTTATTGTTAGGCCTAAATGAGGCGAGAAGTCAGAGGCTAAACCATGTTCCACTGGGCAGATTACTGATCCTGTAGAAATAAAGATCACTGATTTCTAAAGAGATGTACAAACGTTTGCACACATCCCTTCTAATGATAGCCTATGAGTCTATAAAAAGTCTTTCTAGTGTATGCTTAGTATTAGTTTGTGGACAAACAGACAAATATAAAACTCTGCATGCATTTCTCTACATACATGAACAGGAAACACTCAAACCTCTTTATCTCTCCGTTTCCTCTTCAGGTGGTGCTGTTTGTGGCGTTTGTGTGTTTTGCGGTAGCTGCCAGGCCGGCGTACATCGCAGTCGCATGTGTAGAGTTCATCGTTACACTCGCTCTGCTGCTGCTGTACCTCCTGAAGCTCCACAAGATCTTCACCTTCTTCTTCTGGCCTCTCATCGTATGTTAAACACACACACACACACACACACACACACTTAAATCATTCTATCATACTGCCGTGCTAAAAGTCATGGGTAAATGAATCACTTCCACAGTTTACACTTAACTTAGTCTTTGTCTCTACATTTTTTTCATATTTACTCACTAAATATCAGTACTTTTCAACATGTTTAAACAACATATAGACATTTAAATGCCTTTTAAATCTCATGATCAGCTGTTTTTATTGTTTTTATAGGAGGAGGACATGGCAGAAATAATCGTTGATTAATCAATTAATCGACTAATTGAAAAAAATAATCAGATGATTAGTCGACTACCAAAATAATCATTAGTTGCAGCCCAACATTACTATATCCTGAAATATTGTGCCACATATCACCCACCCCTAATTATCACATCAGGGTACTACTTTTTTACTGTTTTTAGCAAAAGAGAAATTTACACTGTTCTCATTTCCCATTTTATGTCTACTAGAGACAGATTGTTATTATTATTATTATTATTATTATTATTATTATTATTATTATTATTATTATTATTATTATCTGTCCAGTATCATTTATTTTACTTTAATCCTGGATATATGGAGTTTTTGAGTGTATATTATTATTAATATCATGAAATTCTGGATTATTGACTTCAGTTACAAATCTGATAAAATTCTTGTATTTATCAATATCTCAGTTAGGGGTGTGCCATATCATATCGTATGCATAATAATACAATAATACAATTTAATTTCAATTTTGCTGCATTAGTGTATTCTTAAAAAAAAAACATATATATATATATATATTTAATTCAGTGTTCAGTCATATCGCCAAGAGTATTGTTATCGTAAAAATCCTAGGAAATATCGTGATATTATTTTAGGGCCATATCGCCCACCCCTAGTGTACATTAGATAGTGCAGTGGGGGAGGGGGTAATGATGGTTACCGGCAGCATTTGGCTAAAATTGCCTGTGTAAACAGCAACATCTGAAGCCAATAACAGGCCTCACTACAACTTCCATAATTCATCACCTGGCCTTGCTATGAGCACTCTGGCCAGGGTTCAACCTCTCGTACAGGATAACACCTTACAACATAATCAGTTTACATACTGTTGTCCCATGACTTTTGGCATATAGTAAGTGCAGTATCCAAAGTAGTATGTAGTATGACAATAATGGTAAAATAGTGGAACATCTGGAACATCTGAACTAATACTGTTTTCTTTGGGGGCTATTTCAATTTGCCACACTACACCCTGCTGAATGTACTGTATCCAGCAACCAGTTTAATGGTATGCATTACAAAGTATGTTGAAAAAATTGTCTCAAACATCAGGCTTTTAATTATTCAGATTTTTTTCAAATATAAGGGGATTACCATTGATATTTCTTATTAATTAAAACTACTGGGTTAATGTTGAATGTTTTTGCATGTATTGTACTTTGGTGGAAATTAAAGCATTCTGCCAAAAAATGCAGATTTAAATTAAATTGTCTCATATGGCCTGACACTATTACATAGTTGTGTATCAGCTATACTGTAGGTTAGATTAGATTGTGACTATATTTAATGATTTACTTATGATTTATGTCTATATTGCATTATTTTCCAGGATGTGTTCAACTCATTCTTTGCAGCGGCCTCCATGGGTATAATCAGCATCATCGCTATTTCCACTTACACTGTTACAGGCACTATAGTTGGAGCGGTAAGTGAGAAACTGTGCCATACAGAAATACATCAAATATATGCAATATTATAAATAAACATTTTAAAACTTGTGAACACATACAGATCAGAGCATAAGTGAGAGCATCAGTGAAGTCGTTTACATTGAAGAAATCAGATTGAATGGCTTAATTTTTGATAACAATACTCTTGACTATATGAAAAAAATATATAAAAAGTATGTTTAAAAAACAAAAAATGTTTTTAAAAAATGTTTTCTAAAAAAACAGTAACAGTAAGTTTATTATTCACTAAAGCTAACGTTAAAGCTAGATATCTATATGAAACAAGTGTGCAGTTATTTATGTATTTGTTAAGGCCAGATGCTAAATAAGGTAGAAAATGAATGGCCTATTCTATTAATTGCTATGCTAAGCTAATATACTTGTTAATATGTAATAAAAGTGTTATTACTGTAAAGGCTGTGTTTTTAAAGCTGTGGTTTTTTGTTTTTGTGCAGGTAATGGGTTTTGTGGTGATGGTTTTGTGGTGTGTGGACGGATATTACCTATTCAGAAAAATCACCTTTAACCAGCAGAGAGCAGTGCAATCCTGAGAAAATTCAATAATCACTTCTTTTTTCACATTTAAAATTTTATGATTTAGAATTTTGGAGTACGGAATTAGCTATGGTACAGCGCCCCCTAAAACGCACAAGGTTACATATATTATTAGTGTAATGATGTATTATTATTTTATGTGTTAATTGTGATTGTATTATCTTATCCTATCTAATCCTGAAATAAATAATATAAATTTATATTTTGTCTGTTTCACAGTAAATAATAGTTCATGCTTGACTAACTAGAATGACCTAATTTAAATATGTTTGATGCCCGTATATGAGGTACTCATATATAAAAAGACTTCTACAACACTTTATAATGAATTCATAACAATGTATAATACTATGTATAATTTATTAGCTGAACATATTCATGTGTTAGAAGTCAAAGTCAAAGTCCAGACCTAAACCCAGTCGTTTTGCAAAGAAGAATGGGCAAAAATTTCAATCACTAGATGTGCATGTATAAATGTGTGGTTGCTATGTGAATATGGAAATATAACGTTCAAGACATATTTCAAACAACTGCAGCACCAGAAAGCTAAAATGCTGTTTATAAATATATTTTACTTTTTTTCCCAAATGGGTTAAGTGGACATTATATTTGAAAAAAAAAATAACTAATAAAAAATAAGCTCTAAATGGGAGTTTAAATGTAGTACACTATTTAATAACGTCCACGTTCCATGTGGAAAATAAATAAGTTTAAATATATGAAATCATGATTAAACAATGGCCAAAAATGTGCTGGGTTGCTAGGTGACAAAATATGGAAAAATAAAGTTCAAGGGGTATGAATACTTTTGCACCCCACTGTATGTATTGATGTGTTTCCGTCCTGTCTGTGTGTGTGTGTGTGGAACGGAAACACACAGACACACACACTTCTACACACACCCCCAACACACACCCACACTGCATGCTATACTCCAGCAGTGGCCACAGGCAGCAGCAACTGGTCCTTTCTAACTGGTTTTAGAAGATCTTCGCAGCAGAAATGGGAGATATGGAGGACCCAGATCGACCGAGAGACCCCCCAAATCCATCTGTACTTTCTTTACTTATAAACAAAGAATTACTTTCTTCTAGAAAAGGTCAATTACTGCTGGGAGAAGTGGTGAGTTTCTGTTTTTACCTTTTTTCCATGGCTACTTTTTCGAACTCTCCGTTCCACCTTAAATGGTGCAGCAGCTCCATTCAGGCGCCTGAGGCGCCAGAATGAAGCTGCTGCATCATTTAAGGTGGAACGGAGAGTTCTCAACTTGAGCACTTTTTAATGGAGTATATTTTATTTTGTGGCTGTAAAACTTTGCCAAACGGCTAGAAAAAGTTAAATCAAGCTGTTTCCTTCATTTTTTAAATATTAATCATGTTTCAAAACCTCGTATCTACCAAGTTAAACCATTAGCCATAAGCCATGCCCTAAATAAGTGTGTGTGAGGAAAAGAGGGAGGAGGGAAAGGAAGGGGAAGAAGGAATGAATGAAGGAAGAAAGAAAGAAGCAAAGTCATCTGCTTTCAATCTGGGTCATCCATCCCACTCTGCTGGGGTTCAGCCAGGAAACCCTGCTGCTCTCCAAACACACAGGAAAGCAGGAAAAAAAGTCAGTTGTTGTGGAAAAATGTAGGATTTAGTTGGATTTTGCAGGATTTTAAACTAATATCATCATCTTGTTTATGTGTTATAAACTTGTTAACTATGGAAAATCGCATACAACTATATATACAACTAAAATAATACACAACTTTTTTATAAAGTTCTAATGATATGATATTTATTTTAAATTCGAATTTGATTTATTGTTTTTATTATACCAATTGTTTTGTGCAATAAATCTACATTGAATTGTATGGTCAAGTTAATAAAATAGATAAATATAGTAGTATAAATTTAGATTTATAATACTCATATTAAAAGACTTCACTAAATTCATCATGATGTTTATGTGTAATAAACTTTTAACTAAAATATATAAAAAAAATTAAATAAAATTATATTGATATGATATTAATATTCTTGTAGGAATTATACAAAAAAACTGTATTAGGCCACCAGATTAGTGACTATATATACTGTAATTAGATTATTTTAGAATATATTATTTTATTAATTTCTTTGCACAATAAGTCTACATTAAATATTATTTGTGAGGGAATAAAATAGGTAAATATAGTAAAATATAGATTTAAACACTTAAAAAAAGTTTGTTAGCAGCTCTAAAAAATTCACCCTAGAACATAAATACCAGGAAGCACTGATGCTTTTCACACACACAGCAGGAAAAAAATAAAGTTGTTGTGGAAAATGTAAGATTCTGTTGCATTTTGCAGGATTTTAAACTAATATCATCATTATGTGTATGTGTAACAAACTTTTTAACTATGGAAAAGTGCATACAACTATATATTCAATTACAATTATACACACACACACAAAGTTATAATGATATGATATTAATATTCCTGTAGAAAGTATTTATGCTAATTATAATGGAATAGTATAATAGAAGAGTATAATAGATTTTACAAAATGATTTGAAGTGATTAGTTTTCCTAATTGTACATTATTTTTTATATCAATTGCTTTGTGTAATAAGTTTTCAAACAGCTATTTTGAATTGTATTGTCAGGTGAATAAAATAGATTTGTGGTTAGTGTTCCTTTTTATTTAATTTAAGTAAAATATAGATCAGAAAATAATACTTGCTCTTACAGCCTACAAAATAGATACAAAAAACACTGCTGCTCTTCACCCACACAGCAGGAAAACACCAGTTGTTCTTTTTTAATCCAACATTTCACTGTGTTTATGTGTAATATTTGTTTTAACTGTAAACTGTACATGCAACTCTATATACAGCAAAATTATATGCAAAAATGATTTTAACAGGTTTAATATATAGTATATAGTTGGGTAGCTAAAGAGTAGTTATATACTAAAATGTATATTTATATATTCAACAAACACAGGGTTTCTTTGCCAGGTGGCACTAGAAAACATTAATTCAGCATATCACAATAGTTATAATGCATACATATCTATGCAGTGCTATAATTGAGTGAATATAATCTCTGTCTGGTATAATTGAGTGAATATAATCTGGAAAATCTGGAGCATAGTTTGAATTTCCCTTGTGTATTAAACAGAACAAAGTGTAATATGTAGTAAAATATTTGCATGATGCTAAAACAATATATTGTGCAAAGCAAAGGACTACAGCAGGTTGTTTCGAAGTGTAGGAAACACATGTTTGTGCAGTATTGCTGAGCTGTGATCTTGTGATCAGGGAACGAGTCTAAATAAGTTCTAACTGCTGACTGCTCGTCATACAGGCCTATATTTAGCATTTTAGCAGATTTTACACTATTTAGGTAAGACTTTAGTGTGAATTCAGATAAATAACACTACAAAGCTCTTCTCAAATCCAAATGTTATTTAAATTTACATCAAACTTAATTCCTATCCAGAAAAAATATATGTTTTATTTATAAGATTCATTAGATATATTTCAAACAACTGCAGCACAAGAAAGCTCAAATGCTGTTTATAAATATTTCTTTTCCAAATGGGTTAAGTGGTCATTATATTTGAAAATATGACTAATGAAAAATAAGCTCAGAGTGGGAGTGTAAATGTAACACACTATTCATTAACATCCATGTGGAAAATAAATTTATGTAAATATATGAAATCATAAAAAAGGGTTGTTTTTCCTCAGTGTACTGCAGTACTTTTTTCCATGTTGTTTTCATGCTGTTTTCTGTGTCCAGGCCTCGTCCTTCATCTGCTTCGTGTGTTTTTGTGCGTCGGCGGCGGTGGCCTTCGTCACGGCTCCACTCGTCTTCTTCCTCAGCGCACTCTTCCTCCTCTTCGCCTATTCCACCAAATTTAACCAGCGCTTTAAAGGCTTCCACTGGCCTCTCATGGTGAGATACCAGTTCTTTTACACTTTAAAATATTAAATATTTTTTTAAAAATATATAAAATATATTTTTGTTCTCCTTCAGGACTTTTTGCGCTGTGTCAGCGCCTCCATCGTCTACTTCATCATCTCTATAATGGCGGTGTCTAAGTTTGGGGATGGATCCTCTAAAGCTGCAGGAGTAGGAAAACTTAATTCATAACCAGCATAACAATCAATGCATTTGCTTTCCTTAATTTAGCTCCGCCCATTATTCAGCCTACAGCAGTTAAGCCCCACCCATTACCCAGCTTAAATCAGTTTAGCCCCACCCATTATTTAGCCTACTTCAGTTTATCACCACCCATTATTCAGCCTACAGCAGTTTAGCCACACCCATTATTCAGCCTACAGCAATTTTACCCCACCCATTTTCAGCCTACAGCAGTTTAACCCCATCCATTTTCAGCATACAGCAGTTTAACCTCACTAATTATTCAGCAGTTTAGCTCCACCCATTACTCCAGCCTACAGATGTTTAGCCCCACCCATTATTCAGCCTACAGCAGTTTAGTCCCACCCATTATTTAGCCTACATCCATTTAGCCCCTCCCATTTACAATTAATTGACGATTTATTATATGTTTAATTATCTTGCCTCGTGTCTGTTTCTCCCGCAGGTGTTCGGGTTCATCGCCACCATTGTTTTTGCGCTGGACTTTTATTTTATCTTTAACGAGCTGGCCAACTTCCTGAAGGGGGGCGGCTCCCACGATGAGCCTCAGAACACACGAGGTAATTCACTGATACAGTGATACAGTGATTTTCCCGCTCGTTCTCCTTCTTCCCCACAGTCACTGCAGGTTCATCCGGGAGCTCATCTCACTTTCCCCTCTGTAATCATTTACATTCCATAATTCCCTGCGGAGTCTGAGCTCTGTCGGGAGAGGAGAAAGTGCTAAACAGAGCTCTGAAGATAACAGAAAACGCTAACACCAAAAATAAACACGCAGGTCTTTAGGTCTGCTCAATTTAGGCCTGGATTGTCTGTATGGTCTCTGGACAGTAGATAATTTTTTTACTAGAAGAAGCAAGACTTTCTATATAGTTAAAATGGTTCCACTAGAGCCAGGATGAAGTGCAGGGTTCAAAGCATGGTAGTTTTATCATCTACAACTCACAGTGAAAGCAAGCAAAACTAAAGTACAGCTTCCAAACATGGTGAAAGTAGTTTTATCTACATCTCACAGTGAGAGCTAGCCAGGCTAATGCAGAGCTTCCAAACATGGTGGAGGTAGCTTTACTTACAACTCCCAGTGAGAGCTAGCCAAACTAATGCAGAGCTTCCAAACATGGTGTAGGTAGTTTCATCATCTACAACTTACAGTAAGAGCCAAGATAAAGTACAGCTTCCAAACATGGTGGAGGTAGTTTTACTTACAACTCCCAGTGAGAGCAAGTGAGGATGAAGTACAGCTTTTGTTTAATCTATAGCTCACAGTGAGTGCTAGACTGGCTATTGCACAGCTTCCAAACATGGTGTAGGTAGTTTTATAATATATAACTCACAATGAGAGCTAGTGAGGATGATGTACAGCCTCTAAACATGGTGGAGGTAGTTTCATCTACATCTCACAGTGAGAGCTAGCCAGACTAATGTAGAGCTTTCAAACATGGTGGAGGTAGTTTCATCTACAGCCCACAGTAAGATCTAGTCAGACTAATGCACAGCTTCCAAACATGGTGGAGGTAGTTTTTTTACACTGTTACTGATATTTGCTATTTGTTTGTGGTGTAAAGTAATAGGATGGTGTATTTTCACTGATCATATTTATTTGGACACAGATATTTAGAGGTGTTTAGGTGGGTCTTATAGAGTTAATAATAATAATTATAGAATTAATATAGTTTGTATGCATTCACCAGCCTTTTCAGTGACTGTTACTGCCCCCCTTCCCTCAGTCTGATCCAGTTAATTCTGTCTATTTGGGAGGTTGTCGTGTTTACACATACTCTGCTTTGATTTAGAGCTGAGAGATGTGATGTAATTTATTTTCTTAAATCTTCTGCTCTGTTTAGAGTGCATGTAGTCCTTTCCTGTGCTTCAGGCAGCAGGAAATAACGGACTGACCTCCAGCTGCTCCGTGTTCTGTCTCTTGTTAGTTTTGAGCTCTTCAGTGGAAACTGAAATAGAGAGCTGCAGAGTAACTGTGTGGTTAAACTCTGTCAGTCAGCAGCTTTTTGCGTTACTGCAGAGATTAGCAACAGTAAAATAGAAACCGAAACTCACAGAGAGTCTGAGAGAAGCACCTAGAGCCTAGTGCTGCATTTTCATACGTCTATAAAATTAGCACTTATACATAGGGTACATTATATACAGTTTCTTTGCCAGTCCTTTACTCTCAAAACTACAGTTTTATAATGATTAACATCAGTTTTATTGGTCCTACATTAAAACCCTGTGGAACACCACAAGATATGATAACCTACATCAATCAGCCAGTCACCAACAGTTCACTACAGTTTCTCCATTACAGTTATTAGCTTAATAAGGTGAAAATAACTCCTTCCGAAAATCTCAGTAGGAATATTCATAGACATCTTATATGTAGATGCCCCATATATATATATACATATATATATATGTATATATATATATATGTATATATATATATATATATATATATATATATATATATATATATATATATATGTATATATATATATATATATATATATATATATATATATATATAATGTGTGTATTTATGTATAAATATGTTATACACACTACACACACACAGTAAAATGAACACTGTTCTTTTATTCTATAAACTAAGGAGAAAATTTCCCCAAATAAAAATAAAGAGATGCAGAGCTTTCAGACCTCAAATAATGCAAAGAATAATTATTATATACATAAATACACACATTATAATAATAGAATATGTATGTATTAATGTATATTTGTATGTACGTACATATAAATATAAAATAAAATTTTTATATGCCATTTAACATGTCTGTCTTTTTTAAAGAGCATGATACAAAGTATTTCAGCATGAAAGCTCATATTTGTTATGTATAACAGCGTCCTGAATCATCACTACATCTCTGCTGTTTGAAACTAATCAACCAGTGTAAAAATCAGGTATAAACTGGTAGAGTTATGATTATTATAGGTGCATTTTACACCTTCCTCAGTGTAAATTAATGCACTGGGGGCGCAGGGTCGTCTCCTCCAATATGGCCGCCAGCTGCCACGCCAGCTCCAATGGACAATAGATGTCTATGGGAATTGTGCATTAACCAAAACAATAACCAATTAAATAACTTACCTAATTACTAAATATAAACTTACAGACTACAAAAGCGAGAAAACTCCACACAACAGGTGAAGAAAAATTGGCTAAAAATATGATGACGTGTGCAGTATATGTGTGGATTACACGTCTAGTTTACTGTGTATAAATAACTGTGTGTGGTAACTATATGTGTTTCTGTGAAATGGCATGTAGGTGTTACTTGGAGGTTTTAGTTCGATCGTGGCCTAAAAAGTTTGAGAACTTCTGATATACAGTATATCACTATCACCCAGCACTGAATCAGTATTTAAATGTGCTAAAATATATTATTTAACTGTGTTCTGCTGTTCTCATTCTCAGACGCAGACTCGGATTCTGACTCAGACTGAAGCTGCAGCTGTGGAAGACCTACGATGAGTGACCACTAAAGTGCCCGATGGAAAACTACAGGACCTGAGGGAGAACCAGTCTGAGTATGACTGGGTTCAGGCTGTTTTGTATCTATGCATTAACCCAAAGAGCAGCGTTCTCCGGAACCTTCCCAACTAACATTTACCCCTCTACTGTCGAGCCTTATAGGGTGAATTTACACTATATGTCCAAAGGTTTGTGGACACCTTTTTAAAAAAAAAAAAATTAATATTCAGCTACTTTGCAGACACCTGCAATTATCCTTTAGTATTTTACTTTGACGCTCCTTCCAATACTTTTGGTACAGGATGATTTTGGGAGTTGGGGATAATGATGATAATGATGATGAAGGTGGGATGGAGATTATCACGCAGGACAATCAAATCCTCACAGCAATGCTGTGTTAATTTAATAGGGATAAAATGTCCTTTCTGGACAGTAAAGACTTACTACATCTAGAACAGGATAAGATCCTTTTAATATCTTTGATTTCAGAAGAGGCAATAAATGAGCAGGTGTCCCAATACTTTTGTCTATATAGTGTATGTGTGTGTGCGTTAGTGCGTGTGTGTGTGTTTTTGAAGTGCATTTTATACCTGTGTTGAATGTCTAAGTGTGTATATAAATATAAATGTGTGTTTTGATTGCTTTTATTGTGGGTACGTTTTTGGAGTGATTTGATGTGGAATAATCCAAAAATTTATTTGAGTTTACATGAGTTTACATGCTGACAGGAGGGTAGCTGGCCTCATCCATCTGTCCAGGTGCCAGAAGATCACGTGTGTGTGTGTGTGTGAGTGTGATAGCACTGTTTTGCTATGCCTTTTCTGCAAACTGTATCATCTGGGTAAATGAAATCATTCTAAATCTAGTTTATATGTGCCATATTTTTCACACTATAAGGTGACACTATGTGACACTAGTAAGGTACAGCGGTATCTGGTCTAAGTGGTAGTGGTCTAACTAAGTTAAGTAAAGCTAACCTAAGTAAACAAAACTAATTTAATTCTTATAATTCTAATAATTCTTTAAAAAGAATTATATACAGTAAGCTTAGATTTCCAGATTTCCACTAAGGCTGGGTGCAGCAGCATTAGCATTAGCGGCTAACCGCTAGCAATAGCCACAGTTAGCGCTAGTAAATGGAGCCCGACAATGCTACACTGAGGAACAATGAGTGTTCCAGTAAGACAGCTAGCTGTTCATCCCACGTAGCATTTTTTAACACGGTAAACACACAGACTACAGTCCAATATACTCACCTCTGAACGTTAGCACATTTAGTGGCTAATGTTAATACTGCTCCAGCAGTGCTATAGCTGGGGTAAGCAGCAGGTTACAGGCCCATAATACTCACATCTGAAAAGTGAAAGAGTTAGCGCTAAGCACAGTTACCAGCTAATGCTAAGGCTGTTCCAGCAGTGCTATCTTGGGTTAGCAGCAGGTTACGGGCCAATAATACTTACATCAGAACAGCAAAAGAGCTAGAGCTCAGCTGAGTTAGCGGCTAATGCTAACACTGTTCCAGTCTCGGTGGAGTGATTTTACTTTACTGCTCCTTAATACCTGACTGCTAGAATTCATACATAAAGCACACAGTTTTATAAGGCACACTGACAATTTTTGGGTATTTTTTACATGCACCTTTATACTGTATCAGAATTTCATAATAAATGGACCAATAGAAATGTTCCTAAAAGATTTGGAGTAAAATATTTTTACATTGACTTCCATTAGAACCTAAGAATGATTTTTAATCTCAAATAGAACTGCTGTTTCTAAGATATGGACAAGATAAAAATGTTATGTTTACTATATTTAGGATGATTTCACTCACCAGTATATCTCTCTGCAGTGTTTATTACTGCCAACTTCACTTTTTTGCCTTAAATGCTGCAATCTGCCACAGGAATCTTCCAGAACTCTGAATTAAACCCAGCAGAAAGTGTTCAGCTGCGGAGGATCTAATGGGTTCTGTAGTAAATGAATGTCTTTATACGTCAAACGGCCCACGCTGGTGTTTCAGTGAAGCACTAATAAGCTTTAATGTGTGTCTTTTTTATCAGTTACATCTGTAATTGTACATTTTTGTTTTTACAACAATAAATCCCTGTTTTCAAACTCACTGTCTACTGTCTGATATCTGTACAGTCCTGTACATTTCTATGATCTTAACATTCATTAAAACACAGAGAAATAAATGGATTTACAGTAAAATGGCATTTTTTTTACAGTAAGGGTTGGATACCAATTAATAATATCAAAATATATCATGATATATCATTACCATTACATGAAATGGTAAATTATTTTTTAAAAAGGTTGTAGGTACACACATCAGCCCTTTCATACTGTTCATACTGATATTGAAAATAAAAAAATACAGCTCTGGAAAAAATGAAGAGAGCACTTAAGTTTCTGAATCAGTTTCTCTGATTTTGCTATTTAAAGGAACATTGTTGTTTTATTCTATAAACTACAGACAACATTTCTCCCAAATTCCTAATAAAATGATTGTCATTTAGAGCATTTATTTGCAGAATATGAGAAATGGCTGAAATAACAAAAAAGATACAGAGCTTTCAGACCTCAAATAATGCAAAGAAAACAAGTTCATATTCATAAAGTTTTAAGAGTTCAGAAATCAATATATGGTGGAATAACCCTGGTGGTTTTTAATCACAGTTTTAATGCATCTTGGCATCATGTTCTCCTCCACCAGTCTTACACACTGCTTTTGGATAACTTTGTGCTGCTTTACTCCTGGTGCACAAATTCAAGCAGTTCAGTTTGGTTTGATGACTTGTGATCATCCATCTTCCAGAGGTTTTCAATTTCGTAAAATCAAAGAAACTCACTGATTGTGTCCCTCAACTGTTTTCATGTTGTTAATGTTAATCTACAATGTAGAAAATAAACTAAATTAAGACATAAAGAAAAACATTGAATGAGAAGATGTTTAAAAATGGATATAAAACTGTTAAAAGCAACAAGAAACACACATTAATCTGATGAACAGAATCAAATTAATTTATTTAAGCAAAAAAGGTTACCATCACAAATCATACTTCTGTAAAAGCATTGGTAAATCTACACAAAGTTCCATAAATACAAAAATACAGAGTACTGCTTCGTAGAGTAAGACACATTTGAAGTGTTTTAACATTTACTGTGAAAATTAAAATCACAGCTGTGGCCCCAAAAAAAAACATCACAGTGATCTTTAGCCTAACCATCCTCATCCTCAGACTTCACAGTCACTCTGTGTGTGATTATTAATCTGATAAATAGTCTGAATGTTAAGATTATGATCATAATATTAATTAATATGAATCTCTGTAACTGTAACGGTTCAGGTTTATGTCTCAGCTCATCACAGTAAAGAGGAGGGATGTAGCGTAGCGTGGTATTGCTAAAGAGAGAGATTAGGCTGAGATTAAAGCTCCGTCTAGAACATTCAATACAGTCCTTCATTAAAACTTCATTAAAACTACATTAAATGTGTGATTGTCTTATAAAAATACCAACACAGTGTTCTTCAAAATCAGAGAGGATACGGAATTACCAGACTGATAATCATAACTGATAACTGATGATTAGCAATTTGCTGTGGTCGACAACAATACATTTGTTTGTATTTTTAATATTTATCTCACTGCATAAGTGCCTATAAGATGCTAGCTGCTAATGCTATGTACAATTTATTTTTTTAAAAGGGGCAGGGGGTTTAGTTACTCTTTAAGATTGTAAATAGTAACAGTAAATATAATTTTTTTAGTTAAAATGTATAAGATACCAGCTGCCAATAATACAATTTAGCTATGGCTCAACAGGCTAACTGCTTTAGCAGCTGATGCTAAAAATTCTGGATGCTAAAGCAAGCTAAAAACCTAAAAAACATTAGCAGCTTATTAAACAGACCAGTTGTATCTAGCTGTAGCTGTTTCTAGCCGCTATAGCTAAAGCTAGTTGCCTCTATGTACATTCTATGTAGATGCTGGCTGCTAATTCCAGATGTCTTAAATTCTTCAGAGATTATATTATCATTAGCTGCTAATGCTAGCTGCTCTACAGCTCTGGAAAAAAATAAGAGAGCACTCAAAAAAAAGTGAGTTTCTTTGATTTTACCAATTTGAAAACCTCTGGAATATAATCAAGAGGAAGATGGATGATCACAAGCCATCAAACCACAAAACTGAACTGCTCGAATTTTTGCACCAGGAGTAAAGGCATAAAGTTATCCAAAAGCAGTGTGTAAGACTGGTGGAGGAGAACAAGATGCCAAGATGCATGAAAACTGTGATTAAAAACCAGGGTTATTCCACCAAATATTGATTTCTCTTACTCTTAAAACATTATGAATATGAACTTGCTTCACCTTTTTGGTTATTTTAGCCATTTCTCATTTTCTGCAAATAAATAATTTAAATTACAATATTTTAATTTGGAATTTGGGAAAAATGTTACCTATAAATAGTAAAACCAGGAAAAACTGATTCAAAAACTGAAAGTGATCTCTTAATTTTTTCCAGAGCTACATATGCTTTAAACAGACAACAAGAATGTTGTTCCATGTTATCAATTACATTATTGTTGTCGGCTTTATATTTATCACAGTAAACTTTGCACTAAAAAATTATGCAATTGCTGTTGTCCTCTGCACATATGACAATATGTGTTATAACAATGACCCAGAATGTCCTGTTATGAGTTGTAATTATCAGCAGTAATTCCAGTATCAGACCTGTTATAATTACATTTAGTAATTTATTGGCAAATAGTGTAATTTATTGGCTGTCAACATCACACATCCCACATCAAATCCAGGTAAAAGGTAAGAATTCACCACACAACCTATACTCAAACCCAGTACATCGTTAAATACATTTATTAAATAAAAAAAATACTTTAATCAAAGCTGAAACACTAAGAGAGAGAATAAAAAACTAAATTTTAAAACGGAATGAAATAAGGAAAATGGTCCTTCATTGAGAATGTGAGGAATCTTGAATTTGGTCCTTTAAAGAACAGCAGTGTGTTTTGCAACCCTTGAGTCAAATATAAACAGTGTAAATGATCAGAATCACAATTATCTGCACTGCATTTTAAAGCGATAGTCTGGTGGAAAATCAAATGAAAGAATACATTTCTGTTTAGCTGAAATTCTATGCTATAAGCTACAGCATGTTTTGACTACGGATGCACCGATCTGAGAATTCTGGACTGATGCCGATACTTGATGTTACTTGTGTATACAGTGAGTCCAAGAAGTATTTGATCCCTTGCTGATTTTCTTCGTTGGCCCACTAATAAAGACATGATCATTCTATACTTTTAATGGTAGATATATTCTTACATGGAGAGACAGAATATTAAAAAGAAAATCCAGAAAATAAATCTAAGGAATATATATTAATTGATTTGTATTTCATGGAGTGAAATAAGTATTTGATCCCTTAGTATTCATTAGCAGTTCTGGCTTTTACAGACCAGTTAGACACTCCCAATCAACTTGTTACCTGACCTGAAGCCACCTGTTCTCACTAATCACTTGTGTGAAAAACACCTGTCCACAGAATCAGACAGATCACACAGATTTCAAGTCTCCAACATGGGTAAAACCAAAGAGCTGTCACAGGACCTCAGAGTCAGAATTGTTGACCTTCACAAAGCTGGAATGGGCTACAAAAAGATTAGTAAGGTGTTGGATGTGAAAGTAACAACTATTGGTGCAATTATCAGAAAGTTTAAAGAGTATAACATGACAATCAACAGACCTCGGCCCGGTGCTCCAAAGAAGATTTCGCCTCGTGGGGTGGCAATGATGCTGAGAACGGTCAGAAATCCACCTGCAACCACTCGGCAGGAGTTAGCAAATGACCTGAAGGCAGCTGGGACCACAGTTTGCAAGGAAACAATTGGCAACACTTTGCGCAACAATGGATTCACATCCTGCAGTGCCCGAAAGGTACCCCTGCTGAAGAGAGCACATGTGGAGGCGCGCCTCAAGTATGCCAATGATCATTTGAAAGATGAACCAAGTTATTGGGAGAAGGTTTTGTGGTCAGACGAGACCAAAATTGAACTTTTCGGCCTCAACTCCACCCGCCATGTGTGGAGGAAGAAAAATGCTGCCTATGACCCCAAGAACACTGTGCCCACCGTCAAGCATGGAGGTGGAAGCATAATGTTTTGGGGGCGTTTCTCTGCCAAGGGTACAGGGCTACTTCACCGCATCACTGGGAAGATGGATGGAGCCATGTACCGCACAATCCTGAGGGACAACCTCCTCCCCTCTGCCAGGGATCTGAAAATGGGCCGTGGTTGGGTCTTCCAACATGATAACGACCCTAAACATACAGCAAAGGCAACAAAGGATTGGCTCAAGAAAAATCACATTAAGGTCATGGAGTGGCCCAGCCAGTCGCCAGACCTCAATCCGATCGAAAATCTATGGAGGGAGCTGAAGGTCAGAGTTGCCAAGCGACAGCCCACCAACCTTCATGATTTAGAGAGGATCTGCAAAGAAGAGTGGGCCAAAATTCCCCCTGGAGTGTGTGCTAAACTTGTGGTTAACTACAACAAACGTCTCACCGCTGTGCTTGCAAACAAAGGCTTTGCCACTAAGTATTGAGTGTGTTTGGCAAGAGGGATCAAATACTTATTTTCCTCATTGAAATACAAATTAATTAAAATATATTCTTTAAAATTATATTCTGGATTTTTGTCTTGATATTCTGTCTCTCCATGTTAGAATATATCTACCATTAAAAGTGCAGAAGGATAGTGTCTTTATTAATGGGCAAACAAAGAAAATCAGCAAGGGATCAAATACTTCTTGGACTCACTGTATATTTCAGTAATTCTGTTCAAAATGAGAAACTCACACAGCTCTGGAAAAAAAATAAGAGATTTGATCTCTGATTTTGCTATTTATATTTATTTATATGTTAATGAAGTTATGTTCAATGAGTAAAATGAACATGTTTTATTCTATATACTACGGAAAACTTTTCTCCCAATTTCTCACAAATAGTTCAGAAATCAAATCAAATTGGTGGAATAACCCTGGTGGTTTTTAATCACAGTTTTTTTCATGCAGCTTGGCATCATGTTCTCCTCCACCAGTCTTACACACTGATTTTGGATAACTTTATGCTGCTTTACTCCTGGTGCAAAACTTCAAGCAGTTCAGTTTGGTTTGATGGCTTGTGATCATCCATCCTCCTCTTGATTATATTTCAGAGGTTTTCAATTTGGTAAAATCAAAGAAATGTATAGTTTTTAAGCAGTCTTTTATTTTGGTCCTAGAGCTGTACAATATATAGATGTGTTACACACAGTGATCTATTTTAAGCATTTATTTCTTTTATTGTTGATGACTATGGCTTAGAGCCAATGAAAACCCAAAAATCGGTGCCTCAGAAAATTAGAATATTATATAAGAATAGGAGATAGAGAGAGAGAGAGAGAGAGAGAGAGAGAGAGATCCTGGATATATTTGATTTTTGGTCAAACTATCGCTTTAAGCAATAAGCATTTGGGCTAGCCCAAAAACCCCAGGCAGGGGGGTGTAACAGATCACATCATTTAAATGATGGATCAGATTATGTTTTAGATTAGAAATGGGAGAAAATGGGAAAAATAAGTTTTTTGAGAGAGTAGTTTTAACTTGCGCTCACATTACACACAGATACAGATCACTTACATTTGTGAATGTGAACCGTCAAGATCGACAAATCTGATCTGAGCAAAAAATCAGATTTGCGCAATGTTGTTTGTAATGTTAACGTAGCCTAATAGACAGAAGTGATACTGCTGCTTTTACTAAAATAAAACCTGTAGCGACGTTTCTGTTGAATTTACTTACACCGAACGTTCAAATGGAACACAGCAATATTACTGTAAATAGTGGCTAACAGAGGCAGTAAAACTGTATTCCACACTGTTTATAGTTAAACTCTTGTAATTTAATCGTTTTGGGTGATCCATGTTAATCACAGATGATCAGAGATCCACTACACCACCACAAGGCACAGTGGAGGAAACCAAAAATAAAAATAAAAACGTCATAATATCCTTCTAAACGCAGCTAAAACTCATTACACACATTTCAGTATATTTACACCTTATTCTGAACATCGCTGCCTCGTCTGATCAACATATACACATAAACCGGCACGCTGGAGACACTTAATAAACAGGAATTAATCACTCTCTCTCACAGATAATATCAGATTAGTACCTAAAGGAATGTTTAAACATGGTCCAAAAATACACTGTTCTGAGTACAGTGAGGCTCGCACGTGTGGAGCTCGTACATTCTGCAGGTAATGAGGCTGATCAGGCAACAGTGCTAATAATGCTAATGCTAATGCACTTTAAACTGTCTATATACTGTAGACTCTACATATAAAGAGTGAACATGAAGGACATAAGTTAACACAGCTCAGTTAAAACAGTATTTGCATATTAGCATATCAGCTTTTCACCCGAACAGGATGTTGTTCTTGTGCCCATTGTTTCCCTACTGAACTGATTTATTCACTTTTATAAATTTCTGAAGAGAAAAGTACCAAATACAATGTAATAATTAGTGCCCTGAAACAATAAGACTGTAACAATACAATCAATAAAATATTAGAATTCATCTTGAAAAAAAATTAAAAACAAAGGCGTGTTTTTGCCGTGAGGCATTTTTAGCATGTAACATATCAAAAAAATGCATTTGATCAAATGATAAATACCATAGGTGTAGTGTTAAAAGGTGTAGGGTTTTACCAAATAGTGTCTACAGTTTGTCTTACCTAGCAACAGTAACTAGGAACAAGCTGTTTTGGGGGCGTAGCCTGGAGAGGAATATTATTTGTGTCGTACTGTTATAACCGGTCACATAACGTACAATTCGTACTGGTCCAGAACCAATGGTTCCACCGCAAATCACTTACATCATAGAGCCTCCAGTAGGATGTCAAAAGAAGAGCCAATCAGAGAAGTCCGTTCTGATCAGGTGCTTCGTGTTCCTGTACAGGGTTCGTACAAGGTTCGTACACAGTCCCACCTGACAGGCACGCGTGTGTGTCCTCGTCTGTCCTGTGATCCCATCCTAGCCACACGGATAACACAGTGATGGAGAGATTGGACAGGTCTCTTATGTCCAAAGTGTCCAAATGTCTAGAGTGTGTGTGTGTGTGTTTGTGTGTGTGGACGTAAATTGCTTAGTCATTAAAGTCACACCATGAAGCCTGGGAAATGATGGCCCATGGGATATGAGAGGAGTGTGTGTGTGTGTATATGTGTGTGTGTGTGTGCGTGTGAGAGAATGTATACAGCCTCTGTTCTCTTTTCCACTGCAGGGCAGAACAATTCTAATGGAATTTCTACTCAGAAACAGTGAAGCTAATGTTAGCTCTGTTTACAGTTACAGGCTACATTAGCCAGCTAGCATCCACAGCTTATCTACATATATTTCCTTTATTATTGTATTATTGTTGTTTTTGCTTTTATAACTAAAATAACATTTAAAAACTTTTTTTTATGCTGAATCCGTAGCTTTGCAGGGTTCAGAGGTCACAAATTTCCAATTTTTTGTTTGAATGTTTAGTTTAGATCTCACTTTATCTGTATTTAATATATTAAATACATATCAGACCCAAAGCTTCCTACATTCAAAACACTTTTATAATTTTTAAACCAATGTTTAAAACTGTAAAATCAAGTATTCTTAGTTAGCAATTGTTGCGCTGTGGGAACTGTTTGACCCTGCAGTGACTGGAACAGGCCTTTACTGGTCCTGTAGGACAGAGAGAAAGAGAGAGAGAGAGAGAGAGAGAGAGTGTGTGTGTTTATGTGTGTGTGTGTGTGTGTGTGTGTGTGAGAGAGAGATGTTTACAGTTTCTGCTGGTCCCAGAATGTGCGTTACTGAGTCTCTGCCTCTCCCTGCATTACTGTGAGAGAGTGTGTGTGTGTGTGCGTGTGTGTGTGTGTGTGTGTGTGAAGAGTGTGTTACTGCAACTCCGGCCGTGCCTCCACCTCCCCCCGTGAGGCAGTGCGGGCGCGGATGTACTCGCTGGTCTGCAGGGGGCGCTGCTCCCCCAGACGCCATCGTCGCACCGCCAGGTACGTGTTCACCCCGTACACACCCGTCACCAAAAAGCCAAAAATCTGACAGAGAGAAACACACACACACACACACACACACACACACGCACAGAACAAAAGTTAAACTGCAGTTCCACACAGCCGCCACACGGGGGCAGCACTGCACTGCCACAGAAGAGCAACAGAGCATCAGTGTGTCCAAGTAGTGTTAAGTTGTGTAACAGAGTGTAAAGAAGTGTCAAGGCAAGTAATGTAGTGTAATTTATTATGTAAAAGAGTTTAAACATGTAAATAATTGTGTAAAAATGTGTAAATATTTGTGTAAACGAGTTTAAAGGAGTGAAAAAATATGTTTGTACAGGAGTTTTACGGAGGTGTGCAAAAAAGCTTTGTATAGGAGTCTGTAAAGGTAAAAAAAATATAGAGAACTGTAACAAAGTGTAAGGTAGCGTGTAAACGTATTTAAGGGAGCATAAACGAATATACAATAGTGTAAAGCTGTGTAAATTAGTGTAATCTTCTTTAAAAGAGTGTAAAGTTGTGTAAAATTGTATAAAGGAGTGTAAAGCTGTGTAAAAGAGTGTATATAAGTGTAAAGTGGTGAAGGTTTACCACAGCTGCGATCTCAGCTCCACTCTGGTGGTTCAGAGCTGCCAGGACCACGGAGGCCAGGAAGAAGAAGACTGTGCTGGAGGCGGTGTTTATCAGGTCCTGTACACACACACACACACATACCTGATTAAACACACTGATATAAATATATATTCTGATGTAAATGCTCACACAAAAAAAACTTTTTTAATTGTTTATATAAAAAAATGTCATATCTAAATATTAAAATAACTAATAATCAAAGCTTGAAAGCTTGAAAGTTAGGATCAAAGGTGAAAATGAAAAGTCTAACTGAAGGGTGGGAAATGTGGAATAAGCACAGTTCCGGTAGGCTGCAGGCAGGGGGTGCAAAAACATCAAAATACTGTAATGTACCGATTATATTCACATGTTTCTGGACTCATTTAGACAAGGGTATTCATTTAACACGTATAGCTACATCTTTACAACTTTCTAAGAAAATTCCTAGAAACACTTTATCACCTAGCAACACCTTGGCAACCAACTCCTTTGCAACAGGTTAGCAACCAACACTTATTTCACAAAAAACACAAAACAAAAACAAAAACACTGTTAAGCTGAAATCAATGTTTGGCAGAAATCCCATCCATATTCACTGCAGGAGACCCGCAGTACCACCTCAGAGCAGGTCTTATTTGGGTGGTGGGTCATTCCAAGCACTGCACTGTCACTGCTGGACTGGAATAATTCACCACCAGCGTCCTGTGAGCAGCGTCCTGGGACAGTAACCACCCACCACCTACTGTCCTGATAAGAGGATAAAAAAGTAGATAGATAGATAGATAGATAGATAGATACTTTATTGATCCCCGGGGGGAAATTCTTGAAAAAGTTTGCAGTGAAACAGATACAGGACTACAGTCTGTCATTGTTATAGAACTACAAAGTGTCCTTATATGGTCAGTGGAGGTGAAAACTAATGGTTGTATAAACAAGGAAGTGGTCATAATATGCTATTTGTAGAATCTTTCATATTCAAATTCAACACCAAGGACGTTTTCTAACAGTAACCACACACACACACACACACACTAGCTCGCTCATGGTTCTAGATGAATGGTGTTTGCAGTGTGACTGGGGCACGGGTCTCCCCTGTGACTGAACACATGACCAAAGAGACTGACCACATGATGCTCTCGCTCTAACTGACGTCCATTCTCTCTTTCTCTCTCTCTCCAACACAAACCAAAGCATTCTTATCTGAGGTATAGAGTGAATCCCCTCGGATTGTCAGAATGAGTCACTTGAACATCATAGGACATTATAGAGTATTATAGAGTGCCCTTTAAACTTCCTGTTGTGTATTACAGTCCGTCAGAATGATTGCGTGGATTCTATGAACATTATAAAGCATTATAGAGTGCCCGCTTTCTGCATCCTGTAGTGTATTACAGTCTGTCAGAATGAGGGTGTGGATCATTTGAACATTATAAAGCATTATAGAGCGCCCTCTGGAATTCCTGTAGTGTATTACAGTCTGTCAGAATGAGTGTGTGGATCATATGAACATTATAGAGCATTATAGAGCGCCCTCTACGCTTCCTTTAGTGTTTTACAGTCTGTCAGAATGAGCGTTTGGATCATATGACCTTTATAGAGTGTTATAGAGCGTCCTCTAAACTTCATGTAGTGTTTTACAGTCTGTTAGAATGAGCATGTGGATCATATGAACATTATAAAGCATTATAGAGTGCTCTCTAGACTTCCTGTAGCGTATTACAGTCTGTCAGAATGAGCGTATGGATTATATGAACATTATAGAGCATTATAGAGCTCCCCCCTAGACCTACTGTACTGCATTACAGTCTGTCAGAATGAGCGTGTGGATCATATGAACATTATAGAGCATTATAGAGCGCCCCCTACGCTACCCGTAGTGTATTACAGTCTGTCAGAATGAGAATGTGGTTCATATGAACATTTTAGAGCATTATAGAGCGCCCCCTAAACTTCCTGTAGTGTATTACAGTCTGTCAGAATGAGCGTGTGGATCATATGAACATTATAAAGCATTATAGAGCGCCCCCTACGCTACCCCTAGTGTATTACAGTCTGTCAGAATGAGAATGTGGTTCATAAGAACATTTTAGAGCATTATAGAGCTCCCTCTAGACCTACTGTACTGCATTTCAGTCTGTCAGAATGTGTGTGTGGTTCACATGAACATAATAGCGCATTATAGAGCGCCCTCTAGACTTCCTGTAGTGTATTACAGTCTGTCAGAACAAGCATATGGATCCTATGAACATTATAGAGCATTATAGAGCGCCCCCTAAACTTCCTTTAGTGTATTACAGTCTGTCAGAATGACCGTGTGGATCACATGAACATTATAGAGCATTATAGAGCATTAAGGGAATTTATTTAAATAATTAATATTTCAGGCATATATTCTATTCACTAATTTTCTGATCCAGAAGCCCAGCAGTGTCCTGTGTTTAGTGAACGTGCACTTTGTTGTGGCCACACAGTTTCAGACAGACTGAGGTGGGGTGTTTGGAGACCACGTTTATGTGCTCTGGAACATCTGAACTTGGATGTTTTCTGCTGAGTTACGGTTCCACGCTGCCTCAGGCAACAGGAAGCCCACAGAGCCAGGGAATGTGAAAGCGGTGAGGCGGTCGGGGGGTATAGAGTAACGGGTGTGAAGCCTCTGTGCAGCAGTAAGCGGGGGGGGACTGAAGGATAAATATTGCAGCTCTTCTTCAGCTTGGGTGGCAGAACAGAGTCAGCAGGAGGAGAAGTTTTACTGATGTCTCCAGGAGAATGCTGCTAAAACAGGCTGTAAACATGATGCCTCAGACGCCTCTCAGACTCCAGAAAGCTCTGAGGGCCTGTTCACACCTGGAACTGACCTGCATCCCGGCCAAACCACATATCCGTTCACAACCGAACATCCCTTTCAGACAGCTTCCTCTTACAGCATCCACAGTTAATCCTGTTGGATGTGGTAGATCCTTCTTGGTGGTATGCTGATATTACCCTGGATACCGTGGCTCTTGATGCATCACAAAGACTTGCTATTTCACCCATAATGTTGTGTGCATTGCAATATTTTGAGTAAAACTGTGCTCTTACCCTGCTAATTGAACCTTTACACTCTGCTCTTACTGGTGCAATGTGCACTAAAATGTGCACTAAAATGATAGGTGTTTCAGTTTCATTGTCCAACCCCCTGTATGTCCTGTGCAGTCCGATCTTAGAAAATTATCAAAACAAATTGCCGTTCACACCTGGTAATAACATGCCTCCTGAATGGTTCAGTATGAAAACCATTGTAAAAACACATCAGGCATTAATGGGTCCTGAGTAGGGGTTTAAAGGCACAGAACGGTTCGGTCCGTTTTCTGTATGTTTTCGGTACATTTTAATAAAGAGGCTGAGCATTCTGTATGGCCACACCTTTATTAACTTCATAATAACAATGAATCTTCACTATAATTATGTTTTGGTTTAAAATATTGTTTTGAGGCTCAAGCTCTTTTATTAAATGCTGAAAAATTAGGTTTCTCTCCTGCTGTCATCATGAGAGGCTTCATCTTTTGGATCTTGGATTTGGAACAATGAGCCTGATTGTGGCACTATATTAGTGGTGTCAATCAATTAAAAATTAATTAAAATACTAATTCATTTTTTTTATGCTGGAATTTCCCAGTATTATTGTGAGGGGACAGTAATAAGTGTGGTGTGGTTTGGATATGATAGACTAGATCATTTTGTACTGTATTATAATATCTTAGAGAGAGAAAGAGAGAGAGAGAGAGAGACAGACAGACAGACAGCGAAAGAGAGAGAGAGAGAGAAAGAGAGTACGAGCACCTAACCCTGCGTTCACACTGGATCTCTCTCTCTCTCTCTGTCTGTCTGTCTCTCCTTTCATTTCTCCGCCGTCTCTCTCTGTCCAGCTCTCTGTACATTAATCTGTCTGTCTCTCTCTCTCTCTCAATATTCTAATCTATATCTGTGTTCTGAGCAGTGAGTTTGGGTCAGGTTTCAGATCGACCAGTCTGTCGGATTCTGGCAGGTCTGTTTTGGCGGGCTGGGGGATGGGGGTAGCACTCTCTATCACCCGCTCAGCTCATCCGCCAAGACCAAAACTGTGTGTGTTTGTGTGTGTGAGCATGTGTGTGTGTGTGTATGAGTGTGCTTTGTTTGTGATGAAGGACAATGGTACTGGGGCTGCACTGTTTTCTGTAAGATTCATTCTGAGGCAGCGAGCCAATCACTGCCAGCCTGGCACCATATCACACACTTAGAGAGGGGGGGGGGGGGGGGGGGGGGTTTGTATCAGTCACACAGTCTGAGAAATCCACACAAAACAATTCAATTTTGATGTCCAAAATATCAAACATCAGCTACAGTGTGAAGGCTACCTCCACCATGTTTGGAAGCTGCATTGACTCTGTTGATCTGCTTTAAAACAGTGTTCTATTTTAGTTTTATAGAATAATAAAAGCATATATTTTTATTAAGTACAGCTCTGGAAAAAAAACAAGAGACCACTTACAAATGATGAGTTTCTTTGATTTAACCAAATTGAAAACCTCTGGAATATAATCAAGAGGAAGATGGATGATCACAAGCCATCAAACCAAACTGAACTGCTTGAATTTTTGCACCAAGCAAAGTAAAGTAAAGCAGCATAAAGTTATACAAAAGCAGTGTGTAAGACTGGTGGAGGAAAACATGCCAAGATGCATGAAAACTGTGATTAAAAAACAGGGTTATTCCACCAAATATTAATATCTGAACTCCTAAAACTTTATTTTGGGAGGAATTTGGGAGAAATGTTGTTCGTAGTTTATAGAGTTAAACAACAATGTTCATTTTACTAAAACATAAACCTATAAAAATCAGAGAAACTGAAGTGCTCTCTTCATTTTTTGAAGGCACAACAAAATAAAGTATACTTTTTTAAGTATTCTGAAATACAGATTAAGCAGGTAAAAATAGTGTAAGTAGAAATAGTACACTTTAATTATTCTGCATGCAGTTCAAGCACACTATTATTATATTTAAATACACGCATTTTCACAAGTGTTCTGTTGCTGCTATTTCACAAAACTCATCTACAGATATGCTCTGGCTTTGCAGCTCTCTCCTAAACTCGCTCTCTAAGAAAAATAAGTGTTTCCGCTCAGTCCTGCCAGAGATATCATCACGGCTGGGTTCGGGAGAGGTTCTTCTGAGAGCTGATTCGCTAACTGGAAAAACAATCCCGCCAACAAACCCTCCTTTAGGACAGCAGCCATAATTACAACACCAAAAACTCAATGAGGGGAATTTTAGCCTGAAACTGAAACAGACCCTGCAGCAACACACACAACACTGAGGCCTGCTGAAGTGTGTGTTCGTGTGTGTGTACTGGCATCATTTCAAAGTGACCTTTACTAATCTTTGGGAAAGTAAACAGTAAATTTATCTCCCATCAGATCTTTACATGCTCATAAATGTTCATATGATTCACACAGTCATACTGACAGACTGTAATACACTACAGGAAGCGTAGGGGGTGCTCTATACTACACAGTAATGTTCATATGATCCACACACTCAATTTGACAAATTGTAGTACACTATAGGAACTATAGGTGCACTTTATTATGTTCTATAATGTTCATATGTATGTTCATACATACTGTAATACACTACAAGAAGTGTAGGTACGCTCTATAATGGTTTATAATGTTTATATAATCCACATACATTCATTCTGACAGACTGTAATACACAACAGAAAGTATAGGGGCCACTCTATAATGCTCTATAATGTTAATATGATCCACACAGTCATTCTGACACTGCAATACACTACAGGAAGTGTAGGGGCCACTCTATAATGCTCTATAATGTTAATATGATCCACACAGTCATTCTGACACTGCAATACACTACAGGAAGTGTAGGGGCCACTCTATAATGCGCTATAATGTTAATATGATCCACACAGTCATTCTGACACTGCAATACACTACAGGAAGTGTAGGGGCCACTCTATAATGTTTTTATAATCCATACGCCCATTCTGACAGACTGTTATACACTATAGTAAGCGTAGAGGGTGCTTTATAATGCTCTAAAATGTACCTATGATCCACATAGTGTGTGTTGTGTAGTGTGTACACACCGTTAGACTCCAGTTGACCTGCGGTACTTTGGTGTGCAGGTTTAAGGTGAAGATGAGGAGTAAAACTCCCGTAACAACGAAGGCACTGCAGCTCACAAACTCGAACAGGTACACCCCCGCACACGGAGAACACAGCATCACCGTCTCAATGCAGATGAAGCCGATCATGGAGAGGACCTACAGACAGGGGAACAGAACCATAATCAGATAATTAATAAATTAAACAGTATTTATTTGCAGAAAATGAGAAATGGCTGAAACAACAAAAAAGATGCAGAACTTTCAGACCTTAAATAAGTTCGAAAAATCAATATTTGGTGGAATAACCGTGTTTTTTCATCAGAGTTGTTTTCATGCATCTTGGCATCATGTTTTCCTCCACCAGTCTTACACACTGCTTTTAGACAACTTTATGCCTTTACTCCTGGTGCAACAATTTAAGCAGTTCAGTTTGGTGGTTTGATAGCTTGTGATCATCCATCTTTCTCTTGATTATATTCCAGAGGTGTATGCTATCCTTAAACCACCACTCTGAATGAGTCCATCTCACATTAAATACTAAATAATTCGAAGATTTTTTTATTTTTGGGTGGAGATCTCATTTAATGCAGGTATTAATGTGAGATCTCTTTACAAAAGTCAGTTCTGCCGATCCAGTCGAGGTTCTGCAGAGCCAAGAACCAGAACATTCTTTTGCATTCTTCAGCTCCCGATTCCCTGCAGTGGCGTCCCAGGCGTTCTCTCAGGTTCTAGCGTGCGGAGCCGATGCATTTTCCACATGCCTGTGACGGTGTTTTTGGGAGTCGTGCAGGGTTCAGCCGTGTTTTCCTGCTCCGACCGCAGCGGGGGAAGAATTCCGAGGTTAAAGAGCTCTTGCTATTTAGGTGTTACGCTGCCTCGACTCTGCGGAGCGAAAAACCTCAAACAGATTACAGGTTGGACCGCTCCAACACAGAACCGCCGCCACCACACATTCCAGCAACCAGAGCCCTGAAATGCCACAGAGTCAGAACCAACCGGAGTCCCAACAAGAAGCGCTGAATAATTAAGCTTCATTTTAGTACATAAATCTATATTTTGATTTTTGTTTGTATTTACCTTTGATAAAAGAGGCACTAAATAAAAACTCTGACTTAGACTCACATCCCAGAGGCTCAAGACTCAACTTAACCCCTGACTCAGACTCACACCCCAGAGACTCCAGGTCAGAGTCAAGACTTGCCCCAGACTCACATGCCAGAGACTCAAGACTTGACTCAACGCTGGACTCAGACTCACATGACAAAAACTCGACTATAGGTGTGCTTATAAGCTATGTACCTGTATACTCACATCTTTATACTGGCTGTGAGGAGTTGCATTTAAGGTGCTGCTGTTTACAGTGATCTGATTCGTTTGTCAGAATCCTGACAGAAATCAGACGCTCTGTATAATGAAGAGAAGACGAGTGTTTGAAATGTAAATCAGTCAGTTCCTAGAGCAGCCGACAGGTTCATTAGGAGGAGGGTAAAAACCTTTGCCATGGCAACACGGGCATAATATGCAAATAACATCCAAACATTCAACACCTTCATCTACTAATCTAATAACTCTAATCACACAGCTGTTAATATTGTACATAAATAAATAACAAATATAAACACTGTTCTAATTAGGATCAACATACAAGCTCAATCACATTAATTAGATCTCCTCGTTAACATCAAAAACTCAATGTTCAGAAAGGATTCTGTTTTTTTGGAGTCACGGATCAGGGAAAGAGGAAAGCGAAAACGGTTTCAGTTTCTCAGTTGTTCACAGAAGTCTGTGTGTCACTTGATTAAATGGTGTGAAAGACTACAGCAGCAGTAAAACTGTAGTGTGTGTATGTGGGTGTAGGTGGAGCTGTGTCTGCTAAATGACTTTTAACCAAGGGTGGCAAAAAGAATCAACGTCATGTTCATTTATTGCTTAATAAGTCAATAACGTAATTATTGAAACAGGCCTATCTACCCGCCAAGTTTCTTTCCTGTAGTTTGCCTATTCCTTCTGGATGCAGCTATTTTTTGATGAAAGGTATAGACAGATAAATAGAAATTGTTGATGGTAAGTACATGATGCAATGCAATGCAATTAAAATGCACTATATGTAATTAATGTAGAGTTAACGACTACTACAACTCTTAATTAAAACAGGACAGTCTGGATCTTCTGCTTGTTTTTATTTGGTTGTTGGTGCTGCGGTCTGGTCTACTCTTCTTACCCTGATATCCAACACTTCCTATATTTTATATAAACATGTTTTCACTTTTCACTAGAAATGCATGAAAGCAGCATTTATGGTACTTATCCTCATCCATTTAGCCTACAGCAGTTTAGCTCTTTCCTTTCAGTCTTTAGCAGTTTAGCCCCATCTATTCAGTTTACAGAACTTCAGCTCCACCCATTTACCCTTCAGCTGTTTAGCCCCACCCAATCCACCCCAATCCACCCAATCCAAGTCAGTTTAGCCCCAGAAGTGCAATACTTATTGTTTGAAAGTTCTTACATCTCCCTCATCTGCTGACATTTCACTGATGATACACTGTACAGATCCCTCCCTCAGACGAAGTCTGCTGACAAATCCTGCTGTGTACTGTCTGGGGGTTCTCAACCAGCAGACCGAAATGGTATTTCTTTAAATGATCTAGAGGGTGGTGCCCTAGTGGGGGTTGACGGCTGAGGGGTAGAGCCAGTGAGTATCCAAACGGATCATAGAAGCAAATGATTCCGGACACCAAAAAACAAATGAATGGATTTTTTTGGAGCTTGGAGTGTTTAGTGTTTATAAGGGCAGTAAAGAGCCAAGTAAAAATATAAAAGCACATAAAAAGTGAGTTTTGCATACTCACACAAAGCAATCCAGACTGTTCTCACACAGAGTTCCCCAATGGTGGAACAAACTACCTTCCACTACCAGATCAGGAGAATCTCTCGCTATCTTTAAGAGACTCCTGAAGACAGAGTTCTTCAAAGAGCACTTACTCTCCTAACACCTCTAACACACTAACTACTTCTAACCTCATTTCCTTCTTCCCCTCCTTCACTTCTCTATCCCTTTATTTCCCTTCGACCTCCTTTAAGCCCTATCTAAAAATGGTTTATCTTAATTCCTATTACTTTGTACTTGACTATTGTAAGTCGCTTTGGACAAAAGCATCTGCCAAATGTAATGTAATGTAATAATAAGTCCCCTCTAAATGCACAGTTTGTTTAATTCTAATGGATAGAATTAAATATGTCTAAGGGTGGGAGGGTGGAGCGTAGAGTGAAATATAATATGTGTAAGATGAAGGATATGGGCTCTCTATGGTACAGATGGTCAGCACTGGGATCGGACTGAAACTAGCCATTAGTGATAGCAGCGGGATGCTAATCCCTCAAACGGAGAACAGGGGGCAGATGGGTGCCGGACTGACACTTAATCATTACAAGCAGTTACTGAACACGGCCAGAGAGTGTGTGTGTGTGTGTGTGTGTGTAAGACACCTGCTGTCTGCAGGCTGAGGACTGGCCTTTGTCCAACGGGATGCCTTACCTCATCACCCCAAACCCAGAGACCCTCCCTGCTGAACTCTGTATAAACCACCTCTTCTTTAGCCCCGCCTAATATTCATTCTACAACAGTTTAGTCCCACTCATTATTCAGTTTACAGCAGATTAGCCACTCCCATTATTCAGCCTACAGCAGTCTAGCCCCACCCATTATTCAGCCTACAGCAGTCTAGCCCCACCCATTAAAGCTGTATGTCTACTACAGTATAGTGTAAACCTCGTTCACACTCCCACCTTCTGAATCTGCTTAACTCTGGAGATCTCCACATGTTCTCCACCCAAACGGCCTGAGAACCATAACACACAGTCCCAAGAGTATCTCTCACACACACACACACACACACACACACACACACACACACACACACACAGATATGAACACAGCATCTGGAAAGTCCATTTACTTCCACACACACTTTACAGAGAGAGCTTGCGATAATATTTACTTTTCCTTTATTCAAACATTTGCTAATAGCGCCTTTAATTCAAGGCCAAACTTCACACATTTACACAATTACATCACAATCTGAGTGACTTACACCATTACAGAAATACAGCCTTACATCTTTACTACAATTCAGCATTAACACAATACAACACAGCCCTAAAGTCTTTCACCATTACAGCTTTACAGCCTTTCACTGTTACAGCCTTAAACCATCATAATACAGCCCTAAAATCTCACACCTTTACATTACCAGCACATTACAGTATTACACACCAACAATCTTTTTTACATGTATTTCACTAACTGATCGTTATATAGACTGGTCCCAGTTTTAAACCCTCTTTTTAAAACAGGTTAAATAAAGCAACAAATCTGTTGTATCTAATAAAAAAATGTAGTAGCATATTAGGCACCATCACTTGGTCCTTTTCATTTTTTTTTAGACAAACAACATCAGCAAGTATCATTTTTAATTATCGATCAAATCTAGGCATCGGCCATACTCAGATGATTAAAAAAAAAAATGCAGATACCGATGTAATTCTATAAAAGCCAAAAAGTCCAAAATAGATATCTGTACCTACAAACTTATAAAGCTCTGTAAAAAAAAGAAGAGAGCATTTCAGTTTCTGTGATTTCACTATTTATAAGTTTATGTTTGAGTAAATTGAACTTTTTTGTTTTATTCTATAAACTACAGACAACATTTCTCCCAAATTCCAAATAAAAATATTTAGAGCATTTATTTGCAGAGAATGAGAAATGGTTGAACCTCAAATAATGCAAAGAAAACAAGTTCATATTCATAAAGTTTTAAGGGTTCAGAAATCAATATTTGGTGGAATAACCCTGGTTTTTAATCATGTTCATAAAGTTCTCATGCATCTTGGCATCATGTTCTCCTCCACCAGTCCTACACACTGCTTTTGGATAACTTTATGCAGTTTTACTCCTGGTGCAGACATTCAAGCAGTCTATTCATATAAAGTTATCTAGTATTACATTGTTAAAGCTTTGTCTCAGGGGTGGAGGTGAAGGTCAGTCAGGTGACTGGATCAGTTATACAATAACAGCAGCAGATGAGCACATGGTGGTGTACACATTACACACCGGCACTCTTACAGGTAAAACAGCTAAAACACAAGACACACCTGGGTTACCTGCAGTAGCTTAGCCCCGCCCATTCTGCCTACAGCAGTTTAGCTCCATCAGTGCCGTCAATAAACAAAATAAAGGCCTAATGGCAGATTAGCACCAACCATCCAGGCTTCAGTATATTAGATAGACCCATTCAGCCAATTAACAGATTAACCCCATCCCACAGCCTACAGCGGTTAAGCTCCGCCCATTCAGTATACAAAGTTATAAGTACAAAGAATAAGTGTTTTTTGAAAGCAGCACAATAAATAAAGCAGTTTACTCCTAATCGAAGTATTTATGAACAGGCAGAGGGTCGGTCAGTGCAGCAGCCGGACAGCGGAAACCTTCACTTTCACCCAGATTACCCAGCAGAAAACACTGGTGTCCAGCTGGCCGAGCTGCAGGTAAATGATTGGCCAGTGGCCGGCGAGGCTGAAAACACTCGGAAAACTATCAGGAAACATGAAGCCCTGAAGAGTCAAACGCCTCATGAATAAATAACCAACTACATAAACTCCCGCCGTACAGCAGCACTCACAGCACCCACCAACATGCAGCCCAACGTACTACACAGGGAGTGAATAGCATAAAGTTATCCAAAAGCAGTGTGTAAGACTGGTGGAGGAGAACATGATGCCAAGAAATCTGTGATTAAAATCCACCACGGTTATTCCACCAAATATTGATTTCTGAACTCCTAAAACCTTATGAATATGAACTTGTTTTCTTTGCATTATTTGCATTAAATGACAATATTTTTATTTGGATTTTGGAAGAAATGTTGTTCATAGTTTATAGAAATAAAACAACAACAAAATAAAAAAAATAATTTGATTCAGAAACTGAAGTGGTGTCTTAATTTGTTCCAGAGCTGTACCTAAATATAAATGTGAATCTATATTAAATGTATTATATAGATGTATTACACACAGAGTGATCTATTTTAAGCGTTTATTTTTTTATTGTTGATGATTATGTCTCAGAAAATAAGAATATTATATAATGTGCCATGGTACTTTTGGCAGTGTGGGTAGTGTGCAGAGTCCTGCTGGTAAATGAAATCCACTTATTGTGTTCCAGGTTATCAATGTCAGAATTGTCAGCAACAGCAGCTGATGACACAGCATGGAAACATTCATAGATAGAAGTTTGGATTCTGAACTTGTGGTTGATGAGGTTTTCACAACTTTCCGAGGAGGAAGTCAGACTTGTGGAGGCATTCCAGTTCAATTCTCTTAATGGAACTTGAAAGTTCTGACATCAAATATAATGCAGCAGCCGAGAAGCTTCTTCTTCTGCTTCACACCGGTTCAGTTTCCTTCACAGCTCTATCAGAGGCACCAGGCTGTCTGACCTTCCGCCAACCCCAATGCAAATATCTCAGCTGCATGTGATAACACTTCAACAGCTCACTGTTTAACCAGCTACAGCACGGCCTTACTGTACAGACCAGCACTTATTACACCATTAGAATATTAATTACACAACAGGAGAATAATTATATTTCATTCCTCCTTACTCTTTCACAGTGTGAGGTGATGTGTGTGGAGCTTTTCAGTTCAGAGTGTTTAATTAAAGTGTATGGACTGTGGTAGAGGTGGAAGATGGTTTGAAAACATGGTAAATGATAGGAGACAGTGAAAGATGGTGAATGATGGTGGGAGCCAGTAGGAGACGGTAAGAGAAAAGAGTTGATTGTCAGAGATGGTGGGAGACAATTGGTGACGGTGGAAGACGAGGGGTAAAGGTAGACAGCAATAAGGAAGACATTAGGAGATAGTGGGAGGCAGCAGGTGATGGTGGGAGACACTGGGAAACAGTAGGAGACAGTGGGAGACAATGGAAGATGAGGGATGATTGTTGAAGATGGTGGGAGACAGTAAGAGACAGCAGATGATGGTGGAAGACGAGTTATGGTGGGAGATGAAGGGATAGGGTAGAAGACGTGAGAGACAGAGGTAGATGAGGAGTGAATGTTGGAGATGGTGGGAGACAGTAGGAGACATCAGGTGATGTGGAAGATGAGGGGTGATGGTGGGAGACGTTGGGAAACAGTAGTTGATGGTGGAAATTGAGGGGTGATGGTGAGAGATGAAGGGAGACAATAGGAGACGTTGGGAGACAGTGGGGGACAGTAGGTGATGGTGGAAGACAAGGAGTGATGGTGGGACTAAGGCAGACAGTAGGAAATGGTGGGAGACAGTGAGAGACCAGGGGTGATTGTGGAAGACAAAGGGTGATGGTGGGAGATGAAGGGAGACAGTAGGAGACAGTGGGAGATGAGAGGTGATGTTGGGAGATGATGGGAGATGGTAGGTGATGGTGGATGATTGATGGTGGGAGAAAATGTGAGAAACAGTGTGAGTTGGTGAGACATAAGGGATGATGGTGGAAAATATGGGAGATGGTGGGAGACAGTGGGAGACGAGTGGTGATGGTAGGAGACTGTAGGAGTTAGTGGGTGATGGTAGAAAATGGTGAATGATGGTTGGAGACGGTGGGTGACGCTGGGTAATAATGGAAGATGGTGGTAGATGCTTTGGTGAAAGATGTGGGAGAAGGGTTGTGATGATGGGAGATAGTGGGAGACCGTGGGAGACCATGGGAGATGGTGGGAGATGGTGGAAGACCGTGGGAGATGGTGGGAGACTGTGGGAGATGGTGGGAGACGGTGGGAGACGGTGGGAGATGGTGGGAGACGGTGGGTGAGGGTAAAAAACTATTCTACAAGCCACAGTGGGAGCAGTGGAGGTTCCTCTGGTGGAGTTTTGGCTTCACTTTACGACTTCCCCAGTTTCACTGCTCGTGTTCCTGCTGTAAAGTGTGTGTGTGTGTGTGTGTGTGTGTCGGTTAAGCTGAGTTAGCAAAACACAAAGGGCTGCAGCGTGGTGATGGTGATTTATACACAACATCTGGTTGAGAAACAGCTGGGACTCTGCTGCAGCGTGTGTTAAACTGCATTAGAAAGACTCTAATGATCTTCATAATTAATAAATTAATCAAGAGATTGTAAGAAAAAATACATAAAATCATTTAAATCAAATTCTTGCTGCATTCCAGAAATATCCACATATTTGGAACACAGCCAAAAAAAGTTCTTAGAGGACACTCTCACTACTCTGACATTGAAGCATATCTGTATTATTATATACCAAGAGATACAGACTTCAGGCTCTGCCCACATAAATGCTCTTCCATAACTACTGTCACACGTTACACGTATTTAACCCTAGTGTACTAATGAAGTTAACAACCAGTATGAATATATAAAGCTTTAATAACACTGGTATCCAGTATGAAGTTCAAACAACAAATAATGCCTCGCATGTGTTGTAATAACACTACTTTCCACATTAAAGTTATATAATTACATTAGTATCAAATATAAAGATGTTATTATAACACCAACATCCAGTATGAAATTCTAACAACATCAGTATCCAGTATGAAATTGTAATAACACTACTCCTCAATACAATAAATATCCAGTATGAAGGTTTACTAACACTGATTTCCAGTATAAGGCCCTAATATCACGAGTATCCAGTATAAAATTGTAACTACTCTCCAATATGAACTTCATACATAAGTAATATCCAGTATGAAGTTCTAATTACATCTATATCCAGTATGAAGTTCTAATAATCCAGTATGAAATTGTAATAACACTACTCCCCAGTATGATGTTCTAATTACATTAATATCTGGGTCTGTATAAAACAATTAATATCCAGTATGAATGTTAAATATCATTTGTAATAACATTAGTATCCAGTATGAAAGTGTAATAACACTACTCTCCAGTATAACGTTCTAATAACTTTAGCTTAGTATCCAGTATGAAGTTCAGAAGTTTACTATAACTGTGTAAGTTATTGTTGTGTAACAGAAGTAACAGGTGATTCCAAACTTTTGAAGTGTTTTGTAACAAAACGATCCAGATTCTAATTCGGATTATAACTCACCACTTCTATCGCTTTGAGGATGCCGAAGGTGGAGGTGAGGTATTCCGTGTCCCAGCGGATGCCTCGGACCCCCCTGGCCGCCTGGACAGGCTCGGTGGTCGGCTGGTAGGGGCTGCTGGCGCCGCTCATCATGGAGGCGCTGGAGGCCTCGCCATCAAAAACCTCCGGCTCCTCGGAGCTCCGCATTGCGCCGGGCAGGAGCTCAGAAACAGGCCGAAAACAGGCGGACTAAGTCCGGGAGGAGCGGCGCGCGGAGACGGGGCAGAGTCGCAGCTGTGCAGCGGGAACTCAGATCAGGCGCTGGGGAGCTGCTGCGCGGCTTCAGCGGCCGGACTCCACCATCTTCCCCCCGGTCCTCCAGCTCTGAGCTCGGGCATGGATCAGAACCAGCACCAGGCTGAACACTCGGCCTCCAGCGAGCCCGGACTCCCCTCAGCAGCCCAGCATTACAGAACCGCGCAGTCCCCACACTACCACCCCCACTGCCCCCGCCGCCGCTCCAGCTCCACCTCCCGGTCCAACCCAGCTCCAACCAGAACCAGCACACACAGATAAAAGCCCCCAGCGGCTCACAGATTAACTCACGCGATTAAATTAAATACTCTAAATAAATTATTTACATTTATAGTTTATTTATAGGCTGAATTCTGTTACTTTCGAAAGTTTGTGCGAAGCAGCGTGACTGGAGAAACACGTCGGATTCTGCTTCATAATAAAAGTCTCCCCGACTCTTCAATCATCTCAGTAAGTTTACTAGTGATCCTCTGTGCAGTGTTTCATATATACATAATAATAATAATAATAATAATAATAATAATAATAATAATAATAATAATGCAGAGTAGGAAAAAAACAGCTAAAATTACCTTTGTTAGTTTATTTTTTGTATATTTTTTATACATTGTACAACGTGTTTGCATGTGTGTGAGAATGTTTTTATAACAAATAGGCAGATGTAATATTTTTGTATAAAAACTCACACACAGCACACACTAACACACCATCACCATGTTTAACAGATGTGTATAATATGCCTTGGACTTTAGGCAGTTCCTTTATGATGGAATGAAATTTGTCATCAGTTGTAAATTCCTATAAATCTATTTTTGGTCACTAAACATAAAGATTATTTTAGTGAGTCTAAGGTTTTATTATGTAGTATGTGAATTTATTGGCATGTCTCTGTACCGTCATTCACAAACGCCAAGATTCCAAAGATGACCTACAGCCTAAAACCTACAGTGTATGCTGAAAGAGTTTATATAGCTGTAACAATACACACCTGTAAAAAAATTCTGCATGTCCCAAACATTATGGAGCATGTTTTTAACTGGTTTACAGCTTTACTATGTACAAAATCCAATTTTTCCATTCAAAGCAGTCTGTTTTTTGTATATATATAAAATATTCCCAACACTTCACAATACGGTACATCTAATAACAGTACATTAAATTTAAAATTAAATTTACGATATAAACATTTTATTTAAACATTTTAATTTTACAATTCCTGAAGCTTCTTATTAATTAAAAATGTTTATAACACTTTTAGAGTATGTGTATTAACATGATTATGCCGTCAATTTACTACAATTCTTTTGAGACAATATATTGTTAATTGTGACCGGCCTAATTGCAATATATAAACTGCAGAAAACCAAATATTGCAATGTATTTTTCTTTTTACTTATGATACTAATTGTTGGTTAAAGAAATGGTTTAATAGTGTTTCAAATAATTATAATTGACAATACAATTTTAATACTTAGCAATGTTGTAAACAATAATAAATTGAGGCATTAGTTAAAAGTGTTGTAATTACTAATATCTTAACTTATTACAATTATAATCAGTGGAAAAAAACTTTAAACCTCTGGTGTAAGATGAAGTGTCGCCCTCTAGTGGGGAGCACACACAAGTATTGCAGTTAAATAAATAAAAATGTATAATAAAGAAGTGAAACAGAGAGTAAATAAACACAGATACAGTCAGAGTAAGTCTGGATTTGTGTTTTATTGAAGCCGAGTCTGAAAAAGAGACGTTTTTCTTATTTCTCTGCGGCACTAAAAGCGAGATTCCACCTAGTCGCAGTTCTGCATCAGGATATACAGCCATACAGTCTGACTGAGCCCAGTATGTGCGGCCAAACAGGCACATACATTCATACAGACATACATACATACATACAAACATACAAAGACATTCATACAGTTACCTTAGGCCTGCACAATATCTTTTTGTATAGTAATATTATGACAAAGTGCACATTCCCAATTATAAAAGCGAATAACTTTTAACCTGTTAAATCTGGTCAAATCTTGATATCTTGTAAAATTATTTATTTTCCTATATTTTTACTTATATAACAATTAGGCTTGTCATGATAATTACATTATCATACAATATGTGGACATGTCCTCAATCAAAATGACCTGGTTTTGGTTTTAGTGCAGAGGCTATTAGCATAAATTAGCAGGTATGTAGACTTTTTTTTTTTTTAAAAAACAATGACTTATTTTATTTAAACTTTAATTTTACAATCCCAAAACCTGAAGTTTCTTATTATTTAAAAATGTTCATAGCACTTCTAAAGTAATGTGTATTTACATGCTTATGCTATTACCAGTATATTAGCATTACTTTGTTGGTGTGAAATGGTCCTAAAATGACTAACACAGTTTATTGCAATTATTTTGAGAGAATATATTGTCCAAACACTGTCACAGGCCTAATTGCAACATATAAACCGCAGTAAAACAAATATTGCAATGTCTTTGCAATATTTTTTTTCAATATTGTGCAGCCCCAATACACATACATACGTACACACACATACACACAAATACATTCATACATACAGGCCTTTCATGAAGAGAACAGTCATTAAACTCCATTCAGGGTAAATAAGATCTGAAAGCAGATGTGAACGTGCCTAACCAATTTATTTAATCTTATATAAAGAGAGAAGAAGTGCATATTTTTGGGATTATTAAGATCAGTTGTGGAACATCCAGCTCAGACTGACAAAAAATAATCTGATCTGTGGTTCATTAGAAGTGTTGTGCATCTCAAAACCCAAACAAGTGCAAAATCCAAGCGCTTCTTTATAGTCCGGCCCAAAAACACTGGTTTTGGCTTTTTGGTGGCCAGATTTAGCCTCTTTCATCTGACGCTACTTTATTTATCTCCACAGGGACGCAGATGGGTCCAACACAGGAAGCTGGAGGAGCTTTGAAGAAGCTCAGAGCGTAAAGCCCGCGTGGCATCGGTGCTGGCGAGAGAGAAGCTCGTGCTCATTTTTACAGAATTTTTGCCAAAAAAGTGAAAAAAAAAGTGATTCAGTGAATAAATGAGTCTACACTCTTTTTTTTTTTCAAAAAAAGATGCTGCTTTAAAATGTGAAATGTTCTTTCTTTTACAGGATACCACAGAAAAAGCACCTTTGGTCCCAAAAGGCCATGTTGGTACCAGTCTGAGTGTGAAAAACCTTTAAAAAGTGTCTAAAGAACCTTAAATGCAATGTAAAGATTCTTTACAGTCAGTGTAATATTTATTAGTTACATTTTCTGACCATTTGAGGTTTAATAAAAATATAACTAAATAAAAAAAAAAAAAAAATTATTTCTGCCTCAAAATTTTAGGAAAAATATTAAACATTCATATTTTTCCAGATTTGTAACAATGATTCAATCATATAATTGAACCTTCTTTTGTTACAAAATGCAAAAATTTAAAAATCATATTTTTTTTCCTCCGGATTATCTTGAAATTCTAATTATGATTTAGATTAAGAAAAAAATCATAAAAAGATGAACTAATTTCTTCTTTCCTATAATGAAAGGGCAAAAATTATTACATTTGTATTAATCATTTAACATCAAATGATCAGAAAACCTAACTAAAACATTACACTGACCCTTTAAACCCCATACATCCCTATAACAAACATGGGCTGTGTCCTAATTCACCAGAATAACTAACTCTAGGTAGTGTTTGAGTGTGTAGAATAGATTAAAAAAACAGTGTGAAAGTGTGAATATATACTCAAATATCCACAATACAGACTCAAAACCAGTAATTTTTTGAGCAAGCTTATGATGGACACTGAAGCCCCACTCTATTCACACCTGGCATTATCATGCACGGCATCCTGGGTGATCTGAATACAAATTACAGGCAAAATTCATAGCTGTTCACAAGAGCCTCAATTCAAATCAAGCTGAAGCAGCTAAACTTGTTTGTCAACTTTGTCCATTAGCTTGTTACTGTAGCTGTGCAGATGGTGGACGGTGCGGTATGGTGGTTATTATGCATGTTCCAGCAGGGGAGGTGATGTAGTTAATGTGGGCGGGGCTTAGTTGTTAAAGACACCTTAAGACTCTTTGGTGTTCACACTACAATAATAAGTCTTGTGTGTCTCTAAACACCCCCGAATGGCAATGAGTCTTCACTTCCTGTTAATATTTACAGTACAGTATATTAATATTTCCACCAAACACTAATCTGCCAACCCTGCACTATTGGGATTACCGGTAGTATACAGCTCTGGGGGGAGAGCTTAAAAATGATGAGTTTCTTTGACTTTACCAAATTGAAAACCTCTGGAATATAATCAAGAGGAAGATGGATGATCACAAACCATCAAATCAAACTGAACTGCTTGAATTTTTGCACCAGGAGTAAAGCAGCATAAAGTTATCCAAAAGCAGTGTGTAAGACTGGTGGAGGAGAACATGATGCCAAGATGCATAAAAACTGTGATTAAAAACCACGAGGGTTAATCCACCAAATATTGATTTCTGAACTCTTAAAACTTTATGAATATGAACTTGTTTTCTTTGCCTTATTTGAGGTCTGAAAGCTCTGCATCTTTTTTTGTTATTTCAGCCATTTCTCATTTTCTGCAAATAAATGCTCTAAATGACAATATTTTTATTTGGAATTTGGGAGAAATGTTGTCTGTAGTTTACAGAATGAAACAACAATGTTCATTTTACTAAAACATAAACCTATAAATAGCAAAATCTGAGAAACTGATTCAGTCTTTTAGTTATTTTTTTCCCGAACTGTATACTCTATACCGTATATTATATAAACATAGTGTGCAGTGCACAACTGGGACAAAGTCTTGGTTCCTAATGGAGCTGAAAAAGTGTTTCTACCATGGTATCCCTCAAACAACCATCTGAAGCCGCCTTATGTTCTAAGAGTGCAGATAAATAAACAGTGCCAAAATTCCTAATAAACACAATTTAAACATGAAATCTCACTTTAACCCCACAGACACAGAGACTGGAACCAAAATGATGGGACACATCCACGGCAGACAGAAGAAGACCATGTTTAAGTGCATTTAAGAGCGTTTTATAAAGATTAATAACCGGCTTCGTGAGGCGACAGTAACAAGGACATTACAGAGCTTTAACGGTTTAAATGGAAGTGCTTAATTACTGAGGAGGGAGGTAAATAGTCCAGACTTAACGATGATACTGTGCTCAACTATCAGCAAACGCTCAGCCCTGCCCAGCAAAGGCACTAAATAACACATTATATGTAGATTCAGTATGCAAATGAGTTCCTCCGCTTGCTTGCTACGAGACTCGCTCCACACAGATAGTAATACAATACAGTTCAGTTCATGCAAAAAAAACGAACAAAACAAAACGAAACTAAATGAAAGTAGACTTTGCACACCTGGTGGTCTTTTCCCTTCAAGAACCAAAAATAACGTGAATAGCCGAAAAGAAAAGTAGTAAATAACTAAGGGTGGTTCGATTCATCATCTGCGAGTTAGTATCATGATACAACACAGTACACTACCTTTATCGCAAAAGGCTGCAGTATGCAAATGAGCATCCAAATGAGCATCCAAATGAGCCATCCAACCAATCACAGTGACTTAAGTTTTACATTTTTTATTTTAATCAATTTATTTGTAATTTTAATTCATTGTCATCTCATTCACGCACTAGGACCCCTTTTACTGCCATGTTCCCAGCATACGCCTCTTCCAATACATGTGGTCAGACTCCGCCTCTTTTCTTTTCCAGCAGCAACCAAATAACACAGCTTCAATGAGCAGAATCACAACAGTCACAGAGGAAAGCGCTGGATCCCCAGCTCCAACACAACAGCTAACAGAAGCCTGTGCCAACCAGCATCACATATGGGAGTGATGAGGGTGAAGAGAGCGAGCATGACCAACTGTACTCTCTCTCAGACTCTGGCCGCTGATAGAGAAGCCGTGTGATTCCCGATTTGAACCAAGGTGATATTTGATAGCGGAGCGTCCATTAAATTTCTAAATTCTCTGCATAATTAAACAAAATCAGTCAATATCAGAACAGAATAATTCACTGTAGGCTTGGTGTGAAATGTTCTACATGTTCTAGGTAAATGTACTCAGTCAGAACTGTGTTTGACTATAGGTTAAATGTTTTAAGAACCGTTACATTAACATTCATTAATTGGTTCAACCTAGAACCATTGCATTGTGCGGATGTTCAGTATAAGTGAAACAGTTTAACACAGTACAAAAAAAAAAGACAAGCATGGAATTACTTTATGAAAAAACCCTTTGTGAAACCTTTGGGGCTAAAAAGTGGGGCAGTGGGGCTAAATATATATATATATATATATATATATATATATATATATATATATATATATATATATATATATATATATATATATATATATATATATGTTTTATATGTGCCTCTATTTAACAACCACTATTCACAACCCCCTCTCAAAACACCCACCTCTGTACAAGCTTGTCTCAAACCACTATTCTGAAGAAGCCCATCTCAAACCTACACACTAAACAAGCCCCTCTTAAAATTCCCACAGTGAACAACCGTTCATTTCAAACTCCCACACTCTGAACGAGTTAATACCAATGCAGAGAATTTTGAACATTTTGGTGGACTAACTCGTCAATATATATTGTGAAGTCTAAAGATACAGTAAAATCAAACTGTGTAATTCTCATAATGGTATTTTAGCGTATTGTGCAGCTCCGCCCCCTAAAACATTCGAACAGTGAAGTGAAGACAGACCACCAAGAGCTCTGGAATGGCTTCTCCAGGTTTGATCACACTCACACATGCACACAATGTGAACTCTACATCTTTGGTTAAAGGGTTCCGATTCTCAACAAACAAATTCCTTTTCGTATTGGGACGCAGCCGCCGCGGTCTGGGCGCTGCTCTAGCATCGCTCTTTACACCATTCTTCAACAGGCTAAATCAACAAAACCAACAAAAATAAACAAAACCCACAGGATTAAGTCAGATTTTCAGCTGAATCTAATTTTGATCTGCTAACTCACAAAATAATCGTCCCAAATGTACAGGTCATTATATATGATACAGTATCAGACAGGATTTCTCTATGAGCACAAACGCTGGCACAGGCAGACACAGGGGCAGCTACGCTGAAGGCAGACGGGCGCTGGGCACTGCGGCGGGCCGAATAAAGCATTTTACATATTTCACCTGCAGGAGGACGTTACTCTACACTTTTCACTCTAAGCAGGTTCACTGAGGACAGATCAGGAATGTGTTTTTTTTTCTGTTTTTGTTTTACAGACAGCTCGCATTATGGGCTCACGCTTTACTAACCAGTACAGTGCAAGCTTTACTTTAACAATAAAAAATTATAATACTACTACTAATGATAATCATAATAATAATTTTGGGGAACTTTAGTGGTCTAAGCTTGTGTTAAGAATAAACTTCAGGCATATGTGCGCAGAAATAAGCAATAGCAACAGTTGTTTGGGTAGAGAATCAGGAAAAAAAACTGGTAAAAAGACAAAAAGCAAAATATCAAAGCAGCAGTACAAAAAAAAAACAAAATTTACTCAAAGCTTGGTGAAAAAATACTATAGCACAAACAATAAAAGTAGAAAGCAAAGAAAAAATAAATATTTAGATGGACCAAAAAAAAAAAAAGAAAAAAAAAGAAAAAAAAAAAGAAAAGAGAAACCTTAGACCGTTGGTGCTACAGTGCAATTCCTCTTTCGGAGACACGGTGGCGCTGCCAGGCACTTGGGAGTTTTCAGTAATTTTTTCTTCTTTCAATTTTAGCAAAAATGCTGCACTGCCCAGTTTCTCCCAAAAACATCCACAGCCAAGAAAAGCGTAAAAATTCTCTGCGCTCCCGCCGACACGTTCCTCTAATCCGAAACATTTCTTCATAATTTGTTAAAATAATCGACTTTTATACAAAAAAACTGAACCACAGCTCCGAGAGCTAATCTTTGTGCATATTTACAGAATAAGCAGAGCGCCGAGGCGGCGAGCGAGCGAGCGCCCGTCTCCTCTGCACTTTAAAGGCCAGCGGGTTTAACTGATTAGTGTCATGAGACGTCAGCTGCGTTATTAGCGCGTTAGCGAAGAAGCTAAACATCTGATGAATGAAAATGAATGTGAAAAAATGCTGAAGCTTCGAAGCTTTTTATATATAAATACATCAGTAAGATATCTACGTTTTTACAGACTACATACTTCCTGCCAGTATTTCAATTTGTACTGAATATATATTTAGCCTCATTTTTTTTTTTTTAAGTTTTTTTTATTATTATTATAGTTTTAAGTGGCGCCACCTGCAGCCTCGGAGATCCTCAATCAGGTAAAGCAGAACGAGAAACAGCAGCTCAGTATGTCTCAGTATTTTTTTTTCTGGGAAGATGAAGAGAGTGTGTTTTCCCCTTGCAAAGCAACACACATACATACATACACGCACATACATACATACATACATACATATATATATATATATGCGCACACACACTTTTGGAGGTCACCCATATAAATGTGTGTACACACCACTCAATCCTGCCTCGCCCCAAAAATTTTACCACAAAAAGTTTGGAAATGAAAAATAGTATTTGAATCTCTCACACACACACACTTTCTCTCGCTCTCTCTCTCTCAATCTCTCTCTCGCCCCCCTCACGCATCCGATGGCATCCCGTCGCGCCGCTCAGCATAGCGAAGCGCCAGCAGAGGGCAGCACTAGCGCAGAGGAGGGGTTTGGTCGTTACGGTTTCGTCTCTTTCCGGTAAGTTCTAAACGCAGGTTCTGTTCAGAGTGTTTCGGTGGACCGTGCTGGAGCTCACGCCTCGTTCTCGGGGGCGGGGGGGCTGCTGTTGGCCTTTAGCGTGGAGTCCGGTTTCTGCGTCATTCGGTCCAGTTCTGCCTGGACGTCAGTCAAAGCCGGCTTCTGCCCTTAGAGAAAAGAGAGAGAGAGAGAACAGAGTAATCTCCTGTAGCGTCTACGCAGCAGTAATGCTAACGCTAATGCTCACTGCTGAGTACAGAACACACCCACTCATCACATACCCCTTCACCTTAAGTTTATTTTTTTCTAATAGGGAATTTTAAATTTCTTCATAAAAATAAGAAAGAAAGAAGGAGAAAAAAAAAACACTTATTGGGAACTTCACATTGCTAGTTTTTTTTTTTCCAAATACTTTTACTGGAACTTCCTTCTAGACAATAAATGTTACTATTTTGGATATTTAATGTTACTAGAACTTTATTCTGGACATTACAGGTACTATAAGTTCCTTCTAGATATCAATGTAACTGTTGTGTAAACAAATGTTTAAATCTTCATTATACACAGTTACTATTTTGGATTTTAATTTAACTTAACCTGGAAATTAAATATTGACTTTATTCAAATTTCAATATCTGAATATTTTTGTAAAAATACATGTGTAACGTCATTATTATTAATAAAGCATGGATAGCTCTGTTGTTGTAAATAAATTATTAGAATAGCACAGCTGAGGAACATTTATGACTACAATAGGACTGCTGAGGTAAATGCATAATTAGAATAGCTCTGCTGAGGTAAATGTTTGACTGGAATAGGTTTTATGAGGTACATTTAGGACTAGAATAGCTCTGCTGAGGTAAATGTATGACTAGAACAGGATTACTAAGGTATATTTATGATTAGAATAGCACTGCTCAGGCACATTTATGACTAGAATAGATAACTAGATGACTAGAAAGATAAATGTTTGACTAGAATAAGGCTGCTGAGGTAAATGTACTATGCTTTACTGGTATAAACATTTAAACCTTTACTGAATAATTTAAACATTAAGATTTTTTAAATATTCAATATCCTATTTGTTTTCTATAATATTTAATGGGTAATCCACTGCAGTTATTTCTAGCAAAATACATTGTCCAAAAGAATTTATTATTGTGACAGTCCTACATGAAGTATCTCTCTTTATCTTTAGTCTGATGTTCTACCTTAAGTAGAGGTACAGGTCTGAGAACCGGTTGTGTTGGTGAGTGTGTTTCTGTACTGGCTTTGAGGACTGGGAGAAGTTTGATGGATCTGGGATGAGTTTCAGTGCTGGAATGCTGTGATGGCAAAAACATGACGGCAGCCGAACACATGCAAAACTAATCATGAAGCCGGCGAGGGAGGAAGTAGCAGCTGCATGCACTTCCTCCTCATTCTGCAGGGAGGGGTTTAGTCGCCGAGGCCATGACATCAGCACGCTGGTGAGAGCATGTGTGAATGGAGCACGACTACAAACACTGACTTTTCCAGAGGCTCCGCCCACAAAAGGATAAGCTTTACAGAACACTGTCAAAATCGCATTCTAGATACTGCATTTTTCGCACTATAAGGCGCATTTTAAGAGACACTATAAAGAACTTCTAATTCAGCAGATCTCGCCGCTAAAAGGTGGGGACATAGCTAAATAAGCTAAGTAAAGCAAAGCTAAGTAAACAAAACTGCAATAAAAAAAGATTTTCTTTTAAAGTTAAACAAGTGCTGGATGTTAATCTACACAGATTTCTCTCCTAAATACTGTTTATTTGGGTGAGTAAAGCGCTTCCATTTATTTACAGTAAGCTTAGATTTCCAGAAATTCACATTAGCATTAACGGCTAATGCTGATCGACAGCACTACACTGAGGAACCTTGAGTGTTCCGGTAAGCCAGGGCAATATTAGCTAGCGTTTCATCACGCGTAGCTTGTTAGCTAGCATGATTAGCGACTAATGTTAATGCTGCTCCAGCAGTGCTAGCCGGGGTTAGCAGCAGGCTACAGGCCGATAATACTCACCTCTGAATGGGAAACAGCGATTAGCTGCTAATGCTAATACTGCTCCAGCCTTAGTGCTGGAGAAACTTCACTTAAACTACTGTATAATGCTGTACTTCAGCAGAGTGGTTTTACTGCTCCTTAATACCTGACTGGTAAAGTTTATACATAAAGCGCAGCGGTTTATAAGCTGCACTGAAGATTTTTGGAAAAATTAAAGGATTTTAGGTGCGCCTTACAGTGCGAAAATACAGTACATTTCTATCACTACATAGCATTAGAGTTATTACAATATATTCACACTAATGAGAAACTGTAGCTCCTAGGTTTGATGTTGATTGAAAACGTTCTGTAAAGCTTGTCCACATGTTTATGGGTGCAGATCTGATGGGTTAATTCATGCATATAATAAACATACAATGAATAAGCAGTGATTGATCTGAAAGGCAGGTCAGATAATTTAAGGGTTAAATGAACGAGGAGGACGAGACGTCACCGGTTATCAGCACCTCTTCACTCGTTCTTCGTGGTGTATCCTCCGGCTGTACAGGTAAACCTCCACATAACACTGTTTTTACAGGTAATGATGGTGCACATAGTCTGTGTGGGTTAGAGATGGTTAACGCCGTATTTACCTGTTTTCTTTGCGGACCCCTGCACCGCGGCCCCTGCGGCCCCAGGGCTCCCTGGAGCGCCCGTCTTTTTACTCAGCAGACTGTTAAAGAAATTGGCCAAGACCCCTTCATTTGCGGCCGCGCCTAAAAGAAACAGTTCATTACATTTTACAGTACAGTACATTTGGCATTAGTTAACCTACATTAGCCTTCGCATTTGTTTCTTTACTGAAATTTACATGTTCAAGTTACAGTAACACTGAGGTGAATGTCTGATTAGAATAGCTCTGCTGAGATAAAAGTATGATTAGAATAGCTCTGCTGAGGTAAATCTCTGACTAGAATAGCTCTGCTGTGGCAAATATCTGACTAGAATAGCTCTGCTGAGGTAAATGTATGACTAGAATCTCTCTGCTGAGGTAGATATCTGAGTAGAATAGCTCTGCTGAGGTAAATGTATGATTAAAATAGCTCTGCTGAGGTAAATTATGTTTAGGAACTATACAAGTTGTAGGTATATAGATAATGTAGGTATTGTTGTCAGGGCAGGGCTAACCAAGACGTGCATGAATAAACCCATCCCCTCCTCAAGATGGCAGTTATTATACTGAAATTATAATAAAGTGATAATTAATAAATTTAATTCTATTAACGATATACTATTTCATTTCCTTACTCCTAATTTATCATTTAGGATCTAATATCTACATGTGTAGAACTAACAGTAAAATTATTTAATAAAATAAAGTCAAAAGTGTCTGATACATGGGCTTGAAACTTCTGGGTAATATAAAGGTAATGAACAGTGATCTTTTAATAGCTGATTTAATATTAAAAGAATTAAGAATGAATCTCTCTAGAGTTGCAGGGCTTACCCTTCATGTTGGGGTCGGGTTTCTTCACGGCCGTCATGGGCGACACACTCGCCACGTTTGTGGGTCCGGCGCGGCCCGTGGGTCGAGGAGATCCGGAAGCAGTCCGTGCTGGAGACTCCTACACACACACACACACACACACACACACACACACGGGTCAGAGATAAAAGTAGTTTAATAAGCAGTCTGTTTTTGAATCAAGCACTGCTGAATTTTAATTCACAATTAATTTTTAACATGTAATTATTTGATTACATTTATATTCGTACTTACTGTTCCTCTTGTTGGGGTGGCTGGCTGCTTGGACAACAAAGACTGTAAACAAAAATAAATAAATAAAAAATAGTAAGATCAATGTGTCCTTAAATAAAATCATATAAAAATTATAGATATATAAGGTAGACAAAAAAAATCTATTAACATTTGTATGTTTTAAAACATTAACTTTTCAAGACTCTGATTTTGTATAAGCTAAAAGTGTAGCAAAATAAAAAAGTAAGAAAAATCTGCTACAAAATTAAATACAGAATATTTAGTGCTGCATATAAACTGCAAACAAACAATTAAATACTGTAAATAGAAAAACAAACAATACAGATTGCTTTCATGAATATCACTAATATTATCACAATATGGATTTTTTTTATCTTGTTAAAAAATGTTGTGGTATTACTACATATAGTACGATATGGCACACCCCAAGGGAAGCCATAACCATTCAGTACTTTATGATGTCACTAAAGTCAATACATTTACAAACAACCCAATGGCTTTAACAAAAAGAAAGCTAAAATGATCATGTAAAAATTAATAACTGGTTAAGTGGGCTTGAAAACAGAATAAAAAGTGTAAATATTAAATACATAAAACACTAATGAAATGTACAAAATATATATTCAAAGTAAGTTTACTATAAAAAGAAAATCACAATTTTAAATAAAACTAAATAAAAAGTGGGAACAGACCTGCTGCTTCATGAGGAAGACCTGCTCATCTTCAGCATTTATTTCTTTATCGTGCACCAGCTGGAGACCAAACACAAATTTCAGGATTAGCAAAATGATAAAAAAAAAAAAAAAAAAAAAGATTTTAAAAGATCAAAAACAAAAAAGTTTCATAAACGAAATGTTAACAGCCTATCAATTCAACAATTATTAATGCAACTAAATGTTTTCGCAGCAATACTGACCTACACAAATTTAAGTGCTCAACTGACAGCACAAATGAATGTTTTTAGTTATATTAAGTTATGAGTAATCACAACCACTTTAACTATGATTAAACAAGGTTAAAGAAGATTAGGATGATTCTGCTGCTGCCGTACCTTTCGTACTGGGGGCTTCATGATGAACTCCTCAAAGGGATCTTCAGGTCGCACTGTTGTAAAGTTTTCGTGCAGAATGGCAATTTTCTTCTCGTTATCCCATCCAGCTGGACTGCACACAGATTTCAGAGATGAATGCACACTAACATACTGTACTAGCGCATCTCAAAAAATCTGAAAAGTTACTTAATTTCAGTAATTCAGTTCAGTTTACACAGACTCTGGTTCCTTGATTTTCAAATGAAATGTAAAATTTACTGATGATCAGTGATGGTTTGGAGAGATATGTCTGTCATCTGCTGGTGTTGATCCACTGTGTTTTATTATCAAGTCTAAAGTCAGTGCAGTTTTGTTTTCCTGCAAAATCTTACAGCACTTCATGCTTCCCTCTGCTACTGACAACTTTTATGAAGATGCGGATTTCATTTTCCAGCAGGACTCGGCACACTGCCCACACTGACAAATGTGACAATTGGTCTTATTTAATATTTTTCTGAGACACTGATTTTTGGGTTTTCATTGGCTGTAATCCTTAATCATCAACAATAAAATAAATAAACGCTTAAAATATATCACAATGTGTTTAATACATCTATATTATGAGTTTCACATTTAGAACTGAATTACTGAAATGTAGTACCTTTTTTAATGATATTCTATTTTTTTGAGATGCACTAGTTACTAGCTAAAATTACATAATGTAAAATAATCACAGTTATCAGAATAATCACAGTACCGTTTTGTATTAAAAAATTAATATTGCTTTAAATTATAAATGCCATTTACAAAATCTTTACATATTGTATCCAGGCAGTGCTTATTTACTGTAGCTGTTTAGACACATTTTTGTTTGGTGCCCTGTGTTTAGTTTGAGGTCTTCTGTACGGTCATAGTTGTACACTGACGTGGTTTGTAGTTCGGTGTGTGTGTGTATGTAAATATTTGAAGGGTGTGTAGTCTATTTTATTATGTGTACACAGATTGAGTATTCTGTTATTCCAGCAAACAGAGACACTGATCTGTATAAAAAACAAACAGCCTGTAACTCTTCACCTTTACACAGACACCATACATCGTTTTACAGTCAATCATTACCATCCACTGCGCTGTCCACTGTGGGTGATAATGCCTGGTGTGATGTATTCCAAGCCCATACGCAACACTGTGGATTAAAAATTGCTAAATACCCTCAGAACTTTAGATATGGAACCTCCCATCCATCGGTACCCACTACCAAACCTCACTCCAACTCCCATAATTCACCTGGCCTTGCCATGAAATCAACTTCACTCATAAGATAGCACAGTCTGGCATGTCTGTAAAGTAGAGCTGTAAAATAGGGGTTTCTAATAAAGTGGCCAGTGGGAAGCAGGTGCTAAAGTGTGTCAGGTTATCTTACATGAACACGGCGTCCTTCTCCACCACTAAGGCAGGCGTGGTGAACTGGAAGTCGTACATTTTGTGCACCATGTATTTATACAGGAGGTCCAGGTTCTTCTCCTCTTTTACAGAAGTGTAAATCAAGGCAGCGCCATCTGCAGGACAGGTGTTAAGGCACATACAGACCAAGACTGACAAACAATAATTTAAAGAAGAAGAAAAAGTTTGTGGGGTCAATCAAATAAATAAAAAGACCTAATTAAATCACAATATTTTGCGATAAAAAAATAAAAGACGTGGTTAATTGTGATTACAGTGGATATTTAATAGTAAAATAATTTGAAAATTAGCAAAATGAAACTGCATGCACTGTATTTTTCGCACTATAAAGCGCATTAAGTGACAGTAGTAAGGAACAGTATCTGAATCAGTTTCTCTGATTTTGCTAGTTATAGGTTTATGTTTGAGTAAAATGAACATTGTTGTTTTATTCTATAAACTACAGACAACATTTCTTCCAAATAAAAATATTGTCATTTAGAGCATTTATCTGCAGAAAATGAGAATTTTTTTAAATAAAAAAAAAAAGATGCAGAGCTTTCAGCCCTCAAATAATGCAAAGAAAACAAGTTCATATTCATAAAGTTTTAAGAGTTCAGAAATCAATATTTGGTGGAAAAACCCTGGTTTTTAATCACAGTTTTTTTTTCATGCAACTTGCCATCATGTTCTCCTCCACCAGTCTTACACACTGGAATATAATCAATTTTGGCACCAAGAGAGGCATCAAGTTATCCAAAAGCAGAGGTTTTCAGTTCATGTAAAATCAAAATTAAAGAAAGGTATAATTTTTAAGTGCGCTATTATTTTTCTTCCAGAGCTGTATATGTGAATGCAAAAAAAAATAATAATAAATATATTAAAAAAAACAACTATTAAAATAAACCCTGGGAGGGTTGTTTAGGGCTTTCAGTCAGATGAAAGGATACACTGTAGGCAGAATCGCCTGATGTGGGACTGTATGAAGTCAAAATGCTCCTCTTTGTAGTCGTGATCCTTCTCCAACACAGTGACTGCATCACACTGCAATAAAAAAAATAAAATATTAATAACCAAACCAAAAAAAAAAAAGAAAAAAAAAAAAAGAAAAGAGAGAGACAGAGGGTGAATATTTTAGGTCAGGACAGTCAGCTGTTCTCTCATGAGAAACAGAAAACCATTAAAACAGAACAGGTTTTACACTTGGCTCCGCCTTTACCCCCAAAACTGCAGCGAACATGAGACTCCACTCATATTATACAGAGCGGGCGGGGCTAAACACGGCTGCAGGCTGAGGAGTGATCCGGACCGGGTTTTTTTTTTTTTTTTTTTTTTTTTTTTTGTCAAAAATCACCCTTAGAGTGATCATACTGAAACCGTCGAGTGAGAGAGTGTTTAGTGTGATAATCGTTCGACCGGTTAAGTTGATATTAATACTTTTGGGCAGTTTTTTTTTTTTTTGGAAAACCAGGTCAAGTGCAATAATGTGTATATACCTAAGAAATGACATTTAATCCTAAATATTGTTCCCTTAAAAAGCCACTAAGTCCTAAACCATATTTTTTTAATAATTCAGTTCAATTCAATAAAACAGTTCCTTAGAAATTTTATTACATTTTCCTAACCTTTAAAAACATTTTTATTGTGGTAATTTCCGACTCTGCAGGTTCAACTGTGCTATAGGCATGGATGATGTGTCCGTGACAAATCACATTATGCAAAACAATCAATCAATATTACTGCCCTCCTGCTGACGTCCAATCATCTGCGTCTCACCACTATCAGAGGCACACTACTGCTGCTGCAGCTCAGCCAATCAGCTATCCCTTCCGCCCCACCCCTAAAACCATACATCACTCAGTGTCTCCCAGTCTACTGATCCTGTTTTTTTTTTTTGTTTTGTTTTTTGTTTTTTTTAGCCTTTTTTAAATTTGAGCAGAGGATCTATCAGCTAAAATCAGGGTGTTTAGTGCCCCTTTAAGGCATCAGAAGTTTGGCTTGGGCTGCAAAAAGCAGCCTGTTTCGGGGAGAGCAGCTTAGCCCCTCCAGCTCTTTGGGAGCAGCAGTACATGCCTGCTCAGATATGCAGGTCAGCTGAAATATGAATATTTTGGTGAGAATCGCACTTGGGGAAAGGACAAACACTTTCCATGCAGAACTGAGTTAGTGCAAGCTAGTGCTGTACAATAATTCAGTATCAATAAGGGCTGGGCAAAAATTTAAGGAGAAAATAGAAGGGTGATAAATTACTAATTACTACATTAAATATATAATTTTCAATTACGATAAAAAATTTCAGCTCCTACATTTATTTTTTTTTTTTTTTTACATTATTTTACATTTGTAAACCAACAGCACTAACAGTTAAAGTGATGTGCAAGCCCCCTTCAATCCAATCACATAGCTTTTATATTAAACACAGTGCAAACATAACCAACCTTGCATTTCAGGTTTCTGACCGAAGCAAATGTTTATCTACTGAGATTTACTCTACATAAGGTTGTTTGTTTTATTGCTTGTTTACGGCCATGAGTCTTCAGTGCTGTGCTATTTAATATTTCTTATGTAATAATAATAATAAAGTAAGTCATTCTTGAAGCACAGCAGTAAGTGGAGAGAGGGGAAGGTTTTGATGTGTTAATCTGGGAGGGTTCGGTACCACCAGGCCGTGGGGCAGGGCTACAGGACCACAGTGTGTATGTGTGTGTGTGTGTGTGTGTGTGTGTGTATTGTATCTCAGAGAGCATGTGAGGGTCTGCAGCTCCATTACTGCAGGGCTAAACACACTGCATGAACAGAGCCTTTCATCAGCTGAGAGACTGCAGGAGACACACACACTCTACAGCCTACAGATCAGAATTAACCGGAGACGGGACCATATATTCACTTCTTACAAACCTATAGTGTGCATAATACCAAATATTAAAATGTTACTATTAGCACAAACAACAAGAACAAAATTCCAATATACAACAAAAAGCACTGAATAAATTCTGTGAAACATAAATTCAGCGTCATCATAAACACACCTCACTGCCCATTATAGTGCTCCATTCCATCAGGACACTGCTCATCCACACACTGCAGCCATCTTAAGACAGAGATGCTCTGCCTTGGCCATCACATTTCTAGACCTTCAACCTCTGACTGAAAATGTGTGGTGTGATGCTTTAACTGGACGCTCTTTCAACACTTCTAACACTCCCTACTTCAAAATCAGCAGGAGCTGTGTGAAAATACTGACGCTGCATGAGATTACCTATTGCAGGACACCATTAGGAATCTCAACAACTACATGCAGAGAAGTCAGTAATGCTGTGTTACACTGTTCTACTGTATGTAGTAGAATAATATTTCCATTATTAGTCTAAATTTTTAATTATTTGTTGTTTCTTGCAACCATTCTACTTATTTCCGAACAGCATTGCAATCACACACTTCTTTTTAAGTGCAGCATCAATATCCCTGTATATTAATATTCCTCCACAGCAGGAATTTATTCACATATTCAGAACCCAGCAATGTAGAAAGACTTGGGTTGCTCTATTGACGTTAATGCACGATTGGGAATTCTGTCTAGTGTACACAGAGTCAGAGAGGTTAAAGGAAAATCTATTAAGTACAAGATCTTGCATAGGTAATATTGGACCCCATCCAGACTTTTGAGGATGGGTATTGTTGACGATGATTTAGGTTGAAAATGCCATACAAAGACTGGTTTCTTTTTTATATGATACAGGAATGCCCCAAAAAATGCTTAATTTAACAACAGTTGGATTAATTACAGCCGCACGGATAATATTGTGTCATTGGAAGAGTACCAAGATCCCCGAACTGAAAGAGTGGACAAAATAATTGATGTGAATTACATCTGAATCTGAATTACAAAAAGAACCCAGTAGTGTGTCTCGTGTGTAATCTGACCAGGTAACTGAAGCGGTCGTACCTTTGTGCAAACTATGAGTACAGGAATGCCGAGGTTGTGCGTGAGGACGTTTTCTCCGAGGGGCAGCAGGACCCCCTCATCCTCTCCCCCAGCCGGAGGGACTCGTCTCTGCGGTGAAGCGGGCGTCGCGTCCTCCGGCTCTGCGTACTCCTGGAAGGCCTTCACCACTTTAAGAACACAGGAGAAACACAGCGGTTAGAGTTTAAAACAGCAATAAGACAAACACAGAAACCTCTAAACACACTTTTCTGCTAGACCTGTCAAGATAAACTAATTTAGTAATTAGACACCTAATTAGACAATAAATAGACATAATTATGATAGGCGATACTATTGACAATTATTTTATGAAACTTACAATTTATATATATATATATATATATATATATATATATATATATATATATATATATATATATATATATATATATATATATATATACAGAACTGGAAAAAACTAAGAGACCACTTCAGTTTCTGAATTTTTTGATTTTGCTATTTATAGGTTTATGTTTGAGTAAAATGAACATTGTTGATTAATTATATAAACTACGACAACATTTCTCCCAAACTCCAAATAAAAAAAATAGTTATTTAGAGCATTTATTTGCCAAAAATACAAAAATTGCTGAAATAACAACAAAAAAAAAAGATTGAGCTTTCAGACCTCAAATAATGCAAAACAAAATGGTGGTATCAATATTTGGTGGAATAATCCTGGTTTTTATTCAGTTTTCTTCATGCATCTTGGCATCATGTTCTCCTCCACCAGTCTTACACACTGCTTTTGGATAAATTTATGCTGCTTTACTCCTGGTGCAAAAAATCAAGCAGTTTGGTTTGGTTTGATGGCTTGTGATCATCCATCTTCCTCTTGATTATATTCCAGAGGTTTTTAATTTGCTAAAATCAAAGAAAATAATTTTTAAGTGCTCTCTTATTTTTTTTCTTTCAGAGCTGTATATTTTTTACATATACATATAAACATTACTTTTGAAGAGCAATAAACTTTTCTAAATATAATGTCTAAATGTTTAATATAATTAAAAGTCCAGCGTCTTTAAACCAAGTAAGGGAGCTTTTTTACATTCATGGCCTCATCTGGCTTAATAATAACACAACAGGTAATATTGAAGTCATCAGATATTATTGAGGTTATGTTTATATTTTGTAGGAGAATTTAATAACGTAATTGTGACAGCACAACTCTCTTCACTGTAAAAATAAATAAATAAATAAATAAAAAACCAGAACCAAGAAGTCCCAAATGCATAAAAAAAAAACCATGTGGATGTTTAATTGGTTCTTTTGATTGATATTTCTTGTTCTTTGGTAGACGGTTCCATACAGAACTGAAAAGGAGGGACTTCCTGAGGAAGGAACGCAGTGGAGGAATGCAGCTCCAGATGACCCAGAAAAGCCACGGAAATACAAACCCCCACCCACCCCCCAACCCATCCCACCAGCACCACAGCCACAACACAGTGGTGCAAAAAGCTAAAAACCATATGGTAGAAGCAGTCTGAGAAAATTCTTTCAAAATAAATAGAGAAAAGACTATTATATAAAATAATTTTTCTAAAGTATTACCTTATTATGGAAAATGTTTTGGCTTAAACAGACTAAATACCAATGAAAAAAAACTTTGCCAAGTAATTTCAGGTGCCAAATTGTTTGGCGCAATCCATATCATAAAAATAATGAACACTTATTTTAACATTAAACATAAAGTTCATATGATCCACATCGATCCACATTCTGACAGACTGTAATAAAACAACAGGACATCCATGGGGGAAGAAGTGAGAAAAGAACATCAGAGGAGCTGGGGAAGTACAGATTTAGCTCACACTGAAGCAAAACATATTTTTATTTACTGACTGAGAAGATAATGATGCTCTTTAAGAGAACACAAGAGCTACAGTTCAGAGAGAACTGCTCCAGAGGGCAAAACAAAAGTGTCCAGAACACTAATAATGCTGTTATTTAATGCTCTTAATCACATGAAGCGGCCTGGGAGATTTTTGCCGAAATCAGACTCTCCTGTTTAATTCTTTTATGTGGATGTTGATCCAAAATGTTGTTTGGAAAAAAGCATACACTAAATTTCCTGTAAATTTATATCAAAACAGTTTATCTTCAGTGTGAACACACTTTTTTTTTTAGACTGTTCTGACTTTTTCTGACACCTATTAAACAATTAAAGACGATGTTAAGAAAGAAGAGGTGTTGTTCTGTATCTACTGTAACTGTAGATTAACCCTTATTTATAAACAGAAATTATATTTAAAAAAAAGATAAAACTTGAGGGGCGCCGAGTGGTCTTAAGTGCTGCCACTATGATCAGAAGATCGCTGGTTCGAATCCCGCGTCATGCAGCTTTTCATCAACTGCCAGAGCCCTTCGAGAGCACAATTGGCTTTGCTCTCTCTCTGGGTGGGTACAGTACAGTAGATGGTGCTCTTTCCCATCCTCACTCCTAGGGTGATGTGGATCAGCACAAGGCTGCATCTGTGAGCTGATGTATTAGAACCGAGTCGCCAGCGCTGTGATGATACTCTGCAATGCTGCATCAGCAGTTCAAAAAGAGGCGGAGTCCGACTACACATGTGCTAGTGATGGGGATATACAGCTGAGGACAAACCTAGATAAATTGTGGAGAAAAATGGCTTAAAAATGGTCAAAAATAAGTAAATTAAAAGGAATCTGTTCTACACTCGTTTTGCTGCCGGATGCACTTTGCACTCAAAGGGAGTTGGATTACAGCATGAAAGCAAATTTCAGCACAACACCTGGAAAAGCAACTCTCTGAACTGACAATATATCGCCACTGACTTCCAACACGCCCTTCTACAAACCAATCAGTGTGAAGAACATCTACACACGCAGGACGCATGTTGTTTTATGTATTAAAGGTGTGTGTTTTGGGAATGTTGAGTGAACAGTGTACCTGAGTCCACTGTAGAGCCACGCCCGTGTTTGGATAAAGTGAAAGTTGGTCAAAGTCGATGACAGGAAGGGTTTCACACTCAGACAGTGGTACAGTTCTGCTGACAGACTGTTCTGGATATGGATCACATTCAGACTTTCACTAATATCAGCTTTCTGATGCTGATGAGCTACAGTTTTATCAGCATTAGCACAGAGTGTGTATTTCATTAGTCACTGTTTGGTTTTGCAGCACTGCAGAAATTTGAATCTGGGTCTTCCACAATAATTACAATATTGACTTATTATAATAATAATAATAATATATTATAATATATGGATACGACCTCAATCGTTTTTGCAAATCTTAATACTGCGCAATGTTTTTTACTTAGAAAAGAGGTAGTATTATTGTGAATAAGCGTTAATATTGTTCATATTAATATTGGAATTATACATCATGTATTAATAAAAAAAACAAACAAAAAACTTTATAATACACATTTTGAAAAGGATGCATTTCATATTTGGCAACCAAGAATATGCAACGTTCAGCATCACACTACCAGTTTATCTCACTATCTTTTCACAAACTGTGAGAAAGGTATGAGTGATACAGGGCTAGGAGAGTAACATTAGCTGATCTAACAGGTTTAGCACTTTTCTGTTTACCAGACTGACTTTCTCTGGATGTGTATTTGGTAGCTCTGCTGAGGTACAATTATGACTAAAATTGCACTGCTGAAGTAAACTTTGCTGAAATAACTGGAATGTATTCCAAAGGCAAAAAAAGTTTATATTAAAAAAAAAAAAAAAAAAAAAAAAAGTGTTTTTATTCTGCATTTGGTATTTCATAGATCATAACTAAGCTTTGCAGTGAGACAAGATAAGTACATCTCTCAGCTACAAATGTGACGTTTGTGTGTGTGTGTGTGTGTGTGTATTTACTACTTCTCTATTTTGAAGTCAGTTCAGGAACGTGAACACACCCTACCTAACAGAGTGGTGTGAGGGACAGTCTGGTCCTGAAGGAAGTAGAGTTTGTGTGTGTGTGTGTGTGTGTGTGTGTGTGTGTCTCCTGCAGAACGCTGAGAATCAGATGTCAGACCATGATGCAACAGGCATGTAACAGAGTCTGGATACCAGCCTGAGCCTTTCTCTGACTCCGCCCCCTTCCTATTCTCTGCCCCCTTCTCTCCCTCACTCGACCACTCACACCTCTCAGACTGACTGAGTGATGACATCATCTCCTCCTGACATCCTCCTGTTAGAGGAGTCACACTGCCGGACACTCAGCAGGGTTTATTAACCTCCTCTTAACGTCTAAAGCAGAATCACTATAGGTTTAAACAACCACATGTATTTTATTAATTTTATTAATTTATGTTGTTGTTGTTAATAAATGATACTAAAATATTTTAGTTACATGGGACTGCAAACCACTGAATACAATTAAATATTTTAAATGTATTTAGTAATTACAAAAGTATTCTTTCACATCAAGTACTGAACACTGGAACACCGGTAATTGTTTAATCAGGGTTCATCAGGGCCAATAAAATAGCACACAGGACTGGATAAAAGCTCTTTCAGGATGCTTTCTGGATGATGAATATGTGTGCTGTAATAATAACCGGTTATAAGCAGTTCTTGAGGAGGAGACCTGCTAGTTGAAATATGACTGGGAGTTTTCCCTATTGCTAAGTATGTTACACTCTGTGTATGGATGAATTCAAACCTTTCAGGAAAGAGCCAATCAGCTTGCTGGTAAATCCACAAGAGGAGGAGGGTCAATGTGGTGCAAGTGGGGAAAGGCACTAAAGGATATAATTGTGATCGATGAATCGCCATGTTAGTCAACTGTGGAGCTTCAAAAGTGGGCAGTGGTAATCAGTGAAACCGCACAACTCACTGGCTAAAGGCAAAACGAATAAAAAAAAAAAAAAAGGATGATGTAATAGATTAGAAAAGGTTACTTAACTCTCCTTTTGTCCCACTTTAAAAGAGCTGCTAGTGAATAATAGTGCATTCAAATCCAGGAGAGAGAAGCAGCTATATGAATGAAATGAAAGCTATATAAAATGGCAATTTAATAAAATCAAGCAAAAACATCAGCTGAATGCTTTACTTCACTGTTTTGTTCTGTATCGTTCCTACTTTTCTACTTTTTTTTTTTTTTTTAAGAAAAGTACCGTTACTATTTTAAAGCTAACAACAACAAAGGTTTTTTTTTATATAAAAAGCTGCATTAGTTGTACCATTCTGTATTGTGCCCAGTCCCACCCATGCAAGTTTACAAATATATTTATCCATCGTTACCATAAAACAAAGCTAAACTACCAGAGCCAACAGACCACCACTTAAAAATACAGTCCAATATTCTTAAATTACACATTAAACTTAAACAAAAAACAGCGGACACACTGCCACCTCACTGCTGCTTCCTCTTTTAACTTTCTCTCTCTCCCACACACACACACTTAACACAAAACAGCCAACAACGATTATCCACAAACACCACAGTGAAACTTGCAGCACTAATAATAATAGCTTATGATCTGGATCCTTAAACTGTATGGGGCAGTTTTCCAGTCAGCGATGAAGCCTAATCCTAGATTTTTTTCCTTTCAATGGAAAATCTCAGTTTCAGCCTAATTATCAGACACTCGATACGACTAACTTTTAATTTTCTATTAGCAGTGTTAGCCTAGCATATCCTGTAGCAAATTAAAAAAAAAAGCACGAACCAGATACCAAACCCATCTTACTTTTTTTTAATACCACATTCTTCAGACTATAAGGTGCACTTAAAATACTTAAATTTCCCCATTAATCATCAGTGCACCATATAAATGAATTTTACCCCCTTAAGAAGCAGTAAAGCCACTCTGCTGAAGTACAGCTTTATAGAGGAGTTTCAGATTAGTTCTCCAGCAGTATTAGCATTACCTATTAGGCACTAGCCATTTGGCTGTTCAGAGGGAAGTATTCTCGGCCTGTAGTCTGCTGCTAACCCTGGCTAGCACTGCTGGATCAGCATTAGCATTACCCACTAAGCGCTAGACATCTAAGCTTACAGTACATAAACGGAAGTGCTTTACTCACCCAAATAAACAGTGTTTAAGAGAGAAATCTGTGTAGATTAACATCCAGTGCTGTTCCGACTTGTCTGAATATGCTTTTTTAAGAATTACAGTTTTATTTACTTAACTTGGCTTAGCTATACAGGGCTACCTGCAAAATTAGAAGGGAAATGTGGCGACACCCCTGTTCCTAACAAGTGCAACTTAAAATGCGCCTCATGTATGAAAATAGACAAGAAAATAGACATAATTGATAGTGCACCTTATAGTGTGAAAAATACGACACACTATTTTTATGGATTATCTCAAATCTGAAGGGGTACATTTACGTTTATCGATCAGTTCAGAACCAAACTAACAAAAACACACAAAAAAAAAACTGCTAAATGAGAACTCACTACTTTGCTCCATCTCCCTCATTTCCTCAGGTGGAATCCTCAGCTTGTCCACGTGTTCCCGCAGGACACTCGTCCACTTCTGCAGAGACTCTACTATACCCCACGGCCGGGACATGTCCACTACGAACACGGCCAGGCTGTCCTTCAGCGTCTCGGCCGTGACGGCGAACTTCAGCAGGCCTTTATGGTAAAGATCTCCGTCCAGGATCCACACGTTACAGCGCGTCAGATCTGCCAGAGGTCAGAAAGAGAAATACAAATCAGATCAGATAAAATCTACTTCTTCACAACACAGCTTTACTGCTTACTGTTTCTGCTACATATATTTTGCAGTGTTAGCCCATTGCTGCACATGCATTACTGTCACTAGGGGTGGGCAATATGGTCATTACCCAGGGGAGGCCAGATTAACAGAACTAACAAAACAGCTTTCTCTGAGTGGTTTATCCACACAGCTCACCGTCTCTGTCTTCGTCGTGGACACTCAGGTACAGGTACTCCAGGCCCCTCCCTTTTTTATTGTGCTCGGCTCCTTGGAGCTTTGCCATGAGCGTCGTCTTCCCCGATCCATCCTCACCTGGAAACAGAACCACAGTAATCGTTTAGATTTGACATACCTCAAATTATTGTTTGTAATTAATTAATAATTAATAATATTTATTATATATAATTTATATATAAAATTACTTTACTCGTTCTATAGATGTATTACACACAGAGTGATCCATTTTGAGCATTTATTTCTTTTTGATTATGGCTTACAGCCAATGAAAACCCAAAATTCAGTGTCTTAGAATATTATAATAAGACCAATTGGTACTTTTGGCAGTGTGGGCAGTGTGCCAAGTCCTGCTGGAAAATGAAATCCGCTGCACTGACTAGAAATGATAAAAACACAGTGGATCAACACCAGCAGATGACATGTCTCTCCAAGATTGACACAGATTTCATTTTCCAACATTAGTCAAATATCAAAAAAGTAATTTGTTGCAGCCCTACTTAGATTATGGCCCTTAGTTTGCTGGACCACTCAGAGCCCGTTCCTCTTTCCAAAAAAAAAAAAAAAAAAAAAGACAGAAAAGAGAGGAAAAAAAGAAAAAGGAAATTTGAAAAATAAATAAATAAATAAATAAATAAAAACCCAATTTCAACCAGTCTCGTGCTGTTTTACACTGTTTTTTTCAAAAATGTTAAACAGGATAATTTAACAGCTTCATTTCCATTAACGTAAGTTTTTTGAAAAATCAGCCATACAAGTCAAGACAAGACAAATCAGACAAATTTTAATTGCGCAAATTAAAAATTCCCCTCAATAATTGAAAACAAACCACAAAAATAACAAAAACATATTTTAGATTATTTTGAAGTATAAAACTGGCACACACACATGCTCTCAGGCACTTCATTACAGCACAAATAAGAGCAGAATTAGAGCACTGGGTGTGGTAAGCAATAGGCTTTAATGGTGTGGTTATAAAATAACACCTACCGAACACCAGTATGTTCTTCCCCGATGGCAGTTTGGAACTGGATCGTGTGGAAACTTCACTGAGGATTGAAGACCTGAGAGAGTAAGAGCGCAGGGTTAGATTAACAAAAATAACAGCAAATATCCTCAGATATTCACTACATACTCATGCTGGTAACAGTTCTTACTTCAAAACAGTTGCTAGGCTGCTTTGCTATGCAGTGCAGTTGGTAAAGTTTTGCTTAATGGTTGCTGCACACAAATCAGACCAATCAATATGGAGATGGAAGGTGTTGCATATTGAGATATTTGCAATCATTTGAAAAATAATGAAAGGTATGTGCAAATATTGTACAAAAAGGCCTTACAATAATTAAAAATAAACATTAGTAAAACATGAGATTTTACACCTTTTTACACTGTTTAAAACAATATATACTATTTTCAGGGTTTTTTTTACATTATGGTCAAAACTAATTTAAGTAGTAAAATATATTGAGCTCTGTTTATTCTCTGTGCAGAATGGTTTGCAAACACAAATTCCATTTAAAAACAGAAGACTATAAAGAAATTATGATAGAGAAATAAGTCCTGTCGATTGATATCAAGCCGAACCAAATAGACATCAGGCGTGCAAGACATTTTTTTCCAGCACAGAGCAGTAGAGTTCAGAACAAATGAGCTCAATAGAGTTACATTATTCACGTCCTGTGCTGTAACATGGTTTAAAATGCATTATTTATAGTTTTTAGTCTTTAAAACTAGTTTTTAAAAGTCTGCAGTAAATGAGTAATAAAAGAAGAGTCACCCTGACTGACCCTGTGGGAGTGACACACTCAATCAAAACTAACAAAAGCTTAAAAATAAATTAAAATTGCTAACAGTTTAAACGTTTTTATATTAACTAGATATGAATCTGAAGCTATGCAGAAAATGTCTGTCACTGTCGTCTACACAGAACACACACAATCTACAACAGATTCCAATTTTATCTTAGATCTTTCATTTTATGCAGAAGAAAGAAGCCACAGCTAAGCTAGTGCTAAATATCTCATACAAACAAAAATCATAAGCCTGTCACAGTAATTATTGATTTTGGACAATATTAGTAATCGTGAGTAAAAAGTAATTGTGAAATTATTCATTTTAAAAAGAGCTTCATGCTACAAAAAATATAAAACAAGAGCATAGTTATGTAACACCGTTTTGAATAGAAAGATGAAAAGTGTGTTTAATTACTACAGTTATTTAGATATTAAAGTTAGAATAAAAAATCCTAAATATAAACACACCATAGACAAAAATATACAAGTCAAATTCCTAAAGGTTCTCACTTCCAAACAGTTGCTAGACTACTATTTGATGCAGTTAGTAAAGTTTGCTAAGTGGTTTATCCTATGTTGTTCCTAAGTTATCATCACTATGCTGTGCCAGATGCTGGGAGGTTTCAAGGATGTTGACAAGTGGTTGCTGTGGTACCCCATGTGGTTGTCTGGGTGTTATTAGCGTGTTCATATACAGTAACTGTGACAGTTACATTCCCAAGTACTCTGTGTAGTCTGTAAATGCTGTAGCACAGCAGTCTCCCCACACAATGCGGTAGTAGCTGCTCACTGGCAGAAAGTGGTGTTATCCACTGCACCACAGTATTGATTTGGGATTCGTTGGAGCTTCACAGCCAGAACTATTGTTCAGCATCTCCAGGAACTCCTTCCTTCAAGATGCTGAGAAAACTATTCCAGATGACTCTCCCTTGTGAAGACACTGAGATTAAAATACCAAGAGTGTTCAGATCTGTCCTCAAAGATACATGGGATAAAGTATAAAACATATTTTGATTTGTTTAACACTTTTACAGAATAATTCTGCATGTGTTCATAATAAATTATAAAAAGAAAGAAAAAAAAGGAGAAGAAGTAAAAACATTTGACATGGTGTTACTGTATATAAAAATTAACAATATTTCCACACCTGTATTGCACAAAAATCTACAGCAACCTTCAGTTATTATCTATAAGTGAACTATTTATGCTTTTATTGCCATAGTTTTTAATAACGTAAAAAGCAGCTATTAAACAGTATCAGTAACGTAGCTAATAGCGCTGTGTCATATCGTATCGTGCGCAATAATATCGAACACCGGTGTTTTGCTGATTTTTGCTGTGTTTTGCAAGCGCGGATCCGCATGTTTAAGTTTAGGTTTTCATGTATTTTCTTTTTTCTTTTTTTTTTTTTTACAGTAATTCTGTTTTCATTGGGAGCTTTAAACAACAGGAGCACCCTGTCATTATATGTATAACAAATGTGTAAATAGCAGTTAATAATAAAAGTATAATACAATTCATTATAAGACCATGAAAAACAATACAAAACGGGTTCTATTTACCAAGTTTCCCTTAACTGTAACCTGATATATTGACATAGGCTTTTAAAAAAAAAATCATACAGTGACATTTTTTAGCCGGCATTTTTAAATACGGTGTTTCTTTTGGTATTTTTGGGTTTAAATATACACTAGGTTTGATAGGGAAGCACAGTTTGACAGGATAGCACAACTCGGCAGAACACCGGCTCAGGTTAACAACACTGAGGACTGAAAACGCCAGTTTATCCAGCACTTTACTGACAGCAGCCAATAAAACTACAGCCCTAAACAATGACTCAGTTAAACTGTATTAATACGAATATAAATACAAAAGAATAACAAGTAAGAAATGCAGTAACAACAGTAAATGTAGGGTAATAATAACTGAGTCTGTGGGAGTTTTTATTGAGGGTCTGCAGAAGCTGAAGGGAAGCGCCCGCAGTGACACAGCACAAACCCGGCCTGTCGCCGCCCTATCCCCGCTACACTGCACATAAACTCCCTCAATAATTCTATTAAATGGTTTTTCAGCAGTATTTTACCACAGGTTCTGTCCCTCGTCCTCCTCTCCGGCGTTCTCCATCGGTTCTCCCGCGGCTCCCAGCAGCTTCTTCTCCACTCCGGGCGCCATCTTCCCCCGTCAGCCGCGCCGCTTTTCCCGCCCGCTTTCCGACAGCCCCGCCCACCCTGCGCTCTGATTGGTCTAAGGGAACATGTTGGATATTAAAGGAATAAATGTATTTAATTTTTTTATTTCATTGTATTAATTTAACTCAACTTCAATTTACCCTTATCTTACGCACCGTACTATGAAGTATACAGTACTAATTAATTCTACATGCTGTATTAGTTATATTTTGTACTGTCACGTTATCTGTAACTTCCTCTATATCCAATTCATTTGTTCATTTCATTTTTACTTTCATTGTATTAATTTAACTCAGGTCAGCTCTGAGTTACTTCTCTTTTATATTTATTATTTTATTTTTATTCAATTTTTTATTTGATAATTATCTATTTTATCTTTTATATTTTAGCTTTTTGGGTGTTACTAGACTGTAAGGGAATGCAATTTTGTTCCACCTCATGTACCACATGTTATGTAAAATAAAGACAATAAAGTGTCTTGAATCCTTGAATCCTATATAATTTAATATTTAAACATACCATAACAATTTGCCACATCGATACGCACAATACAGTTTTTTTTTAAAGAAATATTATTTAAAGATTTAAAATGAATATTCTAATGTTCAAGTACTAATATTTACTTTGTGTGCTTTGCTATCCCTTTGCCAATATAACACTGTGACCTCTCTTTAATATTGCTTAGTTCATTTTAATAAACTTAAGTATTATGTTTATAATACTTATAACCACTTATAATATATATCACCACTTAATTTGCACAAGTCATGCTATCTTACGCACCGTACTATACAGTATACAGTACTGAACTACTATTGTCCTTCTACTTGCTGTATTACCTATATACTGTACTGTCAATTTTTTTTTTTTTGTGGACTGTAACTTCGTCCACATATATCAGACTTGACAAATTGTAGCAATATAACCAGCAAAAAAATCATACAAATACATTGATTTATTCATTTAAAATTGTCATTTGACACTTGGCAAAAGCTTGTATATAAATGATGATTATTATCAATCAACTATATTTTTGAAGATATATTTTAAACAATATGTTTAACTTCTCTCTTGTATCTCATTTTCCTATTTTAAATCATTCTTAAAAATAATACATTATTATTTTCTTATTTTTCTGATATAAAAATATAAATAAACGTACAATTTGCTCGAAATGTTCAAACATTTTTTTTTTTGTAGAAAAACCGTCTAGGCGTGGTCAGCCAATCAAAGCGCAAAGAGGGCGCGGAGGGGGCGGGGATCCACAATGCGGGTGTGGAAAAAATGCCGAAGTAAAGCAGAAGGGCGAGGCTCTGCCTGAAGGACCCCGAGCCGCAACTTCAAACTTCAGCTCTACTTATCGCACATTTCACGCTTTATAGCTGAAGGGGTCGTCAGTGGCTTTACTATGGCGGTATTGTATGCGTTTTTCTGTTAAATAATGGAAAAATCTGGTTTAAGCTCAGCAGTTTTGATTCTCCGGTTCTAGTTTGTAATTCTCGTCAGGCACCTCGCAGGAGTTGCCCATACGCGTTGGCCTGAATTACGTCATTCTTACTGTGTGTCTGTTTTTTCTTCTTTCTTTCTTTTTTTGCCTTTTTTAAAAACCATTTTTATATATTTATTAAATTATAGATTTCTTATTAGTGGCTCTTCCCCGCTGTGTTTGAACATGAGAGTGCACAATATATACAGTGCAGTCCTGTTTAAATGCTTTCAATATAACTGGGTTTGAGATATTATTATATATCAGCTTTTAGCTCTAAAATAAAATCAGTTTTAGTGGAAACATACAGAGCCCCTAAGTTGACATCATGTTAAAAAAATAATAATAATGCATGGCCACGACTTATTTAGGCGTGGGAACAAGATCCTAATGTGTGGCCATGACTTATTAAGGCATGTGAACCAGTTCCTAATGCATGGCCATGACTTATTAGGGCATAGAAACAAAATCCTACACGGAGCCCCTAAGGTGACATCATGATAAAAAAAATACTAATGCGTAGCCACGACTTATTAGGCCGTGGATTGAGATCCTAATGCATGGCCACGACTTCTTAAGGCGTGGGAACAAGATCCTAATGCATGGCCACGACTTATTAAGACATGGGAATTAGATCCTAAAGCGTAGCCACGACTTATTAAGACAGGGGAATTAAATCCTAATACATGGCCACGACTTATTAAGGCAAGGGAACAAGATTCTAATGCTTAGCCATGACTTATTAAGGCGCGGGAACGAGAACCTTAATGCTTGGCCACGACTTATTACGGTGCATTTCGGATCTTTTGGGATATAATAAAACAGTGAATATTTTTATTTAATTATTTATATACTTAATATATAATAATAATAATAATAATAATAATAATAATAATAATAATTAGTCCATATTAAATGGATTAATACGTGATATTTCACCTTTAACCATCAATACGGTCTGATGCCACCTGTTGGTTGAAAGGAGATACTAATGAACAAAATATTAAATTAAATCATAAAATAAATTATTAATCAGGCTTTATATCCTGCACTGGCAAGTAATGCAATAACATCAGCATATTTATATTAAATCAATCAATATATATCTATATAATGAGTATAACTAAATTATTTGAATGCTTCACTCATTATCTGAAAAATTCTATGCATTTTTTAAATCATATCCCCACCCATTCATACTACCCCTGTTTAGTCCCACTCATTCAGCCTACAACAGTTTAGCCCCGCCCATTATCCATGCTTAAATATTTTAGCCTGGGCTAAAATATGGCCTGGGTCTAATGAGAAAGCTAAATTTTGATGATAATGATTATGACGATTATATTAATAATATTATTATAATCATTTTATTCAGATTTATTATATAAAATAATGTACATTAAACTATGTCTATATTTAATATATGTTTAGTGAAATAATTTAAATTGATTAATAATCAATCAGTTAAATCACACAGGTCTGCTGCAGGGTTTGATGTTTTGACCCGGTCTGAGTGTAAAGCAGGTTTATCAGCAGGTGATCAATACAGCAGCAGCTGCCTCTCCGTAGCACCCCCACCACCCCCCACTCTGCAGGATGGAGGAGGCAGGGTGGGTGGATGGGGTCATTAGTGCTGAGATCATTGATGGAGACCATGTTCCACCTGCTGCAGATTTACAGGGGGGGAGGGGAGTTTTTGGACCCTTACTGTAGCTTCAGGATGTCCCAAAGGCTGTGACATATGGGGGCTCATCTGATCTCTGAGCTGGTGAGGTTCTTTGATTTTACAAAATTGAAAACCTCTGGAATATAATCAAGAGGAAGATGGATGCCATGATGCCATGATGCAAGAAATCTGTGATTAAAAACCAGGGTTGTTCCACCAAATACTGATTTCTGAAACTTTATAAATATGAACTTGTTTTCTTTGCATTATTTGAGGTCTGAAAGCTCTGCATCTTTTTTTTGTTATTTTAGCCATTTCTGGATTTTCTAATTTATTTATACAGCACCTTTTACAACAAATGTTTTCACAAAGCAGCTTTACAGGTAGAAGCATGGAAAAACTCCCTTACATTAAGAGAAAGAAACTTTAAGAGGAACCAAGACCCCTCCAGTCAACCCGCTTAGTACAAACAAATAACAGAACAAAAACAAAAACAGTACTGAGAGATAATGTGGAGCTAAAGCTAATATAGAGACAGTTTCTGAGCTATGAGTGTGAGTAGGTAATGGGTATATGCTCAGTATTATTATTAAAGAGATAGCTATGAATGGCTATAGATAGTGTAGAAACATTTGAGGCTTAATTTCAATCCATTCCATTTATCTCTCCATCTGTGTAGATTTTGTTGGAGAATGCCCCCTCATTTGAGAATGTCAACAATCTGTTTTATTTTATTTATTATTATTTGTTTTAATTTGTCCTGTTATCCCCATAAATGTATTTTTTCTTTCTAGAGGCCTCACAAATAACTCAAAATATACAAACAAATAACATAATTTCCCATTTCTCACACCACATGTATATCAACAGTTTGGTCACTAGAGGCCACTGTTTCCTTTATAAATCTCCTCCTGTTCATCAGGCCTTTCTTTATCCCTCCTTTCTGCTTTATTTTCTATTGTTTAGTGGACCTGTGATTAATTACACTCCCCATTGTTGTCAAACTCTCAGGGCACAAAGCTCACACACCATAAACCCCTCAGCGCACGAATGACTGGGAGTTTAGCAACAGAGGAGCAGATAATGAGGTCAATTATCAAAATAAAGGGACTTAGAATCAAATATATCAAAATTATTCTGACGCGTGATCACTGGTGTAATAATAAAATTGGTCCAGAATTAATGTTTTCTGTTCTGAAGCATGTATGCTAACTAAAGCCTTTCCCACTAGCACTAACAGCTCACATAACCCTCTTTTTAACCACTTAAAAAAGGGATCTTTTCATCTTTCACCCCTTTAGCCAGATAGTGTTGGTCCCAACGAGTCGACAGCAATCTAGTTAAAAATTATAGTAATTGTTAAATGGTTATACAATCTATACAACTGGTGTTTTATGGTAAATTCAGTCAAAATATGTCCCACATTTTGAGTTCCAGGTTGTCATTGTTAGCAGCTAATAACAGAACATAATATCATATTTTACCATCCAAACACCTTTAAAAAAAAGTGCCTACAAATAGATGTTGGACAGTATTGTGTGTGTGTATGGCTGATTTAGGGTAACTGGGTAGGGTAAGCTGACTCCACCCTCAGCTCACATTTGAAAAATGCAAAAAAAATGTGAGGAGTAGTTTGAGAGGGGCTCTGGGTGATGTATGGGTTTAGGGGTTTGGGTAGAAGGGGGAGCTGATTGGGCTGAGCAGTGTGCCTACTCTAGGTCGCTGCAGAGGCAAAATTGACCCAATAAAAGCATTGTTTAACGTTTAGAAAAGGTTTATAGACATTTTAAGAAGGACCGGTATGTTTCACAACTCCAAAGAAAAATAAATGTGGTTTAGGGTTTAGTGCCTCTTCAATGAGACGCTAATAGATAATACTGCTGCTTTTACTACTGTTGCAGTGCGAGAAAAGCCATCTTAAAATTCTAAAAATGAGGGATTTGGTAAAGCTGACATTCTGAGTTGTAAATTCTGTTCCAGTTGAAATTCGCTAATGGAAAAGGAAATTTCAACATCAAAGTTTAAATAGAATCACTAGTTTTTATTTTTTTCCAAAACAAAAAAAAAAAAAACAGACAAAAAATAAAAGAAATTTGTGTTTTGAATCAAAGTAGCTTGACTTATTAAAGGAACTCCACCTTCAGTGCGAATTTAAAAAATGCATAAAAAATGTGAGGAGTAGTTTAAAAGGGCCACTGGGTGATGTATGGGTTTAGGGGTGGGGCAGAAGAGAGAGTTGATTGGGCTGATGTTTGCCTGTGTGCCTGATGATGATTTTTTTTCTCTTTCCTGTAAAGTTGCTGTTTTGGAGATACTTGTTTTTCATTGGACAGTGACAATATGGTTTAGGGTTTTAAACAACACATCTGTGCAGAACTCACTCAAATGTTTACCAAATAAAAAACTCACTCGTTTTTTATTCTTTTTCCAAAACAAAACAGAAAAAACTAAAACAAGTATGTGTTTTAAATCAAAGCAGCTTCACTTATTAACCCCAGGCACACACTCACAACAGGCTAAGCAGAATGCAAGGGGTCCTATTAGCACCTAGCGGACAGTTCACACTCGAGTGCGGGATAGGGGACGTGTCAGGCCTCTTTAAAGTGGGAGTTTTATTAAAGACGACCTCTCGCCTCTCTAAACTCTTTCCTTCAGCCGGTGAGCGTGAGGAATTAGACTCTAAAGCCCTGCGGGTTACAAAACACACATACTTTCATTTAGCCAGAGAACGCTAGCTATGAGTATGAGGACTAAAGTTATGCTAACTATTCTAATCGCTTACTTACATCGGCCACAGAAAGTGACTTATCCTTATTAGCTCTCATTTTATGATGAGTAAAACTGTTAGAAGAAAGGAAATGTGTTGCTTTTTTGTTACAGAATAATAAATAATAATTTTATATGGAAATGAATGTAAGCTTGTTTTATTTAAGTGAGCTCAGACATTCATATTCATAGATAACAAATGTGTACATTACTGAGAAACACAACCACAACCAGATTCTGCAGCTTTCCAGCAGATGGTTTTAGTTGGTCTAAACTGGTCTTTGATGGTTAAAGTGGTTGAAATGCTGGTGAGGCAGCTGGTTACGATGGTTAACCAGTTTAGATCTTGAACAGCAATAGGGAATCTTTTTGATTGAAGTTGATAGTTTAGATAATCTAACAGCAAGAGCACTAAAATGTATTATTCAGGATGATTAATTTGATTAAGCTTGTTGACAAACGTGGCCATGCTAGTCACAGAGAGTGTTTTTCTTTCTAATATTTTGCTAATATGAAAATTCCCATCATACAAAAACACTGGCAGCTATTTACAGTCATACTGTTCAAAGTATGTGCTGATTTAAATTTTTTTATTAGTTTTTAGAGAAGAAAAATATTTAAAACTGCTTTACTGGACTATAGGTGTGGAGGTCTTAAAGGTGGAGATGTGGAGTTCTGAAGTGTGGAGATCTGAGGTGTGGAGTTCTGAAAGATGTAGATCTGAAAGATGGAGATGTGGAGGTCTGAAGGGTGGAGATGTGTAGAGGTCTGAAGGATGGAGATCTGAAGTTCTAAAGGGTGGTGGTGTAGAAACCTGAAGGATGGAGATGTGAAGGTCTGAAAGGTGGAGATGTGGAGCTATAATGGGTGGAGGTCTGGAGGATGGAGGTGTGGAGTTCTAAAGGGCTAAGGTGTGGAGTTCTAAAGGATGGAGGTGTGGAGGTTTGAATAGTGGAGATGTGGAAGTCTGAAAGGTGGAGATAAGAAAGTATGAAGGATGGAGATGTGTAGATCTGAAGGGTAGAGATGTGTAGATCTGAAAGATGGAGGTTTGAAAGACTGAATGGTGGAGGTCTGAAGGGTGGAAATGTGAAATTCTGAAGCGTGGAGGACCGCTGCTCTAAAACCAAACGTAACGTAGAGAAGTATGTGTCCTTAGAGGGGGAGGGGTTTATGATGAGGAGGGGGAGTGGTTTAGGATGAGGGGGGGCGGAAGGAGGAGGGGGGTTGTAGAGCCACATGGCCACAGACGGAGCTGTTCTTTAGAGGAGGAGGAGCAGCGCGAGCCGAGAAGAGCAGCAGCTGGACCCGCATCACTCCGCTTTATAATCCGGATCATTCCCCCGGTTCTCATTCAGGTCGGTCCAAATTTTCTTTATTTTATTTTTTACCGGTTTTAGGGTGCTTTTTCTGTGCGCGAGCGAGAGTGTGCGCGTGGTGTAGTAGTAGTAGAGCACGTGCCGGGTGCCGGTGTGACTGGGGGAGAGTGAGAGAGTGGGTGAGAGGGAGGCAGGCTGGGGTGGATGCTCACTCTCTGCTGTTCACTCTCTGCTGCTCTTTGTTCTCCACACTCCAGTTTTGCAAGATATAGATTTATATTAACTCAAACTGAATTAACTGTTTAGATCTTAGAATAAAATCCAGATGTTAGAAAATACTGATTACATTTATTATATTAAATGTAATAGTGAATAGAAGCTATGGAGGTAGTGGGTGGGGAGGGTAATGGGATGTGAAAAGCTTAGCGAATCCAGTTTAAAAGGGAAATGTAATTGTAGTGTAATTGTAATGTAATTGGTATGTAATGCTGAGTAATGTAATGAAATGTAATGTAATGTAGTTAGTGTAATACATGATAGTGTAAAGCTGTAGATATAAGTGTATGTGTATTAAGATAGTGTGTGTGTGTGGGGGGGGGCTGGTATGTGTGTGTGTGTGTGTGTGTGTGTGCAGTGTATCCAGCCGGGCAGATCTTTGCCCACAGGTTCCTGTAGCTACTTTTCTTTCCCCTGATTTTCTGATTTCAGCTCCGGATTAAACTCGCTCTGCAGCAGTTTTTAATTTGCCCATCTGTGGTGGGAGGCCATGAGGCTGCAGGGGGCGAGAGAGGGAACAAAGGAGGAGAGAGAGAGAGGGAGTGGGGGGGTTACAGTCAGGGGGCATTTGGCTTTTTACAGAGAATTTCTTACCACCCTTGAATTGCCCTCTGCTGTGGTTAAAGCGTGGCAGAGCTTCAGAGAGGCGGATCACACCAAAAGACCTGATGCTTTTTATGGATGTATAATATACATTATATATACATACATAAAATGTGTGTGCATCGAATATTTGGCTACTAGAATTAGAACCCGTGTTTAGAATTAGTAAAAAAATGACATTGTGGCTACTGGGATATTATTATATAAATCTGACAATTTTAATTTTATTTTCTTAAAAAAAAAAACAGCCAAAATTCATTTAGATTCACACAATAAACCCATGCAATGGTGAAAAAGTGGCAAATTGATGCATAAAAGTATCTGTCCAAATGTTCAATTTTCTTCAGTTCTGGTTTTGATCAAAAATTTAATCATATTTGAAAATGAAAAAAAAAAAAAATATTAACACTAGATTCAAGATTGGTGTCAGACAGTGCTCATAATGGCTCATAATTTTCCTTAACATTTCATTAAAAAATCACAGTGTACCACCTTGCTTTGTATTACAATACTGCAATATATTGCATAATACTGGGATATTAAATATATCAGTCAGACAAAAGCGTGTTGTAATTGTTCTTTTTTTGACAATCAAGACAAAAATACCTTCAGATTTCCACATTAACCCATGCGATGATGAAAAAGTGGCAAATTGGTGATGAAAATCTGCATTTAAGCATTGATTATCTTTTCAAATATTTTTTTTTCAGTTCTGGTTAGACCAAAAAAATTCATATTTGAAAATATTCTCGATTCTGAAAAAAAAATTATTAATACTTTAGAATCAAAGATTGGTGTTAGACAGTGCTTATAATTGCATGTTTTATTTTCTAACATTTTATTTAAAAAATCACAGTGTATCGCCTTGATTACAATACTGCAATATATATCGCTACCCCTGTATCGTGATATATAAATATATATTTAATCATCGGCCAAGACATAGCTGAAATAAATATTTTTTTATTAGGAAAATATATAAAGACATAAAATATCCATATGTAATTTTAGATATTAATTTAGCAGATTACATATTATAGATATTTACACACATTTAGTCATGATCTACAATATTTATAATAATACTTAATTAATAATTACCCATCTTTATATGATTTTATTTATATATTTTTGATGGAACTACATTTAAAGCATTAGAAAAAGAAAAACAGGGTTTAATTTTTTTTACTTTCAAGGAACACTAAATATAAGACAGTAATTATATTAATTTTCACTTATATGGAAGTGAAACACATCGGATAAACACATTCTTAGGCTGTTCCATCATTTTTGCTTCGGCCTCACGCTCTCAGTGCTTTCCCTTCCTCTATTAAACCATCCAATCAGATCTGCACAGATATGCTCTACAGTCTATCAGTACGCCAGTACGCCCAGTGTGGACCACCATGTGCTTCTCACTGCTGGAGTCAGCAGAATCTGGGCTGCTTATCTTTATCCCACCATGCCGTCCCACTGTCTCCCAGGCTGTATGAGTTTTATATTAAAGGTTTATCTGAATTACAGCAGATTTAATATGGTAAATATCCTGCAGAGCGCTGTTTAAATGAGTCGAGGGAGCGGGTAGCCGGCCGGCGTGTCTGCGCAGGCTGCAGATGTGTGCGCTCTTGTCGGATTGATTGGTGCATGGGCTTGGTGCATGACTGCGCATACGGCTTTAGTTGCCCCGGTGCAGCACTATGGACAGCTCCCAGTGTAATTACCCCAATCCTGCACCTCCCCCCCTCATAATTACCCTTCTGGTGGAGTGCCTAATGCACTTACAACACCCCCCCTTCACCCCCACCCAGCTGTTGGACATGCAAGTGTCATTGAAGAGGTTTGAATAAAGGCCTTTGCATCAAAACTGTAGCTTTAAATACTCAGGGGTGGGCAAGATATCGTAAATATTGGTATTTTATAAAGTCATAGTGTGATATTGTGGCTGCTGTGCAGATTGACATCTGTGAACTATTCAATCCCAAATTAAATGTATTGTCAAAAATCAATGTGCATTGTAGAGCTGTACGATTAATCACATTTTTTATTTTTATCGCAATATGATCTTTCAGGATTGATACATTGTCAAATTACAAACTCAAACTGCATTACCCACTTAAAGCAATAGATTGCTCACATGACAAAACGTGAGGAATAGGTAGTGAGATTAGAGTTAGGTAAAATGAGGTAGAGCGAGGCAGAATGAGGTAGAGCGAGGCAGAATGAGGTAGAGTGAGGTAGAGTGAGTTGAGCAGGTTATAGTGAAATAGAGCAATTTAGAGTGAGTTAGAGCGAAGCAGAGCAAAATAGACCAAGGCAGAGTTGGGTAGAGGTAGAGTGTAGAGCGAGGTAGTGAGGTTGACCAAGTTAGAGTGAGGCAGAGTGAGATAAAGTGATGTAGAGCAAGGTAGATTAAAGCAGAATGAGGTAGAGTGAAGCAAAATGAGGTATAGCGAGGCAGAGAAAGTTGAGCAGGTTATAGTGAAGTAGAGCGATTTAGAGTGAGGCAGAGTTTGGTCGAGTGAGGCAGAGCGAATACGATCAAGGGAAAGTTAGGTAGAATGAGGTAGAACGAGGCAAAATGAGGTACAGAGAGTTGAGCAGGTTATAGTAAAGTAGAGCAATTTAGACTGTGTTAGAGCGGGACAGAGCGAAGTAGACCATGACAGAGGTAGGTAGCGGTAGATTGTAGATCAAGGTAGTAAGGTTGACCAAGTTAGAGTGAGGTAGAGTGAGGTACAGTGAGGTCAGCTGATGTGTAATTGTTATATTGTATATTGTACGTTAGGTCCATTTAGTTTTGGTTTCAGACTGCAGTTTAGTGACTGAGCACATTAAAGAACTTTATTACAACCTGCCATCATCACCTGTGTGGGCGGAGTCTCAATATTGGTGTGTTTTTAGACCAGAGACTTGCATTTCCAGGTGTTGTGCTGAATTCTGCCTCCATGCCAGAATCTGACTTCCTTTGAATGTAGGTTTATCCTGCAGCAGTATGAGTGTAGAACAGATTCTCCTCGGACTCCTCGGAATTTACAGTTACAGTAGATACAGAATCACCAGCACCGTAATCTGTTGTATCTATACTGCCGCACAGGGGAGGTAAATTTCAGCACAACACCATTTCTTTTTTCTTCTATTGTTTATTAAGTGATGATAACCTTGCTAAAATCCCTGTAATTGGGTTAAAAGTCTTTAAACTTGCCAACTAACCCGACCAAGTTTAGGCTTCATGGTTCTTTTGGTCAGACCATAATTTGGTCCGTGGTTTGTGGAACCTTAAACACCACTCATGTCCTTAATATACACCTGCATATCTGCATATTATTGATGTTTGTTGCATATTTGTACATTTATCAATATGTTATTACTTAATTCCTGCTGTATCGATTACCAACTTCCATAATTGTGTATGATTTAAAGAAGTAGTCCATGCTGGTTCATCAAAAGTCATCAGTAGGTTCCTTTTTTAGGAATTTTATTTCATAAACGGGAAGTTACAGGATGTCGAAACCAGTTCTTCTGCTTTTCAGAACTCTATAAAGTGAGAGATGGTCAGGGACGTCTACTTTTAGTCTATAAGCTTAACCTTTATAAATCAGGTTGACCTTTTGACCTCGTATACGTGTGTAAAACTTTAGCATTGCACTGTGATTTAGGAACTCTGTAGTTTTTGATGTTGAAATAAGAGACTCCAGTGTTGGAGGCCTTGTGTGCTCGGCTGTGTTTTATCTAATCAGACATTTTTAGCCGTTCTTATCTCCTGACTGCACTGAACACACTAACTAACTGTTCCAAAACAGCTACAGAGCTCCGGACCACATGCCTGAAATTTACATTTAGAGTAGGAGTGGACAATATGGCCTCAAAAAAATATCATTATCATGTCCAATAATATCATGATTTAATAATATCATTATTTTAATATTCTTGGCGATATGAAAAAGCACAAAAATGCTTGATTAATTAAAAAAATTACAAATATAAAAAAAACAAAAATAATAAATATAAAATTACTACATATTCAGTTAAAAAAAACTTTTATCCATTTTGTAAACATCAGTAGCTTACCAAGATTATAATTTTGTATACAAATATACAATTGTAAAATAAAACAATGTAATGGAGCAAATAAATATATATTTTTTTAAACCTGTCTCAGTTGAAACCCATATTTATAGAATACAAACCAAACAAATTTATTTTTGAAAAATGTCCTCAAAAACCCATTTATACACACATTTATATGCCTGCAAAGTGAATTTAAGAGCATTTTTTCTAAGAAACTGAAGAAGAACATAACAACTACACGTATAGTTACTACAATAAAATTAAATATTAAAAATGCACAAAATAAATAAGACCACAAAATTAGAATTTCACTTCTTCTCTACATATCTCTACATTTAGAGAACAATAGTAAGAAACTCTTTCTGTCAATGTTTTAATGTATTTATTTTTTACAAGATGTCTTTGCCCAAAACGAGTCCGCGAGATCGCTGATGTAGGTGTTAATACTAATGTACAGCAAGCAACATATTTTTGAGTTATAGCTTTGTATAGTATTGTAATGTATTTACCTACTTATTTATTTATTTATTATCCGTCTGACTGAAAAACATTTTAGTTTTATACAAAAACATGAGTATATGCTTGTAATTGCATTTTTAAGAAAACATTTTGTGTATTTATTTTATTAATTTATTTTGAATGTACTGTATTTACTAGTGATTTGTCGCCCCCTCTGGAGAAAGTAGGAACTTACTTTAAAAAGCCCTTTTTAAATTTAACTTTTAAATTACTTGTGGGATAAAAAAAAAATAAAATAACTATGTTATAAAAAAATGTATACTGTATAATAGAAACTACTGAATGTTAATGATACTTATTGACTGATTGCTTTTGTTCCTGATTGATCATCCCAGCCCTGACCAGAACAGATCAGTCAGTGTAACAGTCAGACGAGAATTTGGGCCGATTGTACCAGCAGATCTTTCCCTCTTTTTTCCCTGCCCGCCTGACTCTCTAAATCCCTTCCTGGCGTTCCGATTTTCCCAGGACTCAGAGGTCAGGGTTTTTAAAAGTAGCCGATCTGCTTCAGCTTCTCACAGAGAGGTTCTGTAAGCGTTCTGAAACGTCTCCGAGTGAAGAATGGCCACTCTCTTGGCAGACTGCTTACTCCACATTCCACAGCTACGCTCACAAGAGTCGAGTTTGGAGTTTACAAGAACCATGTGAAGCTCCCTCCAGTAGCCGATTAGCCATTCGTCTTTTGTCCACCCCCCTTCACTCACTCACTCAGTGGAGTCTGCACCGCATTCGCTCGCTCTCTACTTGGCAGAGTTTGCTTTAGGTAACTTTGAATGTCCTTTAAAAAGAAGACGGAAATGTTGGCAGGCGTTTGCGGTGCTTTTTTTTATACTTTTATCTTCCTCGCCTACATCAGCGCTGATTAAAGTGATCGCCTGGACAAAAATCAAATGTGAAAAGATTTTATTTTAGCAGAAATTTGATTAATCAGCCAAGAAATTTGTGGTGTCTCAAGTTGACTTTCCTTTGTTTTCAACTGGAACAAGCTAACAAGCTAATGCAGACACACCCCCGAGATGCCCTATTATATTATTTTTAAGGTTTGGCACTATTCTGCACTACTAATTTATTTGTTGCTCACTATTTGCACTGCTAAATTATTATATAACTGCGTTCTTGCATTGTCTGTGTGTCTGACATCAGTCATCCTCTCAGTATGCACAGTAAATATTGTTCATTGTTGTTTTACAGTGTTTTTAACTCCTTAAATCCTTCTTTTGTAACACCAGTGTACCATGTAAACCTGCTACTGGATATCCATAATTTCCCTCAGTAAAGATCAATAAAGGATCAATAAAGTTTCTATCCATCAATGTAGCTAACAAATAATGCAATGGAAGCTTACATACACCAGTTAGCATGATCCAGGGCACATGTGATAAAAAATATACATACTATACATTAATATTGGGGCACTTTTTTGGGTCTATTTTTAAGCTTCTTATAAAATCAGGTGTATTACACAAAAGTATTTTTCAGTTTTTTGTTGAAATTGGTATTGAAAATACTTGAGTTTACATACTTTCATTTAAGGGCATTAGGACACTTCCCACTAAGAGTTTCTTCTAAAATCGAAGGTCTTAAAGAGAGTTTATCCTGCTATTTATCTACTGTCTCTACTGTCCAAGGAAGACTTTCTACTAGATTTTAAAGCATTGCTGTGCGAATTTGGTTGATTGTGCTTAGTGAAGAAATAACAATAGAATTAAAGCAGGTTTATACTTCTGTGTTGAGTCAAAGTGTTATCTACTGCGAAGAAGTTAAGACGGAAAGGTGTGGGCGAGGGTTGTAGGGCGTAGGCTGCTGTAGAACTATAAATTGGTCTTTAGTGACTTCAGATTCGAGCACCATCTTTAAAACTAAAAAAATCCACTGCTCTCCAGCTGGCTTGGTACCCTTAGGTTTATGTTTCTCTGCTATGGAGAGTCCTAATCTATTGGCAGCAACTTAAAGGAGCCGTTGTCCATGGTTTCTGACACTCTTGAGTCACTGAATCACTTCCAAGTTTTCTAGAACATGGACTAAACTATATTTATCTTGTTTTTTTAGGACACATCATGGGTGGCAAGCTGAGCAAGAAGAAGAAGGGATATGATGTCAGCGACCCCAAGGACAAAAAGGAGGAGAGTGCAGTGGTTACCACATCAGCTACCGAGCAGAAGGATGAACCCACTGAGGCCAACAAGGCTGGGGCCAACACAACACAACAGGAGACTGCTGGTTCTGCTGAAACTCCAGCGGCAGGAGAACCAGCAGAACCAGAAGCTGCACCATCGGAGGAAAAGGTAGAGGAGAAGAAAGAACCTACAGAAAGTGCCCAGCAACCTGTGACTGCAGTGGAGGCACACGCGGTGGCACCTGCCACAGAGGAACAGGCTCCAAAAGAGCCAGAGGCTGCACCGGAGAAACCAGCGGCAGCACCGGTGGAGGCTGCACCTGTCACAGTTGAGGCTAAATCTGTACCAGAGGAACCAGTGCCTCCACCAGAGGAACCAGCAGCTTCCACGGTAGGGACTGTAAGTGCTCCAGTAGTGGAATCTGCCTCAGCCCCGGAAGAGGATGCACCTGCCCCCAAAGAACCGGCACCTGCCCCAGCAGAGACTGTAGCTGCCTCTGTGGAACCTGAACCTGCACCTGCCCCAGTGGAATCAGTACCTGCCTCTGTGGAACCTGAACCTGCACCTGCCCCAGTGGAATCAGTACCTGCCCCAGTGGAATCAGTACCTGCCACAGTGGAATCAGTACCTGCCCAAGTGGAATCAGTACCTGCCCCAGCAGAGACTGTATCTTCCCCAGTTGAGGAGGTTCCTGCTACAGTTGAGGATGTTTCTGTCACAGTGGAATCAGTACCTGCCCCAGTGGAATCTGTTCCTGCCCCAGTGGAGACTGTACCTTCCCCAGTCGAGGAGGTTCCTGCCCCAGTGGAGACTGTATCTTCCCCAGTTGAGGAGGTTCCTGCCCCAGTGGAATCAGTACCTGCCCCAGTGGAGACTGTATCAAGTCCAGTGGAATCTGTACCACCTGAAGCAGAGGCTCCACCAGCCCCTGAAGAGCCTTCAGTTGTCCCAGTGGAGGCAATAGCTACGCAAGTGGAATCTGTCCCTGCTCCAGAAGAACCAGCAGCTTCACCACCAGAGCCTGAAGCTCTATCACAAGAACCAACTGCTGCAGAACCAGAACCCACCAGAGAGGAACCTATAGCTGCCCCAGAGGAGCCTGTAGATCCCCCACAAGAACCACAATCAGCAGAACCTGAAGTTGCAGTCGAGGAACCAGAAACAAAACCAGTAGCTGCCGAACCTGAAGAACCTAAGGCTGCACCAGAAGAGCCAATTGCTGTACCAAACGAACCTGAACCAGAAGAACCTGTAGCTGCACCAAAAGAACCTGAACCAGAAGAGCCTGCCACTGCACCTGAGGAACCTGCAGCCACCCCAGAAGAGCCTGCAGCTTCCCCCGAAGAGCTTGCAGCAGTACAGGTAGTGGAAGAAGCCGTCCAGGAGGTTCTGAGCACCATGGAAGCTGAGCAAGTATCGGTCCCAGAGGTTCAGGAACCTGAGCCCGTCGCTGCAACTCCAGAACCTGAACCTGAACCTGCTGTTGCTTCTGAACCTGAACCTGCGGAGAAAGAGAAAGAGCCAGAGAGCGAAGAGCTCATTCCTGAGATTGTGATTTCTGAATCGGTTTCAGCCAATGAGCTTTCGGCTGAGGAACCCGGCCCCGCCCCTGCCGATACGGAAGAGAAGTTGGACAACGGAGAGTGTGACGGCGCTGGAGTAGAGGAGGTGCAAGAACCCTCAGAGCCTGAACCTAAAGTCAACGGGGATTGTAAGGAGAAGGTCAATGGAAACGCCAATGGAGATGCCCAGGAGTGTGTGAACGGAGTAGAGGTGGAAAAACACGCAGCTCAAGAACACACTGACTGTGACCTGAAAAAGGATCTAAGCCTAGCTGCTGACCCCACCGCAGATCTGGTGGTCAGCCAGGCCATCGATACGGCGTGAAATAAGACAACCGTATAATGTGAATTCCACACTGATGCAATTTACAACAAAAAGAAAAAATGGCGTCCAACAAACAACACAGGCTTTCTGAAAATAAACGTCCAAAATGCCTGTCGTGGTCTTCTCAGGCATTCTGGTATTCTGGTCAACCCGAAAAAGAAGCGAAACCACTCCAGAGCGGAGAGAGCGACAAAAAAAGAGCGAGAGAGAGAATTACAGAGAAGCTGAAAAAGAGGGAAGGAGCGAGAGAGCAGTATTTGAAGTGTTTGTACCCTGCTCTGTTTGACGAAGGCTGTGCTGGTGAATATATAAACCAGAAAAATGTGAACAATAGTTATGCATCAACTGACCACAGAAGTAAACGTTAAAAAAAAAACTGGACGTTAAAAAAATTCTAAATAAAAAAAAAAATACAGAAAAAAATGGAAACATGATTGGAATGAATAGTCTTGTGTTTGCGTGTGAATCAGACTGTGAATATGAACCTGGGTTATTGGGTTAGCTTTTAATAGTATATAATCTAATTTAGATTTCACATATCCTTTTTCTTCCGTATCCACGTAACGATCTTCAGCTTTTAAACGGGACGGGGCCAAAACCGTCAGGAATGTTTTTATCGTGATGGCTTGGCTTAAAAAAATATATAAAAAAAAGACTCTTGTACCTTTAAACCTTGGTGGTTTTATTTCCACACCTTCCATCTTTCATCATTGCCCGGAACGAGTGCCTAAAGACGGAGATGGTCTTTTGTTATCTTGTGTTATATTTAAAAAATGAAAAACGTATTTCAAATAAATGTATGAGAAACCTTACGACTGATGTGGTTCAGGTGCTGTGTTTGGGTTTGGGATGCGTGCTTATCATGGGCTCTGATTGGCAGAATGTTTCAGGTGGATGACCCCTGCACTGCTGACCCAAGTGTCATTGACTCTGTAAATTTGTTTAGCCAGAAATAGTGGCTGATTTAAGTAACACAGAAACTAGGTTTCAACCTTTTTGGAGTAGGAATGGGGGTTTTAAGATGAACTCATTACAGTGGGAGTTTTAGGATGAACACATTTAGAGTGGGGGTTTAAATAATCTCGTTTAGACTCTGGATTTTAATATTTAAAGTGGGGGTTTAATAGTGAACTTATTTAGAATAGGGGTTTTAACATTAACTCATTTAAAGTGGGGGTTTTAGGATAAAAACATTGAGCTTTAAGATTTAGAGTGGAGGTTTAGAAGAAGAACTCATTTAGAGTGGGGGTTTGAAATAAATGAATTAATTAATTAGAGTGGGGGTCTGAGGTGAATTTGTAAAGAGTGAGGGTTTGAGATTAATTCATTAACTTATTAAGTGGAGGTTTAGGAGGAACATTTTCAGAGTGGGGGTTTAAGATTAACCCATGGGGTTTTGAGTTGAACTCATTCAGAGATGGAGGTTTGAGTTGAACTAATTCAGAGTGGGGGTTTTGAGTTGAACTCATTCAGAGATGGAGGTTTGAGTTGAACTCATTCAGAGTTGGGGTTTTGAGTTGAACTCATTCAGAGTTGGGGTTTTGAGTTGAACTCATTCAGAGTGGGGTTTTGAGTTGAACTCATTCAGAGATGGAGGTTTGAGTTGAACTCATTCAGAGTGGGGGTTTTGAGTTGAACTCATTCAGAGTTGGGGTTTTGAGTTGAACTCATTCAGAGATGGAGGTTTGAGTTGAACTCATTCAGAGTGGGGGTTTTGAGTTGAACTCATTCAGAGTGGGGGTTTTGAGTTGAACTCATTCAGAGTGGGGGTTTTGAGTTGAACTCATTCAGAGTGGGGGTTTTGAGTTGAACTCATTCAGAGTTGGGGTTTTGAGTTGAACTCATTCAGAGTGGGGGTTTTGAGTTGAACTCATTCAGAGTGGGGGTTTTGAGTTGAACTCATTCAGAGTTGGGGTTTTGAGTTGAACTCATTCAGAGATGGAGGTTTGAGTTGAACTCATTCAGAGTGGGGGTTTTGAGTTGAACTCATTCAGAGTGGGGGTTTGAAATGAATTTGTTAACTCATAAGAGTGCGGGTTCGAGGTGAATTTGTAAAGAGTGAGGGTTTGAGATTAATTCATTAACTTATTAGAGTGGAGGTTTAGGAGGAACATTTTCAGAGTGGGGGTGAAATTAACTAATTCAGACTGTACTGGGTTTTAAAATGAACTCATTTGAAGTGGGGGTCTACGAAGAAGTTGCTAAGAGTGGTGGTTTGGGATGAACTCATTTAGAGTGGGGGTTTGAATTGAACTCATTCTGAATGGAATTAAACTCATCCAGCGTGGAGGTTTGCGATTAACTTATTTGTAGTGGGGGTTTGAGGTGAACTCATAATTACGATGCAATATTAGCACATTTGAATTAATACAGGTTTCTTTAGTAACATTTTTTTGCCACTCAACACCTTGCCTCATGTATGCCTCTACCTTTATTAATGATGTGCGAATTTTGGACCAAAACTTTCTGAAATATTTTAATGTTATTTAGAATAGAGTGTTTTACACCAAAAAACTGGTAAGATTGCTTCTGCATCAATTGGGTCCTATGAAATCTGTTTAATTTGTCCCCCTAATTCAGTTTTTTAATGTTTTAAGGGAACATATATCATCAAATAAAATTGTAAAACAACAATAGCATTATTTTAAGAATAGCACTTATTGCTTTGGTGTGCACTGTTTAAAAATAAGTGAAATACGCCTTAAACAAATGTTAGCAGGCACGTTCTTCAGCCAAGTATTTTAGTCTCTTTAACATTATTTCAAGGTAATACACTGTGATGTTTGTACACTAAAGCCAAAGCATGTGAGCATGTGCAATAATCTCAAGTGCTAACATATCAAATGTAGGGTTTTTTATTATGATGTTGAGGATTTTTGTATTATGAAATCAATTTTTTGACTCAATTAGCTGATTTTATCCATGTTCACTGCATCATGGACACCATAGGGCCTTGCTTTACTTCTTTAGTTTTCTTTTACGCTAGCGCTACATGGCTAATGTAGTTGAAATAGAGTAAAACAGACACCAATTAGCATTGTAGTCCTGCACCACACCGTGTCAAGTGAAAGCACATAAGCAAGCCTCTTAGAGATTAACTCAGTCATGTGATGATTCAGGCATTAAGGATAATTGGTGGACATAAGCTTCTATTGTTTGTTAGCTACATTAGCTTCGTAGCTTCTGTGTGAAACTAAAAAGCTAATTTTTTTTTCTGATAGTTAAAGCTTTTTTGAATTTGTATGTTCTCCATCCTGACGCTTAGATCTCTATAACACCCCCCCACCCCCATCCCAACCACCCTCCACCCACCCACCCAAAACCCCACCACCTCACAGCCTGCCCGGATTTCACAGCTCGAGGTGGGGGATGGGTGGGCTTTCTGTTAGAGGAAGGGGCTTTGGGGAGAAAGGGAGGGTGAGCAGCTGTGTGAAGATAGAGAGAGAGAGAAAGGGAGAGGGTGGATGAAGGAGTGGTGGTGGGGGAGTGGTGAAGGGGATGAGGTTGGGGGTCTTTCAGATAAAAAAGTGCAAGTTAAACATTAATTTAACCAATAAAGAAGCAGGAAATTGGTGAAAATTGATGAAAATGAAAATTCTAATGTTTTGTTCTGTTTAACTAAACGTAGGGAAGATATTGTGAGGGGATGCTTTATTGGAAACACCTGCTATGTGTCTACAATCACTGGCTGGCCACTTTATTAGAACCCACCTCCCCCCCTTTCTTCCCCCCTCTATAGCGGTGTACAGTTACAGACTGTAGCTCCATCTGTTACTGCACGGTTTATCAACCCCCCCAGTGTCCCAGTGGGAAAAGAAGGGAGACCACTGCCGGACCACCACTGTCCGGACATAATTGGGAGGGTGGGCAGGTGTGGATTGGTTATACTGGTTTGTAACAGTTTATTTTACATTTTCTGTGATGCTAAATCAGTAGCAGAAAGTGGACGTTGTCTTGTTAATGGTGGTCAAAAAAAAAAAACATTGGTGAACAGGCTTATTCCACATGTTGGCACAACCAACATTGTTCCTGTGGCGATAGCACACCAGTGACCAGGCCACGCCCACACCACTACTGTGGCATTAGCACTTTGGCAACCAACCACATCCAATTTTGGTACTGCAGCACTAACACGCCGGCTATAGGCCTCATCCAACACCATAATGTGGCATTAGCCTACCGACCACAGGCCTCATCACAAATAACCACTAGCTACAGTAACGTTAGCATGCTAGCTTAGAGCTACTATAACAGCAATTGTCCCACATTAATATCAAATAATTAGAACACCGGCTATAGACCTCACCCATATCTCTACTGTGATCTCGCAAACGCTGCAGCATTACTAAGAATGCCAGTGACTGGACTTGTGATGTTAGTATGACAGCTGCAGCCTTTGTCCTACATCGCTTTTACACACAAACATTAGAACACTGGCTATAGGCCTTGTCCATATCACTAATGTGGTGTTAGCACACCAACTACAGACCTCATCTCACATTACTATTGGCTTTGTCCAACACTGCTATGGGAGAGTTAGCATGCTGGCTACAGGCCTCATCAAACATCGCTACAGTAATGTAAGTGTGCTAGCTACGAGCTTCATCTGATGTCACTTATGATGCAGGGCTACTAAGAATGGCAGTGACTGGACTCATCCAACAATGCCAACATTTTTAATGTGACGATATTGTAACACCTATAGTCCCACATTGCTATCACAGCATTAGAACACTGTCTATAGGCCCTGTCCATATCACTACCGTGGTGTTAGCACACCGACTACAGGCCTCGTCACACATTAATATTGGCTGCTACTGCAAAGTTAGCATGTTGGCCACAGGTCTCATCAAACATCACTACAGCAATGATAGCATGCTAGCTAAGAGCCTCATCTGACATTGCTAACACTGCAGGGTAACTAGGAATGCCAGTGGCTGGACTTATTTATCATTGCTAAAGTAATGTTGCATTACTTTAGCTACAACCTTTGTCCTACATCGCTATCACAGTATTAGAACACTGGCTTTAGGCCTCGCTAGTGTGGTGTTAGCACACTAGCTATAGACCCTATCCGTATCACTACTGTGGTGTTAGCACACTACCTAAAGGCATCGAGTTGACATACATTACTAGTGCGACACCATTACCGCTACCCAACACACACAGAACCAATTGGACCTGCATTAGAAAAGCAGCCCGTGACTCTGTTGGTGATGCTGGTCGGAGTGTGTCGCTGGACTCCCAGGTGCACTCCCAGATTCCCAGACGGATGTGTGTGTGTGTGTGTTTATGTATGTTGTAAATATGTGCAGCCTTTTGCTCCACAGTGATTCTCCCTCCACACACTCACATACACACACACATTCTCTCTCAGGTTTCTAACAAAAACACACAGCCCTTCAGATTTATGTAAGGAATGTTCTGCAGAGTTTGGGGGGGGGGGGTATGTTGAACTCGCTGCCTTTGCCGTCTCTCTCTCTCTCTCACACACACACACACACACACACACACACACTCATTCTTCATCAGCCCCATGTCAAATCGGAGAAAACAGAGAGAATTTTCTCATCGAAATCCAGAAATACTTTCAGCTGAAGCTCAAGGCCTCGTACTCCTCACTGTATATCACTGAGCACAGTATATACGCCTGGGTTCTATACTTTCAACTCAATAAATAAAAATACATGAACTTTACTTTTACTGATGGACCTTTTTTTGGATAAACTGTGTGCACTTGGGGAAAATCTGCTTTGTTTCTTGTCCCTCATTAAACGGGTAAGGCTAAACTGCTGTAGGCTGAATGGGTGGAGCTAAGCTCTCTTGAAGCTAAGTGCTTAGATTAAGATTTAATAAAATATGCTTATTGATATTAAAAATATTTTTAATTATTTTTTCTTTGCGTACAGAAACCTTTGAGGAATAATGCATGCATGTGTGTGTGTGTGTGTGTGTAGTTGGTTTTGCTGTAACTGCAGTTTGTTGCCTATGAAACCTAAAGAGCAGAACTGAAAACTATAAAGTCAGCGTCTTCTGGCCTTGCACTAAAGCATGTCCTCAAAGCATCACACACATACACACACACACACACACACACACACAGATTAAAGCAGTGTTTGTGTAGAGGCATTGAGAGTATCTGGCAGCTGTAAGCTGCTGAAGGCCGCAGTGATGGTGCTAGAGTTGCAGATGCCGTTAAAAGCAGCTCTCCAGTGTGTCTCCCTTCTAATCTCATACACCACAGACACAACATCTACACACCTGTCTGTCTGTCTGTCTCTCTTTCTGTGTATCAGTCTATCTATATCTGCCCAATCTGAACCCGTCCACACCTTGAATTAATGTGTGTCCTGTATGATTTGATAATAAATCTGGGATACAGTAGTTTTAGCACCAGGAGTGGAAGCAAAGTTATCCAAAAGCAGTGTGTAAGACTGGTGGAGGAGAACATGATGCCAAGATGCATGAAAACTGTGATTATTGTTATTCCACCAAATATTGAGTTTTGATCTCCTAAAACTTTGAATGAATATGAATTAGTTTTCTTTGCATAATTTGAGGTCTGAAAGCTCTGCATCTTTTTTGCTATTTTAACCATTCACTCAAGAGATCTTGAGACAAACATCCAACTAAGCTTCTTTAATATATTTACATTTTACTAAAATATATTCATTTACAATTAACTTATGTGCAGCTGAAGCACTGAACAGCCTAGTGCATTCCAAATTATAGTATCAACATTAACATTTTAATATTTAAACATTATAGTCATTATGGCTTTTTAGAAAAATGTGCCTAAGCTTTTGTTCTTAATGGCTTTATTTTTTTCCCTTTACATTACTTTTACTTTTATACTTTTTAAAGTAGTTTTGAAACCAGTACTTTTTAAACACTTTTACTTAAAGAGTAAAACGCTTGATAGTTGAAACTTCTTCAACTTCTACAGAAGTATTTTATGAAACCTAAGTATCTATATTGTAACTACATAGTAATAAAAAGAGATACTGTTCATACCTTTTCTAGATAGTATCAGTGATTGGTATGCAATTGGAAAGCACCATAGGAACCCAACTACACCGTTGCGAGTGTGTGTATGTGTGTGTATGTGTGTGAGTGTGTAACCCTGTTTGCATGCTGATTTAACTCTCCTGCAGGTCACATGCTTCTCGGCTGCAGCTGGGTTTCCCGGGTACTCTATAGAGGCTCTATAGTCTCTCTATAGCGCCGCTCCGGCTCTCACTTCAGCTGCCTCTCCTTTATTCTCTCACAGAATTGGCTCTTTATCACACCCACAGCTTTACTCACAATAAAACCCCATCCGAAAGCATCGGAACAACCCAAACGCACGACTTCACTAGGCTTTACAGGGCATTAAAGCATTAAACACAGTGAGCAAAAGAAAATGTATCAAATTAATTTGAATAAAACCCTCTTAAACTACATAACAGCATGCATGGAGAATTGTGCATGCTGGTATGCACCTACAGATACAACAGCACTGAAACTAGCATAGTATAAACCATCATAAACCATCTTAATTCAACATAAACCAGTTTAAACCACCATAAACCAGATTAGACCTGTATAAACTATATTAAACATCCCTAAACCAGTTCACACCAGCTTAAACGAGTGGGTAATTAACCAAGGATGTATGATAAATACCACAACGCTAATCACAGACTAGCTTGTAGTCATCGTTGGCGATATTAGCATGTCTGAATTAGCTGTCAGCAGTTCTCAGCCGTCTTATTTGTACATATGGACGCAGTGGTGGCCAGTATAAGTGCAGTCCTGCAGATCTTCATGTTTGGAGAAGTCAGGACCTGCAGAGAGTTCCTCACATTGTTCTCATTTTTTTATATTTTGATATCAGCGCTGGAACGCTGGAAATTTAGCGAGAAATGTGTTTACCCTCATGTATCTGTAGTGCGAGTGGCCGAAGGGAGTTTACACTGCGAGCGTGAGAGTCATAACATCAGCCTCATGTTAGAAAAGGTCTGTAGACTAAATTAAGGGGAAAATGTAAATTTTTCACTAAATCACTCAAATTTGATTTAAGATTTGTAACACGCATCTAAATTTTGTGCTCAAACTGAAACCCCTCTTTCAAGAGGAAAGCTGAAAGCATATATGTTTACCTGTGTTTTTAAGTATGTATAGATTTTAAGTATGCTATTTCTTGTATTTTTTATGTTCTTATTTATTTTTTATACTTTAATACTTTAAATGATAATGTCTTGTACATTTCTTTTAACAATGTTCTGTAATGTCTCAAATGTATTTCTTACATTCCAATTTTATTCATTTTAATTAATGTCATATCTTTGTTCTACATTGAGTCTTAAATCTTTTTGTAAAGCACTTTGTTGAATTGTCTTTGTGTATAAAAGGTGCTATACGAATACACTTGCCTTGCTTTTCAACGCTGCCCTATAAAAAGGCTCAAAGAGCTACTTTTGGGTTGTGTACCTCTTGGTGAGCGATAGCCTGCGTCAATCTGCCTCTATGATGCACTATAACAATATTTTGCACTGTTGACAGACTACGTAAGACTGAGAGAAACTGAATTTTGATGAAACGTCCGCTATCTACACAATCAATCCAACAGCCACTGCTGCTGCACAAAGGAAACCATTAGGCATAAAGTATGAAAGAAACTTTATTTTTCAGCAGGATAATGCTCACCCACACACAGCAAGAGTTTCTCAGGAATGTCTTAGACAGATTGTAACAATTCCTTGAGCAATTTCCATTGCCAGTCGAGCAATTATGGGATCAACAGGATCAAGGCAAATTCGTCACAATCCATCCCACCATATGCCATCTTGTATCCAGGCTGGGAAATGGGAAAAATTACGGGACACAATATTAGTTACTATTCCATCACCGTATAGTGTATATACACTATATAAACACACAGACAGGCAGTTTCTCTTTCTCTCTTACTTTCTCTGTCTCTCTCTCTCTCTCTCTCTCTCTCTCTCTCTCTCTCTCTCTCTCTCTCTCTCTCAGTGCTGTCATTATATCCGAGCTGTAGGATGCTGGCAGGAGGTCGGTCAGGCCGTTATGGTCAGGATATTGATCGGTTCGGGCTGTAATGCACACTGAGAGGTTTCCCCGTTTCCTTTCGATCAGTCTCTCCCTCTCTCAATCTCTCTCTCTTTCTATCTCTCCCTCTCTCTCTTTCTCAGGTTACATGTGTGCTCTAGAAGAGCCTTCCTCAGTACAATTAGATACAATATATAACAATATAAAACACACATTCATCAGGGCAATACTTTAATCTTTATGCTTGTGAGGTTTGAACTAGGGCTGCACGATACTGGAAAAACTTCACATTGCAAATGATCTTTTTTCGCCGATATATATTGTGTTATTAAAACAAAGCAGGGCCCATGATGTCACCAGTCCTGCCCCCACCCGCATGCTGTCCAGACTGATCAAGAGCTGAGTCAGTGCCGAGCTCAACTCAATACCCGAAGAAAACAGCAAAACAACAGTAATCTGCTCTTTAACCAGGCATTTTAATGGCTTTTTAAATTGTAAATAAGAGCGTTTGATTTTCTGGTATTAAAAGCATGAATTCAGCTGTAACTGGAAATATCTGCGCTGCTAAACTGTGCTGGACTGAGATGCACAGCTTTCCACACGTGCTCACGTTTACAAGCATGTGCCCAACCATGTGGATGGAGGCCAAGGACCTGGATTACCCACCTCTGTGTGTAAGTAACTATAGGTTTACATAGGATCTCCGGTGCATTTGGTGTTTTACAGACTCTAAGACTCTAAGTCAGTGGCTGAACTGCACTTAGCAGGGAATTATTACACATGTTGTAAAGTAACATATAACATTACAAAGACATTGTTTCTAATTGTTGTTCGTCTCACTGCCTCGCAGTGCTGTTAGCCAATCAGAGGCGATATGTTTGCATGTATAAATATTCATGAGCAAAAATCCCATCGTTTCTCCCTGTCCACTGGACTAAAGCAGCGTTATAACAGATCACCGGGCAAAAAAACAGCTCATACAGCATTCATTTATTCATACTAGAGACCACAACTAGACATTTTAAAATGAATAATAAAATGATGGAATGAGACCTTTAAAGTCTGGCAAAACTGAACAAAATGCAGCCAGTGATCTCTCACCAAGAGGTACACTACCCAAAAGTAGCCTCTGAAAGATTTTTATAGGGCACTATTACGCCCTCTTGTGGCAAGACCCAGTGTCTGATCAAAACACACCTGTAATCATGTATATATCTGTCTGTGTAATTTATATATCTGAACTGGATGATTCTGTATTCAGGTGTATGGTAAGGTGCTGTAAGGTGACATATTCGTACTTCAAAAGTCCCACACTATTTATACACACACACACACACACACACCTCTATCAGGAATGAGGTAATAATTTACTTAAGCAGTGTTTCAACGTTCCCCTTGAAGACCATGACATCATCACTCACCGAACATGTTCCTGAAGGTGGGTGACCAGTGTGTGTGTGTGTGTGTGTGTGTGTAAGATTAAATATTAAAACTCCGGCCCGGTCACCTTGAACAAGTGTACACAGATCTTACAAACACACACACACACAACACACACACACACACACACACACACACACGGTCCAGACTGTGTCCTTCACAGGTCAGCACTGACTGCAGCTCGGTTCTGACTGCTGCCACTGATAATCTGCCATTCGAGAATAATTTATAATTATATTATAAGGTGGTTGCTACGGTCTTGCTAAGTAGTTGTTCTTGTATTACGGATTATTTACCCATAATTTTTATGCAGTTTCTGTGGTATCTGAAGTGGTTACTATAAAATTGCTAAGCTGTTCCTAGTGGTTGCTATGCTGTTGTTTAGAAGCTTAGAAGTTGTATCAAAGGTGGTTGCTATGGCCTTGATAAGTGGTTCCCATGGTATCCTAGATTGTTGCCACAAGTAGTAAACACGAGGTAACTGCAGCATGGCCTCCATCCACATGGTTGGGCACGTGCTTGTAAACGTGTGCACGTGTGAAAAGATGTGCACCTCAGTCAAGCACAGTTTTGCTGTGCAGATATTTCCAGTTACAGCTGAATTCACTCTTTTAATCCCAGAAAAACAAACACTTTTATTTACCTTTTAAAAAGCCATTTAAATGCCTGATGAAAGGGCTGATTACTGTTGTTTTGCCGTTTTCGGGTTTTGAGTTAAGCTCGGTGCTGACTCAGCTCTTTATTGGTCCGGACGCGAGACAGCGTGAGGGTGGGGGCGGGGCTGGTGACATCATGAGCCCTGCATTGTTTAATATTGTGATATATATTATTTGCGATATATATAAAAGAACATTTTAATTTTAATTTTTTTCCATTTTCGTGCAGCCCTAGTGCATTAGTGATCGTTTGGTGGGAACATTATATGTGAAATGTTCTAATAACATTATAATGTGGTGTAAACCATTATTACGTCATTATTTGGAACATTATTTCTATAATATTAAAGGATAACGTTCTCTGTTAGCTTGTGTTTTTATCGTCTGGCTGTGAGACGGTCGCTGTGTTGGTGTATCGGAGGTGACTTTGGCTTTTAGGAGAGTGAGAATAAATCTCACTAAACCACAGCCAGAGACCCCGTCACCCCGTCACTGTGAAATATACAGCAATTAGACAGAGAGTGAGAGTGTGTGTGTGTGTATGTGTGTGAGTTGCCCTTCAGCACCAACAGTCTGCCACAGCAGCACCCACTGACCACACACACCTTTAACTATTTCCACAGATGTGTGTGTGTCCACATTTTTCAGAAGACAGGGTCATGCAACTCTCACACACACACACACACACACACACACACACATACCTGATGTCTGATAATAATACCATAAAGGAATTTTTTTCTGCATTCCTCGCTGTCTCACCTACCATCACTTCCTCTATGTATGAATTTGACAAACCCCCCCCCCCACCTACACACACTTATATACACTTACACACACACACACACACACTTATACACACACAAACTCGGACAATCCTGCACGGCTACATTCCCACGACTCACACACACACACACTTCCTTATGATGGAAAACACACACACACCGGTATCAGCGCTGACTGATACACAGCCCACACAGCAATGCAGTGTGTAATCATGAGCAAACACACACATACACACACACACACTTGCACACACTGAGAGAGTGACATTGAAGTGACCAAGGGCAAAACTAGTTCAAGCTAAGCAAAGACACACACTTTTTTTCAGTAATTCAGTTCAAAATGTGAAACTCATATATTATATAGATGTATTACACACAGAGTGATCTATTTCAAGTGTTTATTCTTTTTATTCTTGGTTTTAATGATTATGGTTCACAGCCAATGAAAACTCAAAAATCAGGGTCCCAGAAAGTAAGGATATTATATAATAAGACCAATTGGTATTTTTACATGCCAGTGTAGGCAGTGTGCCAAGTCCTGCTGAAAAATGAAATCTTCTGCATCTCCGTAAAAGTGGATCAACACCAGCAGATGACATGTCTCTCCAAACCATCACTGATTGGTGGAAACTTCACACTAGACCTCAAGCAGTTTGGACTGTGTGTCTCTCCACTCTTCCTCCAGACTCTGCTCCCTTGATTTACAAATGAAATGCTAAATTTACTGATGATCAGTGATTAAAAAAAGACCCTTAAAATAGCTTTAAGAAGCTACTTTTGGGCAGTGTACCTCTTGGTGAGAGATCATTAACTGCTAGATATGCCTCTACAATGCACTCGAAGGCATATCACTTAGTTGGTGTTAAATTCTGTCTGGATTTTTCTGCACTAATTTACAATCAGTCCTTTTCATAGCACAGATGCTCACGTACTGATATCCCTGATAATGATGCTGCGTGACGGAGCAGACAGACTGCCGGAGGAATGCAGTGTGTGTATGGTGTTGATGGAATGCTTAAGGCTGATGATTATTAGTGATTTCACTGCTTTCATCTTAAACTACTGAATTTAAATACCAGTTTAGGAACACGTCAGAGTATTACAACACGGATACACCAAGGTTTCTTAAAGTACTGAAAAAGGGTTCGCAAATTCAATTGTTCTGAAAAGAGTTTCACTATACTGCAGTACTGAAAATAGTTTCACTATACAGTTGTACTGAAAATGGTTTCACTATACTGCAGTACTGAAAATAGTTTCACTATACAGTTGTACTGAAAATAGTTTCACTATACAGTTGTACTGGAAAATGGTTCTCGTCACAATAATATTTAAAAAATTGTTCACTATAAAATAGTCCTTAAAACTGAGGGCCCTATTTCAGTTGTTCTGCAAAAGCATTCACTATCCACTAGAACTGAAAAAGGTTTGATCTACAGTAATACTGAAAAGAGTGTCACTACACAGTAGTAGTGAAAAATGGTTCAGTATACAGTAATAGTGAAAAAGTGTTGACTATACAGTAGTACTGAAAATGGGCTGACTGGGCAGTAGTACTGAAAAAGGGTTTACTATACTGTAGTTCAGAAAAAAAATTCACTTAACAGTGGTACTGAAAAAAAGTTCACTATACAGTAGTACTGAAAAAAAGATTCACTATACAGTGGTACTGAAAAAAGATTTAATAATAGTACTGAAAAAAGGTTCACTATACAGTAAAAAATCAGTCCTTTTCATAGCACAGATGCTCACGTACAGATATCACTGATAATGATGCTGCGTGACGGGGCATCAGCCGGAGGAATGCAGTGTGTGTGGTTAAAATGGAATGCTTAAGGCTGATGATTATTAGTGATTTCACTGCTTTCATCTTGAACTACTGAATTTAAATACCAGCTCAGGAACCCGCCAGAGCATTACAACACAGGTACACAAGAATTCACTAATTCAGTTGTTCTGAAAAAGAATTCACTATACAGCAGTTCTGAAAAGCGTTTACTATACAGTACTACTGAAAAAAAACATTTGCTGTACAGTAAAACTGAAAAAGGGTTCACTATACAGGGGTAGCGAAAAAGATTTCAGTATACAGCAGTAGTGAAAAAGGGTTCACTATACAGGGGTAGTGAAAAAGATTTCAGTATACAGCAGTAGTGAAAAATGATTCACTATACAGGGGTAGCGAAAAAGATTTCAGTATACAGCAGTAGTGAAAAAATGTTTACTATACAGGGGTAGTGAAAAAGATTTCAGTATACAGCAGTAGTGAAAAAGGGTTCACTATACAGGGGTAGTGAAAAAGATTTCAGTATACAGCAGTAGTGAAAAATGATTCACTATACAGGGGTAGCGAAAAAGATTTCAGTATACAGCAGTAGTGAAAAAGGGTTCACTATACGGGGTAGTGAAAAAGATTTCAGTATACAGCAGTAGTGAAAAATGATTCACTATACAGGGGTAGCGAAAAAGATTTCAGTATACAGCAGTAGTGAAAAAATGTTTACTATACAGGGATAGTGAAAAAGATTTCAGTATACAGCAGTAGTGAAAAAGGGTTCACTATACAGGGGTAGTGAAAAAGATTTCAGTATACAGCAGTAGTGAAAAAGGGTTCACTATACAGGAGTGGTGAAAACGATTTCAGTATACAGCAGTAGTAAAAAAGGGTTCACTATACAGGGGTAGTGAAAAAGATTTCAGTATACAGCAGTAGTGAAAAAGGGTTCACTATACATGGGTAGTGAAAAAGATTTCAGTATACAGCAGTAGTGAAAAAGGGTTCACTATACATGGGTAGTGAAAAAGATTTCAGTATACAGCAGTAGTAAAAAAGGGTTCACTATACAGGGGTAGTGAAAAAGATTTCAGTATACAGCAGTAGTGAAAAAGGGTTCACTATACAGGGGTAGTGAAAAAGATTTCAGTATACAGCAGTAGTGAAAAAATGTTTACTATACAGGGATAGTGAAAAAGATTTCAGTATACAGCAGTAGTGAAAAAGGGTTCACTATACAGGGGTAGTGAAAAAGATTTCAGTATACAGCAGTAGTGAAAAAGGGTTCACTATACATGGGTAGTGAAAAAGATTTCAGTATACAACAGTAGTAAAGGAGAGTTTACTATACAGGGGTAGTGAAAAAGATTTCAGTATACAGCAGTAGTGAAAAAGGGTTCACTATACAGGGGTAGTGAAAAAGATTTCAGTATACAGCAGTAGTGAAAAGGGGTTCACTATACAGGGGTAGTGAAAATGATTTCAGTGTACAGCAGTAGTGAAAAAGGGTTCACTATACAGGGGTAGTGAAAATGATTTCAGTGTACAGCAGTAGTTAAAAAGGGTTCGGTCGAAAAAAGGAACTCAGGCGATGCTTTTGGGTTCTGAGTGTCCTCAGTGTTCCACTCAGATTCAGACACACTGATGCAGACAGACGTGTGTGTGTGGAGTGTTTTGTCTAGACACACACACACACACTAATATGGATGGACGTGCTGAGAGGGAAAGCTTGGGGCTTACACATACACACACATACACACACACCCCAAATCCATCTACATCCACAGAAACACCCCAAATCCACACATGCACACACACACACACACACACACACACACACACACACACACACACACACACACACACACACACACACACACACACACACACTCTCACAGCCAAAAGACGACACAAACCCAAACACTTGCGTAACTGTCTCCCGATCTCTGCATGACCCCAGAGTGTGTGTGGGTGTGTGTGTGTGTAAGTGTGTGTGTAATCCCTAAACTCCTGGACAGTTTCTCCTGACCATCAAGACCAGTCTCTTCTTGTTTTTTTATCAAAAAATATCTAAATACATAAACAATAGTTACATATAATAATCATAAATATATATATATATATATATATATATGTTTTCTTCCTAGATGTTAATGTATGCATATTAGATGCTTGTATATTTATTATATTATATTATTATATTTATGATTATTATATGTAACTATTGTTTATGTATTTATATATTATGTATTTATATATATAAATATAGCAGACAGGAAGAAAAAATATTATATATATATATATATATATATATATATATATATATATATATATATATATATATATATATATATATATATAATATTTTTTCTTCCTGTCTGCTATATTTATATTAATATATAGTGTATAATAGTGTATAATACATGTGTAACACAACAGCAAACATTTTCCTATGGTGTTGTAAAGGTTCCTAATGGAGTCCTGTGTTAATCCATGCTAGAGCAACATTCTGATAAGGGGACCTCCAACCTCAACTCTTATTTACTTTTTCAAACCTAGTTGAATATTCATACTGTTATTTGAATACTTCATGGAAATAATTTTACTAAGAAATGTGCAGTGTGTCTATATTACTCTGTCTGCACTGAGCTAATGAACATTCAGTTCTATTCAATTTAATCTTTAACTTTCCATCTTAAGTCCAGATGTAACTACAGCAGGTTACAGCTAAAGCTTGAGATACTGGATAACCATTTTCTTGTTATTGTAAAAGATATTGGAGGATATATATTTCCATATACTGTCACTAGACTTCTCCTCACAGATTATGGCTTTAAAGTGCCAGAGTTTTATTTTTTGATACAAATCCACATGAATATGGACAATTCATGTGGACTAACAATCCAGATATAGAATTAACTTTAAGTTAATAAACCTAGATGAACAGAATACAAACAGCAGAACAAGCAGCACTTTAGCCACAAAATAAGCCATTTAAGGTGAAACTTAAACTTTGCAGAATTCAATTTAGCATTTAAAAGTGACTTTTTTTTTAAGGTGAAATGGAATAGTAATGGACATTCAGAGTATATTGGTGTATTTGGGAGTTTAAATAAGTTCTAGAAAGCATCAAACTTTTTACAGGAGTTTCAGTTTAGTTTTCCAGCACTGAGGCTGGAGCAGTATTAGCATTAGCCACTAATCTCAGAGCTGGCTTTTTTGCCATTTAGAGGTGAGTATTATTGACCTGTAGCCTGCTGCTAACCCTGACTAGCACCGGAGAAGCATTAGCATTAGCCGCTAACCGTGCAAGACGCTAGTTCTTTCACTGTTCAGTAGCTGGAGCACAAAGTGAAGGAGTGGATTGTGAGTTTGGGACAGAACCTGAGTCTGGGAGTTAGACAGGCATTAATAACAGCAGGCTTTACTTTATCCCGCCTCCAGCTGTAAACATCAGACTGACCACACTGACCCCTGTTACTGTGTGTGTGTGTGTGTGTGTGTTCTAGACTGAATCATTCTGCATCTCCAGCTAAAACACGGCAAGATAATGTACCTAACAAGAATTGGGAATGCTTCTGCTTTCAGTTTAGAAACTAAATAATATGGACTGCCACTTTAAATGTCGGTTTAAAATGTATATTTCCTTTATTTATTTTTTATTATTATTTTGTTCCTTATTATTTCAAATTTCTTATTAAATATTTTCAATCCCTTTTAAACTGTAAATGCTTCCCGGCATCGTAAATGAGGGTCAAACACAATGTATTACCAAGTGAAAACAAAGTTTGATTAATTGAGAATTAGACCAGACACCTAATGATAATGAGCTTTCAGACATCAAATAATGCAAAAAAAAAAAAAAAAAACAAGTTCATATTCATAACGTTTTAAGAGTTCAGAAATCAGTATTTGGTGGAATAACCCTGGTTTTTAATCACAGGTTTTTTATGCATCTTGGTATCATGTTCTCCTCCACCAGTCTTACACACTGCTTTTGGATAAGTTTATGCTAGTTTTCTCCTGGTGCAAAGATTCAAGCAGTTCAGCAAGGTTTGGTGGCTTGTGATCATCTATCTTCCTCTTTATATTCTTTATACCCTTTATATTCCAGATGTTTTCAATTTGGTAAAATCAAACATATTATTTTTTTTACAGAGCTGTATATGGGCAGAGAGGAAAGAGAGTAAAAGAGAATGCTCTTTCCATCTCTCTCACTCTTTCACCCTCTCTGTCTCTTTCTCTTTCTCACTTTGTTAATGGTATGAGTTACCTTATTCTAGAATGTTGTATGACCAATGGGGGTACTATGGTTCTGATGGCCTTCGTTTGATGCATTTTCAGCATTTAACCTCATAAAATCATGACATTACACAATATACTGTATTAGTAACATATTAAAGGGAATCCAACCACTTTTTTACATAATGATCTGCATAATTAAACAGGTAAGCTCACTGGCAGTGAATCAATGAATCATATATTTGATTTACTTAATGGAATTTAATTTCCCATCATCCTCCCCATAAGCAGGATTTGTGAAAATGTCTCTCGACAATCTCAAGCATTATCAGTCTCCCTTTTTATATGTGTCTCTCGTCCATTTCCTCCTTTCTCTCTCTTCCCTTCTGCACTCTACACACAACACACACTCACACACACTCGTTAATGCTTTACGTTACATAACTGACTTACCGCAGCACTTCTCTACCCCATCAGAGCTGCTCTTAACAAAATCATCAGGTCAGCAGATCCAGACCCATCAGACAAGGTGGTGGTTCTCCAGCCGTCTTCAGCTGTCAGTCCTGGTAAGCCTGGGTTCACTGCAGCCTCAGCTTTCTGGTCTTGGTATACAGATCCCACCAAATGTGTCCAGTATCACATCTGATGCAGCAAACCAAAAGCTCCAAACCTTAAAGCTCCCACCACCATGCTTCATAGCTGGGGTGTGATTTTAATGTAAGGGAAGGGCATTTGTGCTACAAATGTTAAAATTGTGCCTTATTTAATAAAAAAAAGAAACAAGCGATAACATGCGAGTAAACCAATCAGGACAGGCCTTTGACTTGGTCAGCCTGAGACTGATGCTCTCATTCGAGGAATTCCACACCCCCAGTACCCACCCTCTCATCAACACCTCAATGCAGAACAGCCAGGATCACACATTAATACTACTACTCACACACACCTCACACACACATGCCTCACACACTACTATACACATACAGATCAGGAAAAAATTAAAAGACCACTTCAGTTATTGAATCAGTTTCTCTGATTTTGCTATTTATAGGTATATGTTTGAGTAAAATGAACATTGATGTTCTATCCTATTGGTGGAATAACCCTGGTTTTTAATCACGGTTTTCATGTATCTTGGCATCATGTTCTCCTCCACCAGTCTTACACACTGCTTTTGGATAACTTTAAGCCACTCCTGGTGCAAAATTCAAGCAGTTCAGTTTGGTTTGATGGCTTGTGATCATCCATCTTCCTCTTGATTATATTCCAGAGGTTTTTAATTTGGTAAAATCAAAGATACTCATCATTTTAAGTGGTCTCTTATTTTTAAGAGCTGTATATGGGCGGAGAAGAAAGAGAAAAGAGAATGCTCTCTCCATCTCTCTCGTTCTTTCGTTAGTAGTATGAGTTATCTTCTTCTAGAATGTTGTATGACCAATGACTGTGTGTGTGTGTGTGTGGAATTTGGCGGCTGGCAGGCTGATGGCAGATGGAAGGGATTCTGCAGTTCAGAGAGACGGTGATAAGAATGGCACTCAGAGAATGTGTGTGTGTGTGTGTGTGTGTGTTTCACTGTACTCATAACACTGTCATGTACAACACACACACACACACACACACACACACACACACACACACACACACACACACACACACACACACACACACACGTGAACAGGGATCATATTTCTAAGCATTTTTTGTCCCACACTTCAGTTCACCCACAGAGACCTCAGACCAACCAGTATTCACCAGTCTACATAAGCACCAGTCTTACACACTGCTTTTGGATAACTTTATGCCACTCCTAGTTACTATTATACTATAATACTATTATTTCTTTCTATTACTATTAAAGCAGTAGTTATACCGTATACAGAACCCTGAAAACCATCAAATACACATCTGAATTCTGGGTAAAGAGTGCTTCTTTATGATTTAAATCCCTTTCAGATTACTCTTAAAAGAATGTATTAAACATTATAAAGTCATAAGCACTGGTCATGCAGCCTACAGCGCCCCCTGGAGCTGTGGCAGCTAAGTGAATCTGAGTATTGAACCCACAACCATGTGATCAATAACCCAGTGCTGTAAACCCCCTTGATCAAATCTTCTATCATTGCTTTATTTCTATAGAACTTATTTTTATGGGCTCTGAGTTGTACAGATGTCTAAAACACTGCCACTTTGATCAGGAGATCACCGGTTCGAATCCCGTTCATGTAGCTTGCTTTCAGCTGCCGGTGCCCTGAGAGAGAACAATTGGCCTTGCTCTCTGTGTAAATTAGGGAGAAAATGGGATAAACTTAAATAAAATTATATAAAAAAGAAAGTATCTTCTTCAGACACCTGTCAGGGTTTCATGCAGATAGAAAAACGCCAATATTAATAATAACTAGAAATGTGATTTTAATGATATTAACACATAATGGTTGAAAAAAGCTAAAGTGCTACCTAATGGGTTGCTTTGGTATCCCAGGTGGTTGCTATGGCCTTGCTAGGTTATTCCTGAGTGATTAGCACAGTATCCATAGTGGTTTCATTGCTGTAGTTAAGTGGCCGCTACTGTAGGTGGTTGCTATGGTGTTGCTACATGGCTGCAATGGTGATCTAAGTGGCTGCTATGGTATTCCACATAGTTGTCATGGCTGTTGCTAGATGGTTGCTATGGTGTTGCTCTACAGTGCATAACTAAAACAATAATAAAAATAATTTATACAACAATATAGTTGTAATTATAGTTATAGTTGTTTTGAAAGGTACAACTATATTAATTGAGATAATAATTGTTACAAACAAATATTAGGTGGTTGCTATGGTGTTGCTACATGTTTGCAATGGTATCCCAGATGGTTGTTATGTGCTACGTGGTTGCTAAATGGTTGTTATGGTGTTCTAAGTGGCTGCCATGGTATTTCACGTAGTTGCCATGGCTGTTGCTAGATGGTTGCTATGGTGTTGCTTTAAAGTGCATAACCAAAACAATAAAAAATCAATGTATACAATAATATAGCTGTATTTATAGTTATAGTAGTTTTGAAAGTTGAAGCCACAATAATTAAGATAATAACTGTAACAAACAAATATTAGGTGGTTGCTATAGTGTTGCTACATGGCTCCAGGGTTATCCCAGCTTGTTTGTTATGCACTATGTTGTTGCTAATCACTGCTGTGGTATTCCAGGTAGTTGCATGCCATGGCTGTTGCTAGATGGTTGCTATGGTGTTGCTTACAATACAATAATATATTTGTACTTATAGTTGTTTTGAAAGGTGCAAACATAATATTTATGATAATAATAGTAACAAACAAATATTAAAATCTTTGTTACCCAACGTATTGAGTTGCTTTGTTCTATACTGACCCAGAGCTGAATTCTGGAAATGACCTATACATTGGCTTTTTTTTTTAAACCCATTATTAATAGGTATTTACATAAAGCCATTAAATATGCTCTGTTTTACGTCTGCAGTTGTTCTGTTTACTGTTCACTCACAGCGGTACTGATCCAGCTGCTGGTACCAGAGAGGTCCTGAACTCTTCGTCTGTCTGAAATCTGCAGCCATGTTATATAAACACCACATAAACCACCCCCCACTGAGAGTATAATCCTTACTCATCTGAGGCTCCTTCAGATGAGGTTATGACCCACGATGTCTCGCAGTCTCACTATCTGAAGCCTTTAGGGCTCAGTTCATGTTTCCAGTCTGATAAATGGGTCCAGGCGTTGCCATGGCTACAGTAGAACACAAATATTGTCGATATTTTTTTTAGTGGGACGAAACCCACTAGTGAACTTACACAAGTCTTTTACATCTATTACATCTAATACATTTTTTCTTAGGGACTACTTTGTGCCACATAACACACTGCTACATGTATCCCTCTGCCATTTTAATGATATGCAATTTTAAAATAGCATTCTTAGCACTGTGCTGTGGGTAAACCGCCCCAACCCTACTGAGATCAGCTGTTAGCATTGCAGCTAACCTACTATAACCTTTGCCAAACCTGGCTACTGTGTCTGTAAACATTGCAATTTTAACCCTGATGAGGTTGACTGTTAGCACTGTGGATAAACCGCCCAAACCCTGCTGATGCAGGCTGTTAGCATCATGGCTAAAATGATTTAATCTTACAGAGCAACACTGCTGGTGTCTGTTAGCATCATGGCTTTAACCTTGTCGAGGCTGAAAGATGGCATTGTGGCTAAACTGCTCTGACAAGGCAGGCTGTTAGCATCATGGCTAACTGACTCCAAACTTGCAGAACCTGATTGCTGTGTTTGTTAGAATCACAACTTTACCTTGACCATCTGCAGAGACCATTTTTAATGTCTGTTAGCATCACAACTCTAAGTTGCAGTGTCTGTTAGCATTGAGGCTATAACTCTGCAAAAGGCAATTAGAAGCTTAATTTTACACAGCTGTTGTTCTAAAGCTGCTGGAGAACACAGGTAACACATTTACTCCTAAACACACTAATGTACAGAACTGTGGAACGAGGTTCTGGTGGTTGTTATGGTTCTAGTCTGAGAGGAGCTGCAGTAAAAACACAGAGTGAGCTCTGCTGAAGCTCAGCGCTAATACCCAGAACCAGAACCCCAGCAGAGCTCAGCGGGAGAGCCTGGAGCCTGCCCAGAGTAATAATCACCACACTACATTTACTCTACCTCTCTCTCTCTCTCTCTCTCTCTCTCTCTCTTTTTCTTTAACCACCGCTCTCTCTCTCTCTCTTTCTTTCTCCTCACTACCTCTACCTCTCTCCCTCTCTCCCTATCTTTCATTCTCGTCCACATCTGTCTCTACCTCTCTCTCTTTCTCTTTTTCTCTACTGATCTCTCCCTATCTCTCTCTCTCTCTCTCTCTCTCTCTCTCTCTCTCTCTCTTTCTTTCTCCTCACTACCTCTACCTCTCTCCCTCTCTCCCTCTCTTTCATTCTCGTCCACATCTGTCTCTACCTCTCTCTCTTTCTCTATCCACCGCTCTCTCTCTCTCTTTCTCCTCACTACCTATACCTCTCTCTCTCTCTTTCTCTCTCTCGTTCTTGTCCACATCTGTCTCTACCTCTCTCTCTCTGTCTACTGCTCTCTCTTGCTCTCTCTCTCTCTCATTCTTTTCCACATCTGTCTCTTTCTCTCTCTCACTTTCCTCTCTACCTCTCTCTACCACCCTCTTTCTCTCTTTTCCTCTCTCTCTCTCTCTCTCTCTCTCTCTCTCTCTCTCTCTATCTCTCCCCACTTCCTCTACCTCTCTCTATACCGCTCTCTTTCTTTTTATTTCTCTCTCTTTCTCTCTCTCCTCATTAACTCTCCCTCTCTCTCTCTACTTAACTCTCTTATTCTCTTCGACACGCCTTCTCTCTCCCCAAATTAACTCTACCTCTCTCAACTACTCTTTCTCCTTACTATATCATTCCATCTCTCAACCACTCTTTTCTTACTAATTTTTTTTTCTTGACCACTCTCTCTCCTAACGATTTAAGATTTAAAGGAGCTGTAATGACTTATGGCAATATTGCCAAACATTACAACAATAAAAACAAATAAAAAAATGCCTAATTAAAATAAAGACACAAATTTTTACATATATAAAATATGTGCATATACTCAAATATATACTTATAATTAATCAAATAGTCAGTTTACTACATCCCTATCTCTACCTCTACTGTCTCTTCTCACGTCTTCATAGCAACCAACAGGGATATCATAGAACCTACATAGCAACATTGCAACTATAGCATAGCAACCACTTAGCAACAGCCTAGCAATCACCTGTAATACAACAGCAACTACTTTGCAACCACCTAATAACTTCATATTTAACACCAGGGATACAATTCCAACTGCATAGCAACCACTATGAATACCATAGCAACTGATTAACCACACTTCAGAAATCACATGCAAACGCATATCAGCTGCCAAGCAACCGCATCAAATACAAAAGCAACCTCTTGTAACTGCATAGCAACCACCTAGCAACTGCACAGCAGCCATCACAGATATCTGGGATGTGACTTACGGTTTAAACAGCCCTATTTTTATTCTTAGTGACTCCAGACCACCATAACACCTCACCAGCGCACAGTAGCTGGGTCAAGGCCCGTTCTGACCTGTTCAAAACCCGTATCGTCTGTTTGTTCTGCGGATCTGCGAAAGCTGCTGCAGGTTCCGATCCACTAACCCGCTAATGTTTATGTGTCCATATGCTGCGCTGTAGTGATGAATCAATCAGATCAATGAGCCGTCACACCCCCGCTGCACAGCCATTGATTTTACGAGGCTGAACACACAAACACAGATAACACACTTCCCCCCACATATAGAGTGTGTGTGTGTGTGTGTGTAGTCAGACAGGTTTACTGGGTAAAAGTGAGATGCTGTGTCATCTGTGTTCAGCGTTTAGAAATATCAGTGTATTTTCTGCACTATATATCTACAGTATATATCTATATACCTTATTTCGCCAAGCCTACTGTTAGCATCACTGTTTCTAGTTGTCCCTTATCAGATGGTTTCTGGTCATATCGTATTCAGAGTGAGTGCAGTCTGATGGACACTGATCGTGAAGTAGTTGGCTATGCTAAACCAGCATTCAAAAAGAACATTTTAGTATTATTTCCAGCTTTTTACAGCATAGCTAACATCATAAAACGATTGCAGTGTTATGAACTCAAGACAAAAAGATCGAAGTGTTACAAACTCAAGACAAAAAAATCTAAATGTTACAAACTTAAGACAAAAAGATCAGAGTGTTACAAACACAACACAAAAAGATTGAAGTGTTATGAACTGAAGACAAAAAGACCAGAGTGTTACAAACACAACACAAAAAGATGGGAGTGTTACGGACACATCACAGTGTTACGAACACAACACAAAGAAAATTTTGTGTAAATAACACGCCCATCTTTTGTTTATGTGTTGGTAATTCCCATGTTTGAGTGAAATTCTCTTTTTCTTCCAGTTACTGTGAATAGTATACTATACATTCTATACATTTTTTATCTTTCTCAGTCACATGACATCGTGTTCAGTAGCTCCTCCATTTCCACTCGCTGTTGTGTTTACGTGGATCTCCGTGGAAACGGTAACATGCGCCCAAAGTGTATTTACGGTGCGCGGCAGTGGACAAATAGTTATTTTATTAAACGTGAGAAGAAGAAACTCAGAGATGTGCGTCCGGATGAGACTAAAATTACTGGAGGAGCACGGAGTTCAGAGAAAAATAGTAGATAATTCAGCCTGTACTTTTCTCAGAGGACATCTGAAAAAAACACGTACATGATTGTTCTGGATGGGAACAAATTCACAGAGGAACCTGTCCGGATAGGGCTTAAGGTGCAAAATCCATAGTTGTAGTGAATATAGTGCAGGTCGCTGGTTTTAGTACAGACAGGCTATAATGACTGAAGCCCCTATTAAACCTTTATTAAACCCCCATATCACTGATTACTCAATTACACACCCGTGACTCGTGACCAGCTACTAAATAACAGCTAAATAAGAGCAGGAGAATAACTGCACTGTGCTTCTTTTACTGCGGAACATTAGTACTTGTGTCCAGCATTTCTGAACAAGCTCTGTCCATCTCAGAAAAACGACTCAGAACGACTGTCCACACACACAGAGTGTGTTCTCACACTCGCCTCACACACACCCGGCTGATACCGCCCCATCAGACAGTGATCTGATGAACCGTCTCTGGAGAGCAGAGAGAGAAAGAGTGTGTGTGTGTGTGTGTGTGTGTGTGTATTGTTCTCATTCATATTAATGAAAAGAAGCTGCACTGTTTCTGCACCATTCTGCAGCAACAGAGCTATACATAAAAGAGTATATAACACTAATTCTGCATATTTTACTTGTTTTGTGTAATTTTATCAAACAATTTCTATAAAATAATACTTTTGTTTTTGATATAGATCTCAAAACATCTCATCTTAAAATACATTATTTTTATATTAGCCTAGTGTGGTCTTTATTTTGTTTTATTATTTAATTAAATTTGCTTAAGATGTGATTATATATGTTCTACTTAAGCAATAATACACTCGAGGTTCGTGCTATAACATGTCATATTGGCACCGCTGTTAAATAATGCATTAAATTGCAATATGTATATAGCAAATCTGTATATGTAATTACAGTGATTGGCTTTTCATTTTAAGAAATCTTTTTTTATGAGATGTTTTGATATTGTATTGTAGTCAAAAACATTTATATCCTCATGTTTATTGACATAATTACACAAATGGATGATCACAAGCCATCAAACCAAGCTGCTTGAATTTTTGCACCAGGAGTAAAGGCATAAAGTTATCCAACAAAAGCAGTTTGTAAGACTGGTGGAGGAGAACAGAGAACATGCCAAGATTGTGATTGTTTTTTGTCATTTCAGACATTTCTTATTTTCTGCAAATAAATGCTCTAAATGACAATATTTTAATTTGGAATTTGGGAGAAATGTCTCTAGTTTATAGAATAAAACAACAAGGTTCATTTTACTCAAACATAAACCTTCCAAAGCTGTAGTTCACTATCAAACAACCAGAGACTGTTTGTTGTTTGCATAATGCAAATGCTATACAGTAAACAGTGAATAGTGAATAGTGAGTTAATAAGTGAACCATTCTCTGAAGCTTCAGTGTGTTGCTGCTGCTGCTCCTTTTCTAGGAGGGTTCAAAAATCCGCCCAGGGAAAATTTCCATTGGCGCAGATTAAAACAGCCAATAGCGAGGCCCTCCCTGCCAAGCAACATCCGAGCGCGGTCACGTGACCCACTGTTATGGATCTGCCAATTTACTGTACTCTAAACACGGCAGCATTAATGTACTGAGTTCAACAGACCGCTGATCCACTCAGGTCCAGAACCACACACATAGTCTATTTTGTGTCTCATAACAGAACAATGCAGAACAGAGAATAGCTCTGGAGAACCATCTACTTCTCTCTGTTCTACAGCCTTTATTAACAGAACCGGATTTACAGGCCCAGTTCAGCACAGCCTCAGTGGTTCTGGAGTTCTGTGGTTCTCCAATCAGCTCAGGAATGTGCTCTGGAGACTGGAGAGAACCCTGAGAGCGGTTCTGATCTCTACTGAATTTAACAAACATGAGAAACAGCACCACCATCTACTGGCTGCAGCCACCATTACACTCCAGTCTCCAGCTACCAGACATGTATAAGCTCCTATCTATAAGGCTATTTATCTATATATCTAGACAGATAGATGGATGGATGGATGAATGGATGGATGGATGGATGGATAAGACTATAAAAGATTCTAACTTAAATCTGAACTATTAACTATACCTTATAAGATATAAAAATAAAAAGTAAAATTAACAATAAAAAATGCTGAATGAAGAATATATACATGAATATATAAATGCAAAAGCTATACAAAATGTGAAAGTAAACAACTGTAGATATAAGGTAGCAGATACGACAATACTTAACATAAACCTGTGCAAGTATTGTATTTAAGTTAAGTGTGAGTAGTGTCCAGGAGTGCAAATGTACAGGGTGTACAGTAAAATGTCAATAGAGTCATAGAGTGCAGATGTACATGTTGCACAGAGTGTGATTATTGTACGGATTAAAAAATAGGCTGTGTTATAGAAAACATATGAGACTCGTTCCTCAACTGTCCTCTTTCTCTCTTCCAGCTCCACTGGTAGGAGTTGAAGAGTCGGATGGCTCTCGGGACAAAGGATCTCCTGAGCCTTTATAAAAGGTTTAAAAATAGTTTTAATTAATTAGGTTATGAACCATTAATAAGCAGTTATAACACATTCATAAAAAATGCAACAGTGGCCTGCTGTGTACCAAATAATGATTCCACATTCGTTTATACTGTTAAACCTCAGAGTGCTTGGTAATGTTTTTTTTATGTAAAGTACTTACAACTTAATTTATAACAAAGAACAAACTCTTATATAAGCTAGTTCTAAACCCTTTATAAAGGAGCCTTATTTTAAAGTGATACCAGATCAAGACTTAAAAGTACTTCAAGAGCTTCATCAAAAAAGGGGGGTGGGTAGAAGTCGAACTGTGTTTAAGCTCCATATTTAAGTAGATAAGGTGATTAAGTATTTTGCATTTTTGGAATTAAGTAAGTAAGTAAGTAGTTTATACTAAAATGTAGTACTGAAGTACTGAAAGTAAAATTACAGTACTGTGTCATGTAGCTATTACAGAAAGCAGTAGAAAGTTAGCAGTGCTTTCCGGATTCTACCAAGAAGGCGTGGAGCTATTTTGAGCCTGGACACCGGTGTTAAAAGCTATTTATCGGGGCAAAACATGCCCCAATACTTCTGTCTGACCTGAAGTCAATTTTACACCAGAGTTCTCCTTTAAAGGGATTACAGTTTGTTTGATAGATGAAAAAAGCAAAAACAAAAGAAATCTGTAAGGAGTAAATAATTCTTACATATAGTAATATACTGTACAGCAATAATATAACATATAGCAAACTGATGACTCCAGACAGTGGAAAAGTAGTGTTCATGTAAGTGTATGTGTGTGTGTGTGTGTGTGTGTGTGTGTTTGTGTGTTTTGCTGACAGTGCAGAGAGCACTCTGTGTGAACCGCAGTAAAAACTCTGGATTTAGACAAACCTCAGACAGAGGAGCCGCCCTGCTGCAGGAAACACCCCACCCACTGCTCAGAGCCAGACAACAAACAAACAAACAAACAAACAAACAAACAAACAATCAAAGTAACCTCCTTATAAAACTACTAATCAACTACAACAAAGAATAATTTGCCTTAGAAAACATGGTACCACTTTAAAATAAGACTACCTTTATAAAGGGTTTATAATTAGTTTACAATTAGTTTATTAATGGTTACTAATTAGGTTGTAAATGATTATAAAAACATTAATAATCAGTTATAACACATACGTAGAAAGGGCAACAATGACCTGTTGTTTGCCAAATACTGAACCCACAGTCATCTACATTGTTGCCCTTTCTACGTATGTGTTATAACTGATTATTAATGATTTTTAAGGCATTTACAACCTAATTAGCAGCCATTAATAAACTAATTGTAAACCATTTATAAAGCCTTTATAAAGGTAGTCTTATTATAAAGTGGTACCGAAAACATATACAGAACACTTCTCTTTATATCTACTTTTTATTTTTTACTTAGAAACACCTACTAACACTGCCCTATAAAAACACCCTCTCTCAGAGTCTAGTTTTGGGTCGTGTGGCTCTTTATGAGATGTTGCTGCTTCGCTAGACATGCCTCTTTATTTCAGTAATTCAGTTCAAAATGTGAAACTCATACATTACATATATAGATATATTATCTATTTTAAGCGTTTTTAATTTCTTTTATTGTTTATAATTGTGGCTTACAGTTAATAAAACCCAAAAATTAGTGGCTCAGAAAATTAGAATGTTATATAATTAGGTACCAATTGGTACTTTTTTTTTTTGCAGTGTGAGCAGTTTGTGGAAGGCAAGTCCTGCTGGAAAATGAAATCCACAACGCCATAAAAGTTGTCAGTAGCAGAGGGAAGCTGTAAGATATGAAGTGCCGTAAGATTCTGAGGGAAAACAAAACTGCACTGACTTTAGACTTGATAATAAAACACAGTGGATCAACACCAGCAGATGACAGACATGACTCTCCATCAAACCATCACTGATCATCAGTAAATTTACATTTCAATTTATTTGTAAATTAAGGGAGTAGAGTCTGGAGGAAGGGTTAGGAAACACACAGTCCAAACTGCTCGAGATCTAGTGTGAAGTTTCCACCAATCAGTGATGGTTTGGATAATTTTTAAATACTTTTTTCCCTTAAAATGTGTTTAATAATCTCAAAGATTTAATATATGATTAAAACAAATGCGTTTTCATATAAATATGAAATAAGACCACACACACTGCAGTCAAAAACTTTAAAGGTTCAACATTTATTAGTACGGCAGAAACGTTAAGATGTTTCTCAACTATGTTGAGCAGATTGACAGAAGCTTCCTGTATAAAACAAAGCGCTTGAGATTTAGAGGAGAGTTTAGAGTCTCAGAGCTGGAAGGTGGCGGAGGTCTGGGACATGGCGTTGTAGATGAACGTGTTGTTGAACGGGACGAACTGGTGTGTGATGAGTTTAATGGCTTCCTGAGCTGCTGCTCCTGAAAAAGAGAGAAAAAAATGTTTTAGAACCTTTCTATTCTATTATTTCTAAACTGATTAGCAGTGAATCGCCCTCTAGTGGTCTGTGTATATATTACCATATTTAAAAAAATCATATGGCAATATAAATATGGAGTGAATTTTGTGGCAAAAGTTTTACACAAAAAAAATAAATCCGCAATCAAAATGTTAGGAATCAAAAGCAAAAATTGTATGTTACAAATTCAAAAGAGAAAAAATATATAGCAAATATATATTTTTAAATATACTTGGTTATTTTATTATCCTTTGCAGTTATTTGAAAATTATTTCAGTTTGGTCTTTGCTTTTATTTTTGTGTTTTTGTGAATTTTCTGTGGATTTTTTTGGATTTTTCTGTTAAAGACTTTTGCTTCTGGAATCCCTCTTTTGCTTCTGCTTCAGTTTTTTGCTTCTGAGTGTTGGCACAGTTTTCACGGGTGGGCGGGGCTTAGAAGAAGGGGTTCCCCTTGAATCTCCATTGGTCAGCTGGTTCTGGACTGGCGGGTTCCCTGAACCCTCGTCTGAGACTGACCACGCCCCCAAACACCCGCCAGCTTCAAGCGTCCTTCCAAACACGGAGTGAACAGCAGCTTCCAGCAAACAGCAACAGCAGCAGATACTTTTACAATTAAATATTATACAAACGTTATGTTTAATGTTATATTATGTTATATTATTCTCTGTTTCACTCCATTTAAAAGCTCACATTAGCAAGATGTGCTAAATATTCACGCGCAAATTATGATAGTTACCTAGTCAATGAGCTAGTGAGTTAGCTAATTACCTAATCAGTGAACTAGTCAGTTATCTTAGTCAATGAGCTAGTGAGTTAGCTAGTTACCTAATCAGTGAACTAGTCAGTTATCTTAGTCAATGAGCTAGTGAGTTAGCTAGTTACCTACTCAGTGAGCTAGTGAGCAACCTAGCCAGCTAACTAGTGAGTTATCTAGCCAGTGAACTAGTGAGTTAGTGACCTACTCAGTGAGCTAGTGAATTACTTAGTCAGTGAACTAGTGAGTTACCTACTCAGTGAGCTAATGAGTTAGCAGGTTACTTACTCAGTGAGCAAGTGAGTTACCTAGTCAGTGAACCAGTGAGTTACATAGTAAGTGTGCTACTGAGTTAGCTACTTACCTACTCAATGAGCTAATGAATTAGAATGCTACCTAGTCAGTGAACTAGTGAGTTACATAGTCAGAGAACTAGTGAGTTAGCTAGTCAGTGAACTAGTGAGTTACCTAGTCAGTGAACTAGTGAGTTACCTACTCAGTGAGCTAGTGAGTTACCTAGTCATTGAGCTAGTGAGTTAGGTAGTTACCTACTTTCAGCATGAATATTTAGCACTCTCGCTAATGTGACTTGTAAACATAACGTTTGTTTAATATTTAATTGTAAAAGTATCTGCTGCTGTTGCTGTTTGCTGGAAGCTGCTGTTCACTCCGTGTTTGGAAGGACGCTTGAAGCTGGCGGGGTGTTTGGGGGCGTGGTCAGTCTCAGACGAGGGTTCAGGGAACCCGCCAGTCCAGAACCAGCTGACCAATGGAGATTCAAGGGGAACCCCTTCTTCTAAGCCCCGCCCACCCGTGAAAACTGTGGCAAAACTCAGAAGCAAAAAACTGAAGCAGAAGCAAAAGAGGGATTCCAGAAGCAAAAGTCTTTAACAGAAAAATCCAAAAAATCCACAGAAAATTCACAAAAACACAAAAATAAAAGCAAAGACCAAACTGAAATAATTTTCAAATTTTCAACTGCAAAGAATAATAAAATAACCAAGTATATTTAAAAATATATATTTGCTATATATTTTTTCTCTTTTGAATTTGTAACATACAATTTTTGCTTTTGATTCCTAACATTTTGATTGCGGATTTTATTTTTTTGTGTAAAACTTTTGGCACAAAATTCACTCCATATATAAACTGGTAATAACAAACAACAGCACTGTGGAAAACAATCGTGAACTAGTGTTATATCACTTCAGTCTCTTGTGAGTGAGGTTGGTTGAACATTGGTGGCCAGTGTGCTCATGGCAAGGCCAGGTGCATTATGGGAGTTGGAGTGAGGTCTGATTGTTGGTGCAAATGAATAGTACATTCCATTTCTGAAGTTGCGAGGGTAAACATGTGTACTGAAACCGAGCAGTAGTGATGATGATAATGATCGGTACACATATTTCTCTTCTAAAAACTGTTTATTAGGTTAAGTAATATAAGTGCTTATAATATAAGTAATATAAGTAATTATAAGTGCTTCCGTTTATTTACAGTAAGCTTAGATTTCCACATTTTTGACTGAAATGGCTGAAAGTAGAGACCACCATGCTAACCTAGCAACAATGCAGCGCTTACAAGCCAAACAGTGCACCTACAAACAGAGCAGCAATGGAACTATTTTAACTGGCAGAGTTTTTATAACCAAACAGATCCTCAGATTTTCTCCTCCTGTTTAACTCTTGAAAATCTTTCTATAAACAGCAATAATGGAACTGTGGTATAATCACAATAATACACTCAAGGTTTGTGCTATAACCTGTAATACTCGGCCTGCAGCCTTGTGCCTACTACCGCACCACAGCAGTGCCAATATTACACATTATAGCGCTCCCTCTCGTGTATTATTGCTTAATTGTAGATACCTGTGAGTTAATAACATTATTTCTTATCATTTAATAAGCACTACTTGTAAGAAACTCACCTCCTAAAAACGACGCCACTGTGTGCGGTTCTGCAGCGCCGTAACGACAGCTGAAAGAAACAAAAAATTACTTTTAGATGAAAATTGGACTATTTCTAGCAGAACAACCCTAAATCACACACTGTTAAAAATACAGAGCACATTCAGACACAGCTAAATCTGATCCAACAGACATCCTTACTCTCCCTGCAGCATTTCAAATCTAACCCAAACCACACCTTTAACCCCTTCATCATAATTTAACATCAAGTACAGAATTATTCAATACGTAGTAAAAGTAAGTACTTCTAATTTAGTGTGTTAAAACGAAAATTATAATTAGTAATTCAGTACATGGTAATTATTCAGTATAAATGATTACTAATTACCTACTTATAATTGTCTAATTGTATAACTGCTTAGTATCTGCTAATTAATGATCATTATTTAGTAACAAAGATGATCTAAAAAATTACTAAAAATGAGTACCAATTAATCAATATCTACTAATTATTTAATAAGTGGAAATGATTCATTACAAATAAGTACTAATTACCTACTAGCTATTAAGTATCTACCAATTGCTTAGTATCTGCTAATTATTCAGTTAATGATCATTATTAAATAACAAGCAATTACTTAAAATCTAAGTACCAATGAATCAATATCTACTAATTATTCACTGATACTTATAAATACTAAATCAGACTGTATCTACAAAGTACTTGGTAATTTAATTAGTATCTACAAAATTATCCAGTCAGCGGTATTTTTCACTAATCTATCAGTGTTCAGTAACCAGTCAGTGTCTCCTAATTATTTAGCTTCATTATTTGTATTATTTACTAATTGCTTACTAACTAATTATTTAATAAGTATTAATCACTACTAATTATTAAGCAGCTATTAATTACTAAATATTTAACAATTCATCAGTAACAAGCAAGTATTCAACTTAAAAAAGTAATTTATTCAGTTTATGGTAATTATTCAGTAATTAGCCATTATACGTCATAACAAATATCTATCATTTATACTTACTAATTAACTATCAGAAACACATAATTGAATCTCAACTAATTTCTCAGTAGTTAACAATTATTAAATAAGTACAAATTATTAAGGAACTATTATTGATGAGGCTGGGTTTAACAAAAATATATTTATTTTATTTAATCTATATTTGAATTTTCTGATATTTATTCATATAAAAAAATGAAAAAAAAAAAAAATGTAGGTGAAGAGTGGCAATCTGTGCAAAAAGAAAACCTGTAATTATAACCTGGATATTCACTAATTAATTTAAATCAAATTTAATCAAATCATAAATCAAACTGAATCAGGACATCATGAATCTTCTTAAAGCATTAAAAGGGTTAACAGTCTCTCAGTGGAGGAACTGATGAGGGTTAAACTCACAACTCGTGGACATAGTCGTCTTTGACGTTCACGCTGAGGCCGTGTTCCTGCAGCAGACTGTTCACACACAGCTTCAGCTTACTGATGTCCTCCTCCACCTGGTAATTATACACACCTGCAGGGAGAGACGGGGCAGCGGTGTGTTAGTGATGGGTACTCAGAAATAGTGCTGCACCTGTCCAGAAATAAATCTACAGAGGACCGTCTGGATGCTGCTTTACACAGAGACACAGATTTTCATAGTGTCCCAATTTCTTTTACAACACACGTGAAACATGTTACACTAATTTTACTACCAGTTGTTCGCCGTAGGTCTGGTTTGTGGGTTCTGGTGGTACCTGGGTAGCGGGAGTGCTGCTGGTAGAACCGGTCGACAGAGCGCAGCATCAGATACAGAACCATTTCACTGTCTGGACTGTCCATGCAGGAAGCTGAAATATATAAACACATACACACATTAAATACCATGGTAATAAAGCTTGTTCTAATTAGGGCTGCAGCGATTAGTCGATATAATCGACAATGTCGATTATTTAAATTTGTCGACTACAAATTTCATTGTAGAAACACAGAAACACAACAGGAGATGGGTAAATGGCTCACTCAACTTAGTTTGTTCTCCAAAAGTGCCCTAACACAACAGATTACATATTTACTCACCAAAAATCAGAACTTTCCACATTTAAACAACATCTGAATATTTATATGGCTTTTAAATCTCATGTTCAGCTGTTTCTATCTTTTTATTAGAGATAGAGAACATGCCAGAAATAATCGTTGACTAATCGATTAATCAAAAATATAATCATCAGATTAGTCTACTACCAAACTAATTATTAGTTGCAGCCCTAGTTCTAATGCAAGTGTACCAAACTGGGGCTTAAAGAAAAGTGCAGGTATGGGATTTAAACTCAATCACTTGGGAAAAACACAGCGCGTCCAACAAGAACCAAAACCCTCCCCTGGAGCATTTACTCAAGTTAACACATACCACTACCTCTTTGTATAGTTTTAAAATGTTCAGTACTGATACAGATACAATACTTTGAAGACTGGCTCTTGTTGGAATAAAAACAACAAGATATATATCCCTAGGCATACTGCTGGATACATTTCAGTTTTTAAGAATTATTTTAGTAGCAAAAATTAGATTGGCAAAATAAATTATATTTACATTAGTGGTGTCAATAACTAAAAATGATTATTTATTAAAATTATGATTAACGTTGTGTCGACAATTTGAATGATCAAAGTATAAAAAGCACCACATATAAAAAGCACGAGACATTTCAGTCTGTACCTTTTTGGTATCCAATTTTGATACAACCAGTACAGTACCAGGCTTATGCCACTGGGGTGCCTGCTGGAAGATGCATAGGTCTTTGGCTTATGGTTTTAGCAAAAAAAGTGTGTATGTGTGTATTTACTCACTGATGGTGTCTTTCTGGAAGGTGTCGGTGCTGTACTCTTCAGCCAGACTCCTGCAGCGCACCACCCTGAGAAACGCTGCGCTCTTACCTGAGCAGCACAGACACAGTTAGACCAGCAGGGGGAGACATTTTACACTGTTATTAAACTGGGTCTGCTATTACGCTGCTATTACACTTATTACACTGCTGTTACACTGGATGTGTTATTACACTGCTGTTACACTGGATCTGTTATTACACTGCTATTGCACTCCGTCTGTTATTACACTGCTATTACACTGCTATTACTGGGTTAAGATGTTCTAGGTTTGGTTTCTCCTCCACAGAATGGTAAAAGCAGTCGTATAGACGTTTGGGTCAATTTTTTTTAATTCAGCTACTTCAACCACAAATGCAGCTCCTCTTCTTCGAAAGGTGGTGATGTACAGTACTCAATATGGAGGTCTACAAAACTCCCATCTTTAACACATAAGTGGCACAATTTTAAAATGATACAAAGCCATATTAATGCAATTATACATTAAATAGTAATTATGTTAAATAGAAACGCTCTTTAAAAATTATAATTATTATGCATATTTAGATTTTGGAATGGGAATATAAACATTTTTACATAAATGAAACATATAGAAATTTAAACAACTGTTTTAAATAGAGTTTATATCCCAGCTTATTCACTACAAAAAAAGGTGCAACACTGAGTTTGACAAAAATCAATGTGGTTAAGTCCATATACTGTACTTTAAGACAATAACAACTGATTTTAAACCATAAATCGTCTAGGACAAAAAAAATATTATTCAATTTAATGAGTTCTTCCTGATAAGTAAAATTATTGACTTCATGACCATATACATTGTGCGATAAATCAAAAAAATAATTATCGTGAAAAACATCCAAAATGAACTGAGTGGAAGATACAAACCTCTAATCCAATCACATTGCGCGGACAGAACTAGCTGTGGTATAATGTTAATCAGTGTTTAATCAGTATATTAATGTTTTTTATACTCACAGAAGAGCTTGATGTCCTGCTCAGAGATGCTTTCTGAAGGCTTCAGCAGAAGAACACAGACACGATAAGAGATAAAACATTAAAAAAACGTCGTATTCAGAAACAATCTTCACTCAAACCAGTGAAGGAACTGGTTTTTGTTGGTGTTTATTACCTTTCCCACAGCCTGGAGATGGGACTGTATGTGTTTGGATACAACAGCAGCATCCTGCAGTGCTTTCTCTCTGTAGCTGAAGATCATAATAATATTACAAATATTAATAAATATAAAAAGGGTAAAAAATACATATATGTGCATTATTAAAACTGAAACTGAACACTGCAGTTTGGTGATCTACTAGATTTAGACACAGCATTGCTGTGAAGATTTGATTAGCATTCAGCCACAAGAGCATTGGTGATATCAGGATTTTGGATGATACAAGCAAATGCATGTACCAGGGTACAAGGGGATGTCCAAATCTGTGGGTCTTATAATGTGCCTGGTTTTACTGGTGACAATGACATTTTGCAGCATTTCTATTGTATTTTAATTTGCAGCATTACATTATTGTGTTCCTCATTGGCATCAAGATGTCCAACAGTGTTATTACGCATTTTGCATTTTTGTCCATATCGTTCACACATAGTTTGCTTGTATATGTTCCTGTGGATGACGTGTTGGGGGTACTTCCTTACTTTTAGTTTAATTGTGGTTACTACATGATGTAAAATGTTTAAGAACCACTGGTATAGTATACTTACAAGACCTAGGATATTTCTCGTATTTGGTTGCAGTGTTGTGTGTGTGTGTGTTTGTGTATGTGTGTGTGTGTGTGTGTGTGTGTGTGTGTGTGTGTGTGTGTGTGTACATACACATTCTGCAGGTTGATGAATTTGTCAGAGTCTGCGATCATGTCTGGAATCGTTCCTCGGACCGGGAGGCTTCCGTTCCCTTCATTCTGCACAAAATCCCTCACTCCACGCGCCATCATCCAGAACGCTGAGGTCTACACAAAAAAAACAAATGAAGAGCACTTCAGTTTCTGAATCAGTTTCTCTGATTTTGCTATTTATAGGTTTATGTTTGAGAAAAATGAACATTGTTGTTTTATTTTATAAACTACAGACAACATTTCTCCCAAATTCCAAATAAAAATATAATAATTTAGAGCATTATTTGCAGAAAATGAGAAATGGCTGAAATAACAAAAAAGATGCAGAGCTTTCAGACCTCAAATAATGCAAAGAAAACTCAGAAATGTCATACTAGTTTTAAGAGTTCAGAAATCAATATTTGGTGGAATAACCCTGGTTGGTTTTTAATCACAGTTTTTTTTCATGCATCTTGGCATCATGTTCTCCTCCACCAGTCTTACACACTGCTTTTGGATAACTTTGTGCTGCTTTACTCCTGGTGCAAAAATTCAAGCAGTTCAGTTTGGTTTAATGGCTTGTGATCATCCATCTTCCTTTAAAAATTAAGCCTGGTGCACAGAAAAAGGAAATTAATTCAGAGTCTGACCTGTGAGGTGATGTTCTCACACTGCACACAGTTGAAGATATCGTCCACAGCGCTGGAGATCTAGAACCAGATTCACAGATCAGAACAGTAATGGAACAGTTCACACTATTAACTATTATTAACTATTATTACCCTTTCACCAGATATAGTCTTCAAGATTGAGTGAAAAACTTGGGTGCATATTCCCACCAATGTGCAGAGAATAATATTCACAAGATGAATAATAAAATACAATATAATATAAAATAAGACATACAGATAGCTTTACAGTATGACTTACTTTACAGAGTGACTTACAAGGTTCTTTCTATCATAGAGGTGGACCAATGTAGTGTTAGGAGTCTTGCCCAGGGACTTTTATTGGTGTAGAGCAGGATTCTGTAGTCACCCAGAGCAGGAATTGAACCCCAGTCTCCCACATGATGTAATAGCTCACTGGCAGGTAGTGGTGTTATCCACTGCACCACACCAACTAAACTAAATCAGTGCAATGTGCACTGTTTCTTTACAGCACAGACAGTGACAAAAGCATTAGCTTTAGCATTAGCATCGGATTTACCTTTGTGGGGTTCAAGGCAGTGTTTACGTTCTTTATCGCTTCATCAAAGTTCTCCTCTTCCTCAGGAGCGCCGTTCTCGTTCTTACGGATCCCTGAAAGAACAGGAGGAGAGAAGAGTTAAAACAAAACAACCACACAGACCTGCACCATTACCAACAGATGAATTAAAAAACTCATTAATAAACTGATATAAATATTACCGTCTCTAATCAGCTGTCTGAACACCTCCTTTTCTTTGTAGTTTTTCGGTAGTTGACAGTTGTGCTGAAAATAAATAAATGTAAATTTAATATATAGGTAAAATAATAATACATAGAGCAGAGGTGTAAAGTAATAAGTTACATTTACTCACATTTCTCTAATTGAGTAGATTTTATGAGTAATTTGTAATTTTTTAAGTAGTTTTTAAAATAGATAATTTTACTTTTACTCATTTTGACACAAGTAATTTACTTTGCTACATTGAAAAACTCCCCGTTACTGAGTAAAAAATAAAATGCTGGGGGGAAAAAAATGAATTGTCTGAATTAAAAAAAAATTGAGTTTTGTTTTTCATGGTACTTTTCCGAGCAGTGTTTATTATGGTTAGCGGGAGAGATGCTGTGTGAATCAGCTGTGCTCGGGGGAACTGTTGAGTTATGCTAACCATCAATATGTGCTTCTTCACAGCACTGCGCATGCACCGACCAACAGTTTTTTTGTATGATTTCATGTTTTTAATGATAATTCCTTAGGTTTTTATTGGAAACATTAAACAATCTGCTTGAATGTTAAAAACAACATGTAAATAGCAGTTAAAACACAGCAATAGCAAGTTAAAACATAATAATGAACTGTAAAACTAGAAAAATATGGTTTATAGTGACCTACATGACCATAACTTTTTAACAGTAAAGAAAAAAATGGATCATAGAAACCTATACCACTTGTTCTTGAAAAAGTTTTATGGGGTGGTCTGAACAAATACTGCCTAGAAGGTCCAAATTATTATGTGTAATAGTAGTTCATTTATAAACTATTTCATTTATGATTTGTTGTACTTTTTTACATCAAATAATTAAAACTAACTATGTAACTTTTACTCGAAGTAAATTTTAAATTGAGTACATTTTTACTTTTATTTGAATAGATTTTTAGATGGATACTTTTACTCGAGTAGAATTTTAGCAAAGTAAAGGTACTTTTACTTAATTACAATTTTTCAGTACTTTTTACACCTCTGATAAAGAGTAAAAACTCATTATTAGGATCACTTTGTAGAGTATCAGGAAATCAATGTAAAAAGACATTCACATTTTTCAGTCAACTAACACAATTAACAGTCCTATTCAGATTGAAATGATCTTTACCTCATTGTACCATTTCTCCAGATATTTGGCGATTACGATGATCCAGGGTGTGTGACTGTGATCCTAAAACCATGAGAGGATGATACAGACTGTATTAAAGACAAGATAATTAAATCAAACACTAAATCTATTCAAAATTCTATATGAAGTCTATATAAAGTTGGCATTCTCCACATTTTTTGATATAAGGTAAATTTTCTTGCTGATATTAAAGATAACAGTAGTGTGAGAAGTGTTGGATATTAATAGCAGTACCTTCTTGTCCATGCTATCGAGGTGGTAGGAGGAGATGTGGTTGCGGAGTTCAGTGAAGGGCTGGTCCAGCCTCAGGTCCTCCAGAGCGTTATCCGGATGAGACTCCACCACTAAACCACAGATTTACAACCACAACAACCAGATTCAATACAATACTTTACAGCATCTGTGTTACTGAAGAGGATAAAACACTCCTAAATAAGCAAATACCAGGAATTATGGAGAAACATAAATCAGATTAAACTGCAACTGAACAGCCATTTAGCTCAAACTTGTGGAGTATATTAGATAGTCTGTCGGATCGAGAACAGACCAAATTATCACCAAAAACAAACGGCTCTGGAATTCACTTGGGCCCCTTAGGACCAAAACCACCTCCTCTAGCGGGTCTCAGTATAGTTGTTTTGATCCACATCCGATTACTGTTTTCACATCGGCCCAAACTAACCGCACCAAGAGTGCAAATAAACCAGTCTGTTTTAACCAGCTCAAATAGTGCTGGTGTGAAAACGACCTTAGTATTTTTGTCTCAGATTTTTGAGTGTATTTATTTGTCTCTGTGTCTGTCTGTTTATCTGTCTCTTGGTCGAATTATCTGTCTGCCCATCTCTTGGTCTGCTTCTTAGGGCGTTTTCACACCAGCACTATTTGGTCCAGTTAAAACGAACTCTGGTCCGTTTGTAACTTTAGTGCGGTTCGGTTGAGCGGGTGTGAAAACAGTAATCGCACTCGGGTGCGGATCAAAAGAACCGGACCGAGACCAGCTAGAGGAGGTGGCCTCGGTCCGGTACTAAACGAACTCTGGAGCGGTTCGCTTGTGGTGAGAACGTGATCCGGTCTCGATCAGATCCAGCTATTAAATATAAGCCATTTATTTGAGCTAAACTGCTGATAAAGCAAGCATAGTTTAAACTGATATATTAGCTAGATAACGCTAACTACCACAGCTGTGAACAAACACTGTGTCCATGCACGCGTCGTCTGCGCTGCATTCACTGCTCACAGCCGCGTGACTCTGTTTATTATGTATAAATCTGCGCTGCACGTAGAAACACTGTGTTTGAAAGTGCAGCGTTTCAGCGTTCAGTGTTAGGGCACAGATATTTGCGCTGGAACACAAAATATTCTCGCTGTATTTATTTTTTTCGTATATTTATATTTAACGTACTCCCGTGTCAGACAGCTCTGACCAATCAGAGGACACAGGCTGCTCGCGTGGTTTATTAATGCGCATTTTGGTGCGTTGGTGCTCCAAGTAAACACTCATTAACTGATTCAGACCAGAGAAACCAACTACAGGTGTGAAAACGCCCTTAGTGTATCTGTAGGTTTCGTGGTCTAACTAGCTGTCTGCCTGTCTCATAGTCTTTCTGTCTGTCTGTATCTATTTCTCTTGGTCTCGGTGTCTCTTGGTCTCGGTGTCTCTTGGTCTCGGTGTCTCTTGGTCTCGGTGTCTCTTGGTCTCGGTGTCTCTTGGTCTCGGTGTCTCTTGGTCTCGGTGTCTCTTGGTTTCTCTGTCTTTTAGTCTCAGTGTCTCTTAGTCTCCGTGTCTCTTAGTCTTTGTGACTCTTAGTCTTTGTGACTCTTAGTCTCCGTGACTCTTAGTCTTGGTGTTTCTTAGTCTCTGTGATTCTTGGTCTCTCTGTCTTTTAGACTCAGTGTCTTTGTGTCTCTTAGTCTCCGTGTCTCTTAGTCTCAGGGTTAAACGAATCGTCTCTCTTAGACTATCTATGTGTTCTCTTAGTTTATCTATATGATATCTATATCATGTTATCTGTCCATCAGTCTCTGTGTCTCTGAATTTACCCATCTATTTGCCTGTCTCTTGGTCTAACTGACTGTCTTTGTGTATATTTATCAGTGTGTCTATTGATCAGTGTGTCTGTCTGTCTGTCTGTCTGTCTGCAGGTTAGTGAATGATCAGTGTGTTTAATAAGCTCAGTTTAGGGTTTAGTGCTGTTAGATTACCGGTGTGCTCCTTCACCACCAGCCTCATATAACCGACCAATCCGTACGTCCTGCACACGAGGAACGGCACGCCGGCGCTCCACAGCACCGCCCCCAACCGCTGACACGTGCTGTAAACACAATCACAAACACCTTAACACACGTCAAACTGCACATCGATAATCTGTGATCCAGATTTATTATAACTGTGACTATGTTAAAAATGAAAATAATAATAATTATTATTTACTATCTGATGCAGAAACAAATGAAACCTAAATTTTAGAACATAATTACATTTAATGATCCAAAACTAACACAGAGATCACTTAATCTAAACACAGCACTACAGCAGTACCTCTCTGGAAGCTGGACTCCGATGACCAAACTGAACCTGTGGAAGAATTCAGGATCATTATCCAGCAGTTTATCAGGACTCTAAGAAAAAAACAGGGAAAAAATGACAAACAAAATTTATTTAGTTGCAATTTAATTACTTATTTAAGAACTTGATCATGTCATATATAATTTAGTACCGCTTTACCAAAAAATAAAAAGGCTCATTCAAAAAGGATTTTTTTATTGGTTATTAAATAGGTTGTAAATACATATAAAAAAAAAAACATTAGTAAGCAGCTACAACACGTACACAGAAAAAATAAGTGCACTGTCACACATACTGTACTAAATATTACATTATTATGAAATATAATACCTTTTTAAAAGTAATTATAATGATACTAATAATAAAAAAAATAATAAAATTAAGGGATTAAGTTCAGCTCTGAAGTCGTTACCTCCTCCACAAAGTTTCCAGAAACATCACTATTCAGCTCCTGCAGGAACTCTGTAGCAGCCTGAGCCCTGTTCTGTAACACAGACACACACACAGACACACACACATACACAGTTACTCCAGAGGTCATGTGATCAGAGATTAGAGTGTATAACGCTGTCTGGAGTGGAGCTCACCTTCCCAATGCTCTCACAGCTGAGGAAGAAACTGCAACACACACACACACACACACACACACACACACACACACAAACTCAGCATCAAACACTGAACACACATATAATTTTGTCTATTTTATCGTAAATTGAACTGAACAATGGCCAACAAGCTCATGGCAAGGCCAGGCGAATAACTACAATAGTACTACAATAGTAGTTTCTGTCCGATGGCATGTGGCACATCAGTTTAATTCTAAGTGATGTAGTGTTTATACAGGATATAGTAAACAATAAAAATTTAGAAATTAAAATACTTGTTCCCAACGTCCTCTCCGGTCACTTTGTGTCCATCGACGATGGTGAACGCCCCAATTCCTTACAAACACACACACACACACACACACACACACACACACACACACACACACACACACACACACACACACAGGTTATGAGTCTGCACATTGAAATTGCCCTTCTGTATGTCTATCTGTCGATCTGTCTATTTCTTTGCCTGTCAGTCAATCAGTTTAACTATTTGCCTGTCTATCCATCTGCCTTTCTGTCTGTCTATCCATCTGCCTTTCTGTCTGTCTCTCTATCTATCTACCTATCTGTCTGTCTTTTGTGTATCGATCGATCTATCTATTTGCCTGTCTGTCTGTTGATCTATCTATCTCCCTGTCTGTCTATCGATCGATCAGTCTACCAACTTGTCTAACTTGTCTGTGGATCTCTCTATCTATTTGTCTGTATATACATCAGTCTATCTATTTGCCTGTATGTATGTGGATCTCTCTATCTATTTGCCTGTATATCCATCAGTCTATCTATTTGCCTGTCTATCTATTTCCCTCCCTCGATTAGTCTATTTGTCTGTCTGTCTCTCTGTCTATTAGCAGGATGTTTCAGGACTAAGCCTCAGTCCTGCAGTTCTGTATATGAGGTTCTGAAGGTTCGGCAGGTTCTGGTTGTACCTGGCAGGATGAGGTTCTTCAGGATCTCGGTTCCAGTAGCTGAGGCGTTCAGCAGACAGGTGTGTGCGTTCTCCAGAGCTTCCTGTCCATGATCTCCCCACAGCCTGCAGCACGCACAAACACACACACACAATGTATATTACAGCTGTAAACACTGATCTGATCAATATTATCTGCTGATATTAATAATAGGTGGTTCTGAATGGGCCTGATCACAAATACACAACACAGCAGATAGCGAGCAGCGCCCGTATCTCCACTGTAGAGAATAAAAGCTGGTACTGTACCTCAGCTGTCGGTCGTATCTCTGCTCTTTGTTGGTTTTCTGCTCGGACATGTTTCTCTGTTTAAACACGGTTTAATTTATAAATCAGACCGACCGGTAAAACTACGGACACCAGCTCCCTCCGCCATATAACTACCCCGTCCGCAGATTCGCCACAGACGCGGCCCCGTCCCAATCCGCTCCCTGCTCCCTGCGCCCTTATCCACTCGCTACCTTCACTCCTCTGGAGGAACTCCTGCATTACTGTGAACCGCTAGAGGGAGCCCGCGAGAGAGACCAAAAGTAACGAGGGTGAATGTAGCTAAAAGGCTAAAAACTAAAAATTAAAATAGTAACCAACAACGTGGACAAAATATTCCTTTAATTTTGCAAATTATTCTCATGTATTTGCTCAAAAAGCAAATCAATTCTAAATATACATTTTAAGTTTAAACAGGTTTTATACAGTAAAAGCACTAGCATTACTGCTAATGTGAGCTGATTGGTTGGTGAGCTGATGCTGGAGTTACAGTTATAGCAGCAGAGAGTTTAAACGTTTTAAAATTGGAGTTTTATATAATAAAATAAAAGTTTTATATAATAGAACTATAATATAATATTATAGCTATAATATTATTTCATGTATTATAAGCAGCAACCAGGTGGAGCTGTTTCACAATATGAGAAATCTGCGCTACTGATTATACTTTATATTACTTTCCAGAGGGTTTACTTCATAAAGATTTATAATAATAATAATAATAATAATAATAATAATAATAATAATAATAATGAATGAAAAACTGTTAGTAATATATAAATTATTTATTCAAGACATCCTAAAAAACATATTCTCAATTCTTCTGCTATAATCATAAAATATATATAAGTTACAGTTCAAAAGCTTTAGCAATAAAATAATCAGAGGCTTCAGATCAGAGTCTGACCAGCATGAACTTATCACTGTATCCGGTATCCAGTCCTTCACAAGGTCCTTGGAGGAAAGTGCCAGATCTCCAGCTCTGATACATCAGCCCACAGATGCCTGTGTCGGCCAGCATAACAAAGGCTCCGGTATCCAGTCAGGTATATATATATTGTTAATTTATTTTCAGTTAATTTGTTATTTCTTCTAATTAATTATTAGAACATGGCAATTATGGTGGACGAATAAATGCAAATGTGTTTATCAATTTATGTATTTATCTGTCCAATTATTTCTGTGTATGTTTATTTATTTAATTTATTTATTAATTAATATTTATTTCATTTTTCGTCCTCCATAGGTAATACTGCAATTTCAGAAAATCAAAACAACACAGAAGTCTGTAGTTGTTTTATGTACCTCATTATGTGCAATACATAAATATGCAGTTAAAAGACATTCTTTCTATATTTTTTATTATTTGCATTTTTTATTATGATTTATTACACTGAGTGATTAATAAGGGTTTTTTTTATCTTATTTGTTGACAACTATTCTATTGAATGCTAAGATGTGAAAATGCACAAACACAGCTTGTCTAGTCCCGGTATAAGAGAATAACATGCCAATAACATGGGAGTCAGAGCAGAGAAACTCACATGAACATGAACCTCCTGGCTCTGTGTCAAATACCAGGCATGGGCTGGAGGGGTATAAAACCCTCAGTATCGGGTGAGTATCAGTGGAACTGTGTTCTCTGGATTGATGCGGCTCCATCCAATACTTCTGGACAACAGAAGATACATTTATTCCAACTAAATCTAAAGATAAACTTATTTAATACTGTTAATTTCATACGAAACAGTGAAAGAGGAGGTGTCCCAATACTTTTGTCCATGTAAGTGTAGTTTTACAGACTACGGTTGGGTCTAAAATCTAAGGACGGTCATTAAACTCATTAGAATAAGAACAGAGCAGGTCAGGGTGGGGGTTCAGGCTGAAGGACAATAGAGGAGCGGGTAACAGCTGCTGCCTGTGGCCCCCCACCCCATGTCCCCCCCACACCCCACGGCATGCTGGGAAATCCTCCCATTCAGCCTCAAAGTGCTTAGGACAGCTGACCGGGCCCTGTTTCAGATCTGATCCCTGGTCTGATCTTTATCTTTATTATTTCATGATCCTGATCAGGAACGGTGTGCTTATATAAAGGTTAAAACTCACAGGAATACATTGACACACATGAAATGTATCTAAACATTTATTTTATATGTTTAATTCCTATTTTCCCCAATTTGGAAGCCAAAAATATCCTATTCACTCATTTGAAAACTCCCCCATGCCTATTCCAACAAATATGAAACCAGACTCTGCCCCTTTTCCAACATCAAGCATAATGGTCAATGTGATTGGTCCACTGGACTGCCCACATGTTCCTGCAGTTAAGTTACAAAGCGCCGCCAAGACGTGAACATATGAATGCATTAGTATATACATAAGAAGCTGCAAAGGGCACTCGCACAGGCTACGCCATAGACATGTGATTCAGTGCAGAAGTATAAATCATCCTTCACAATGTCCTTGGAGGAAAGTGTCAAATCTCCAGCTCTGATACATCAGCCCACCGATGCCTGTGTCGGCCAGCATAACAAAGAAAGTAATGTTGGGAGAGAGCACCACTGTGCTCTCTCAGGCTCCGGCTGCTGATGGAGAAGCAGAATTCAATCCTCTACAGATGACAATTTTCAAGCTCCAAAGACCAAATTCAGCACAATTGTAGAAGTAATTACATATTTTGGTATTCATTAAGAACGTCGATAAGAATAACAAAGACTTCAACTCTTGTAGAAAACCCAGCAACACCTTAGTTGAACATTTTTGCAACACCTCAACACCCAAGCAACCACCTACACCTAGCAAACCCTAAGAACCAGACTTGAATCACCAGTGAGGTAACACCTTAGAGACCAACCAGTTACCACAGCAACTGCTTTAGCAACAACACCTAAGCCATCAATTCCATTACAGCATTGCAACCACTAGAGACACCCTAGCAACCACTAATAAAAACCCTAACAACCAAGGCCTAAACTGCCATAAATATTTAAGCAACCACTAGGTAACACCTTGGCAATAATATTGCAGCAGGAACTGCATTTGACAGAAGCAAACACCTCTGATAACAAAATAAACTTCTAAAATCTAAAATTCAGCTTGAGTTTGCATGTGTGATGGATCACAGTATAAACCAATAGGGAGTCCGAATGGTACATGTTTATACTTCTCTACATCCAATCTCAATCAGATTCATCTGGATAGGGGTTTTATTGAACGATGAGAAGCTGGGAAAAAAATGAGCCGAAATAAAATAGGAGTTGATTTAAATAATTGCGTAAAAATGTGAAAATTAAAATATAGAAAAGTAAAATATAGAAAACCTACAATTCCACTTAAGTATGGTAACAAAGCACTAGACAAATCTTTAAAATAAAAATCTAGGATTATACACAGTAATACACGACAAGGACTGTGCGTTTAGACTTTTATTACATATTAAAGCCATTAAAGTAGCAGCATCTCATTTAAAAAACAAAAATAGTTTTGGCAAAAAGTCACTCAGGAGTCAACATTTTAAAATAAAAGTCTTTAGCTTCTGAAGCCACGTTACAAGCCCAATCCAAATCCAAAAGTTCGGTCAGGATTTCCTCTGTAGTCTAAAATCTCTCTCTTGCACGCGAACACACACACACGCACAGCCACACACACACTCATTCATTCTCACACTGGACCTAATGCGTGGATGATTTCTCTGCACATCTCCCACACCGCCTCCTTTAGCAGCAGTCAGGGCAGACGGGTGCTCTGACGTTTGGGCAGGTGGGTCTGCGTTTGCGCCTCCGGGGTTAAAAAAAAAAAAAATCAAAAATTTAAAAACCCACAAAAATAATAAAATCCCTCTGAGGGCTTCAAGTCTGGATATTGAATAAAAACGTGTGCATGCTTATAGAAGTGTTGATGCTTGGGTTGATCTGATAATTGCATTGCTCCGCTGCTCCGTTACATTCCGATTAATGTGCGCGTTCCAATCCCACAACTGTAGTGAGTGTAGTGAGGCGTGGTCAGGAGGCGGAGCCTTCCGGTTTCTCGCTGCTGGGGGGCGGAGTTAGAACTCCTGAGGGTACAGGAGAACTCTGGCTGCGTTCCAAATCCACTGGCTTGTATTCGTATGCCCGACCCTGAGGAGACAAACAGCAAGACTCCCATCAGAAACAGTATCGTCAGATTATTTATTGTTTATCATTGAAAAGAATAATTATCACAATATAAAATCACATTACCATACATTTCATTAATAAGGTTACAGCCATGCAGAGGATAACCATCACTATATTACAGTGTGTACTGGAACAAAAGGCCAGCCAAAACAGCATTATACTTAGAATTACATTAAAGCTCTAGGTCCAGGTCCAGACAGTAAAAATCCAGGCAGTTGGAACAAAACCCAGGGGTGAAATTTTACGTTTAACTAGTGTAAACAGAACTGTTCTAAACATACACTACCAACTCTCAATTACTCAAAATACTTGGCTGGTGGTGTTTTTCCTCCATAGATTAATTCTAACCATTTGTTTCTTAGCTCTGAATTTCTGGGTAAAGAATATAAACACTGATGTGATATTCGCACAAATAACAGGAATGCACTGCATGCTGTTCCTAGAGCTGTTAGTTTGCTCCTATCTAACGAGACGGCGCTGCTGCCCGGCTTCGGCTCGGTCTGTAAGCGGTCCTGAACCGAGGTGGGGGGGCCATGAATATTATTTTACAGGTTGTTCACGGGAATCGTTTTTCTAAATATTTTCTTTTACTAGCTGCTGCAGACAATGGAGGTTGAGGAAGAGTTTCATGTGCAGCGTCATATACAACTCAGAGACACCTTTATAACACCACAAACTCACCAGCCAGTCGATGTATGAAGCGTGTGTTTGGATGTTGTGGGCGTCGTCCTCTGGGATTCCTTTAAACGTTTTCAGAGTGGAGCTGCCCACCTCCCGAATCGACATGGCAAACGGCACCATCCACCGCACACAGCGCTCCATATCACTCCACTTCAGCCCTGAGATTTGGGAAACAGCAGGCACATGAGCATGGAACAAACCACTGTGGTGCAATGCGTTTATAATATTGATACACAAATTTTCTACTTTACGATTGAATAATCTCTTTATTGCATATCAACAGTTCAATTCTTACATTTCTGTATTTGTAGCATAGATTTAGTGTATATAAATGATGATTAATTTGGTAGTGAAATAAATAGATACATTTCTTTTCAATTAGTCTATTAGTCAGTGATTATTTCTAACATGCATTTCCTCACATTAAAATGAAGGAAACAGCAGCACATAGGATTTAAATGCCCTACAAATGACATGACCGCATGCATGTGGAAAGTACTGTTATGTAGTGAGCAAATATGTAATCTGTTGTGTTTAGGCACTATTGGAGACACAGAAGTGTAAACTGTGAGTAAATCCATCACCACCCCCCTCTCTCTCTTACAAATTAAATATTAGTCGACAAAGGAATTCGAAGTCAACTCTTTATAATTTTTATAATCTACATGGTCTATTATATCGACTAATCATTGCAGACCTAATGATCACTACTCTTTCCATAGTCATGCTTGTATCACATCACCATCTCTGATACTGCTCGTATAGATGTTTGATGTCTAGAATTACAGAATAGATCATATTTTTACAATTTGATCAATGTCCTACCTGAGACTTTAATGACGAGCTCCAGAGAGGAGAAGTGGAACAGAGCCGAAGCTGCCAGAACACTGCTGGAGAACTCCAAACTCTTCAAATCCAGAACACACAGATCCAGGAGCTACACCACAAACATACAGAGATATAGACATTAACACGCTGCAGGTATAATGGGTGAGGGTGAGAGCAAAGTGTACAGTGAGTCAGTGTAAGTGAGGTGGAACACACAGTAACCGTACCTCAGCGATCTGTACAAACGTTGTCTGAGGATACTGCATCAGCAGAACCTCCTCAGTCTCCTTCAGATACGCCATCTGCATGTAGATGTTCAGCCAGGCAACCGGAGTTACAGGACTCAGACTCCACTTCAGTTCCTGAAAACAAGAAACGTTATGATTATTACCGTACTTTTCAGACTATAAGGTGCACAAAAAAATTCTTTAATTTTCCAAAAAAAATTCTTACCTTCATGATAATGACCTCCATACTGAGAATCTCCTCATCTGTGCACGCTCCGTCAGTAACGTATGCAAACTGATGCACCTTCGGAGGATAGATTTCCTGTTTAAGGAGGAAGGAGGGGAGGAGGGTCAATATAATAATTTCACTTAAACGTGAACTGAGAATGGTTGAGGGTGGCAGCTAGAACGATAGTCTCACCCATTCAGCTGCTACTCAGCCGTAAACCCCCCTAATCACTAGTGATGCCTTAACACCAGGAGGGTGAAGACTAGCACACGCCTTCTCCGATACATGTGAAGTCAGACTCTGCCTCTTTTTGAACTGCTGCTGATGCTATAGCATTGCCGAGTAGCATCTCAGCCCTAACGCTCGGAGGAAAGCGCAGCGACTCTGTGGTTCTGATACATCAGCTCACAGATGCAGCCTTGTGCTGATCCACATCACCCTAGGAGTGATGAGGGGAAAGAGAGAGAGTCATCTGCTGTACCCACCCAGAGAGAGAGCAAGGCTAACTGTGCTCTCTCGGGGCTCTGACAGCTGATAGCAAGCTGAACGACCGCAATTCGAACCAGCGATCTCCTGGGGCATCTCACCACTTGATCCCCCAGCCTGATTTGTGAATAGGACTTTCCTTAAGTGACATTCTGTAGTTCTGTGTAAAAGAAAACTTGATATTTTTACAAAAACTAGTCTGATCTAACTGTTCACATTCATGTTGTAATCATTACCACGATTCTTGTGCCTGGCAATGAGAGTCAGAACTAGGCGCGTCACAATTATTGCAATATCGATTTATCATACAATAAATGAACATGATCTCAATCATTTTTGATAATCGTGATATCGTCTATTGTGTTTATTTGTATGTTTTTTCACATATTTATAACAGTGAACAGTATTTTAGCTCCAATCATGCTTCAATAACTGTAGACGAAGAGATAAGTATATAACTCCCAAACTAATTATAATAAATTAATTTAATTTTTGCTGTCTTTAAAAAGTGGATGATTGATTTTTTATGCAATTCTCTTATCATTATGTCAGTGGCTTAAAATAGTCTTAAAATTACAAAAAAAAATTGTGTATCGCAATCATTTCTGGGACAATATATCGTTCACGAAATATTCTTATCATGACAGGCCTAGTCAGAACAAACTATGGAGAGAAGAACAGTGATCTGGACAGAAGTGTATGACCTAATTAGGCTGTTTATGGAGTTATGGAAAAGCAGAGACGTACCTCCATCTTGGCAGCGATGAAGAGCGAGGAGATGCCGATGAGCTGCACCGTGTTCTGAAGAATGTTCTCCTGCGTCGCCATGAAACGGTCAAAGTAATCCTGACCCAAATAAAAAGTTTCTCTGTGTAACTTATACACCTCACACACCTGCAGGAGAGCACAAGAGAAAGAAAACGAAAGTTTAGAAAACCAAACCAGTCTCTCTTTCTCCACCCAGATAAAACATCTGACTCACTGACTAAATCAACAATCACAGATAAAACTGTGATTCATAGAGTCACAGTCCGATCTCTTATTAATCTGTATTTCACCAGAACTGACCTGCAGTCACAGCACCAGATCAACACTACCTGAGCACTGAGCTACACTGCTTAAACTGCACACACTGTCTGTAACCAGATCTAATTAACACATGCTAATGAGCCAAAGCACTGGTAGATTTGCATTTTACTCTAATCTTGGATACACACAGGGCTTTGGATCAACAAAATTAGGGGAAAATTCTTTTAGTTTTAATCCAGAAATCTTGTATACTTGAGCATTAAAAGGTGTGTTCAAATTAGGTAAAGAATACTAGAAAAAGTACATTTTCATATTATTTATTTTTAAGCAACATGCTTTAAATTGTGCAGTTTTTTCTCAGAAACATTAGGGCAGGGGTGTCCAAACTACGGCCCAGGCCCATCTGCGGCCCGTTTCCTTTTTTGGAGCGGCCCGCGAGGTATTTTAGAAATAGAATGAAAGTTGGCCCGCTGTTAAGCAGGTTTTTATAATGTGAGAATCAAACGCTAGGTGTCAGAAACGGGCAAAGAGTCTAAAAGCGGAGAGAGTGCGCATTTCTAGCGCAGAAAAACAGGCCAAAGAGTCTAAAAGTTGCCGTAATCAAGGAGTTTTATATTAAGAGACATCGTGAAATGAAACATCAATTTGAAAAATCTTAGTTTACACAACACTGTCAAAGATAAAGATAGTTAGTCAAGTAAAATGGTGTGTAAATGATAGTAATCAGGAAAAAAGTATTATTTAAAAGTGGTATATTTCATTACTTGTTTTATGAGTCTGTGGCCCATGACTTCGAATATATTTCTCCTTCTGGCCCCCAACAAAAAAGTTTGGACAGCCCTGCATTAGGGTGTACACAAATGTGCATCACTACACAAAGTAGTACATTTACAATATACTATACATAAGTCTCCTGTTTTACTGAATAGAACAGACCTGTAGAAACACCCTAAAACAAACGTACAGACCCCCCCGTAATCAGATCTAATTACCACATGTTAACGGCCCGAAACCCCTCCTCAGTGCTAACGTTTACCTCCATCATCCAGTCCAGCAGAATGACCCTCATTTTGGGCCGCAGGGTCGGGTGTCGCTCCATTACGTGAGTGTCGTGTGAATACAGCTCATCTTTTTTAAGCAGATTATTCCACACATCGTCTTTACTCGCCCAGCTGTGGATAAAACACACCAGCATGCATTATTTACAGGTTCTTCATATAAAACAAACCACAAACTGGTGAAACACACTACCTTCCACTACCAGATCAGGAGCGTCCCTCACCATCTTTAATAAACTCCTAAAGACAGAGCTCTTCAAAGAGCATTTACTCTCCCAACACCTCTAACACACTAACCTCATTTCCCTTCTTCCTCTCCTTTACTTATATATCCCATTATTTCCCTTTGACCTCCTTTAGGCCCTATCTAAAGATGTTTTTACCTTCTATAACTTTTGTACTTCTACTACTTGTACTAAAAAAAAATATTGGGTAAAAAAATTAAGTCTCTGTACGTCTCTGGGGGAAAAAAAAAAAAAACCACAAACCCACGTTTCCTCGTGGTCATTAAGTCACGACCCACTTTTATACATTACAATACAAACCAAACAAATTTGTTTTTGGAAAATAGCCTTTAAAAACCCACTGAAACATACATTTACATGCAAAGTGTATTTAAAAATTAAAATTAAATATTAAAAATGCAAAAAATAAATAAGACCACGCAATTAGATATTTTATTATTTATAGGCTGCATTTTGTTATTTTTATTAATTATATCATTAATCCACATATCATATCAAACAGCAGAATCTTCTTATCCAACCAGCACACTGACATTCATCTCTTATCAAATATCAGCTGTTAATTCAGTTCAGAAATACAGTCAGCCATAGTGGCTAATGCGCTATTGTGCGTTACCTAATAAGAGTCATTAGGCCTCTTAAAATTTGCAGCTCAAATTTAAGCTTTTTAAAATCACGGCTGGTATATATATATATTTTTTTTTTATAATAATTATATATATTTTTCTTTTATGGGTTTTTTTTTATCCTCTGTGATTTTATTCCCGTCCAGAACAATCATGTATGTGACTTTCTTTCTCAGACGTTCTCTAAGAAAATTACAGGCTGAATTATCTACTGTTTTTCTCTGAACTTCATGCCCCTCCGGTAATTTTAGCACATCTCTGAGTTTCGTCTCCTCGTGTTTATTAAAATAGCTATGTGTCCACTGCCGAGCACCGTAATTATACTTTGGGAGCGTGTTTCCACGGAGATCCACGTTAAAAACACAACAGCGAGTGGAAATGGAGGAGCTACTGAACGCGATGTCATGTTACAGAGAAAAAAAAAAAATGTTTTCAATTCAACTCGGATGCAAGAGTTTTATCACTGAGAAGAAGTGTGAAATATTTTTCACAGACGTCCCCCCTAAGAAACTAATCCTGTCCGGATAGGGTTGAAGAAACATATTGGAGTATCCTAGAAGCACCTGAAAATAACCTCATAACATACCATGATAAAAAATTTGGCCATATCATCCAGCACTCCTTGTGTGTATTTTTATCACATCACCCATCCCTAGTGCCAGCCCTAATCAGAACCCAGTAGGAGCTGCAGGCTGAGTCAGAGTCAGCTAATATTTAGTGCTGAAACTCTGAACTCTGATTGACTGTAATGTTTGGATGGATGTTTTACAGTGTGCAGGCCTGTCAGGCAGGTATGTGTGCCCACACAACCCCACGTTTACAGACCTAACCTGGCCAGAGACATCCGTGCAGCACTGCACCCAGCAGGTATGCACAAAATATACACTACTGCAGTTAAAGTGACCACTTTACACTATACAGTAAAAAAACACGCAGAGCTGAAATCAATGTTTAAACCACTGGAATTAAAGCAGTCAGTTCAGAATAATTAATTATTTTATTTTATAATGCAGTAATCAAAACTGATGAAGCCTAAATGGAGTCCAGATGTGTTTAGTGCAAAACTTTTCAGACAGTCAATCAAAATAGTGTACAGTAGTGGTGAACAGAAGAGAACATCTGAAGCTCTTAAAGCTGAATATAAATCCCAGATGAAATTGTTATTTCATATTTTCCACTATTTTACCATAATCATTCTCAAAAGGATCACAAGTGAGTTTAGATGAGGGAAGAACTGAAATTACTTTTTTGCCTAAATGCTGCAATTGGATTCAAATGAGAAGTATTCAGATAGTAACAAGTTTTTCTGAGCTGGATTACTCACAGATACAGCTCTGGAAAAAAAAACAGTAAAATTACCACGTAAAAATACTGAGTTTCTTTGATTTTACCAAATTGAAAACCTCTGGAATATAATCAAGAGGAAGACAGATGATCAAAAGCCATCAAACCACCAAACTGAACTGCTTGAATTTTTGCACCAGGAGTAAAGCAGCATCAAGTTATCCAAAAGCAGTGTGTAAGACTGGTGGAGGAGAACATGATGCCAAGATGCATTAAAACTGTGATTAAAAAACATGTTTTTTTCTGCAAATAAATGTTCCAAATGACAATATTTTTATTTGAAATTTAGAAAATGTTGTCCATAGTTTATAAAATAAAACAGCAATGCTTATTTTACTCAAACATTAATTTCTTCCAGAGCTGTATATGCTAAAAAAAAAACAACACGTTGAACTACCGGTTTATTCATGTAAATAGGCTTCTATTATAATATTTAATATAGTATAGTATATTATAAATTATAATGTTTTCTGTCGTATTTGGCTATAATCACAGAAAGTCCTTTTTTTTAAGCAGAATATTTAACATTTCAACAAAAATTGGAGCATCACTAAATGACTCACCACAGGGAAGGCAGTGGGGATGGTCGTGTGGGGGTGACAAAAATGTTTCTGGCGGCGTACTGAGTAAATCCCACGCTGCTGAGAGCAACCGGTTCCTCAACCTCATCAGGAGACGGGATCCACCTCCTCGGGCTGGTGCACGTCGTGCTGGGAATCCAGCAGGTCTGAGCAGGACCGGAGAAACAAACCCAAAAAAACAGAGCGATTAAAAGAGGAATAAAAGAGGGAGATCCCTGATGGATGAAAAGCCATTATTTTAATACCATGCAGACCATAATTCTGTTTAATATAATTGTATATTTCTCAAACTATTACAGTCTTTTACCACAGCTGCAGGGTAAACACAGTCAGGTCAGAACGTTTTACACTTAAAAACAATAAGTTTCTTGATTTAACCAAATTCCAACAAATATTGATTTCTGAACTTTTAAAACTTTATGAATATGAACTTGTTTCCTTTGCATTATTTGAGGTCTGAAAGTTCTGCATCTTTTTTGTTATTTCAGACATTTTTCATTTTGTGCAAATAAATGGAATTTGGGAGAAATGTTTTCTGTAGTTTATAGAATAAAACAACAATGTTCTTTTTACTCAAACATAAACCTATAAACAGCAAAACCAGAGAAATGGATTCAGAAAATAAAGTGGTCTCATTTATTTTTTCCAGAGCTGTATATGCCTACATAAGCGATGTTAATTATGAACAGAGATGTTATTAACATACCAAAGGGCCAAAGGGGGTTAAAAGCACTTTCGACCATGAATTTTAATATTGCAGCATCTTTTCTAACACTGGGATTTTTCTGAAGCAAAGGCAGGCAGCATGTAAATCTATGGCTGAAATGGAACTGCTGGGGTAAAGTTATGATTAAAATAGTACTACTGAGGTAAATACTACAAATTGCACTATTAGCTAAATGTGTTCATAGAACAACACTGAACATGTTAATTTACTGTGAACTGGAGTTTTGCAAATGCTTTGTCTTTAAAAAGCAAGGAGGGTTAAGGAACCAGTGTTTAATGATAGGTTAAGGTATGCTTCACTCCTCACCTGTGCTGAGCATGGCTTCTTTTTGGTCATCTCTGTAACCTCCTCATCCAGATCCTGTAAATGCTGTAAAAATAATCATAAAAAAACAAGGTTGGTACAGGGTCTGAGAGTGTAATGATCCTCAGCTCGCTGAGATCACTGAATCATTTAAAACTTTTAGTTTCTAGGCACCATCGAAGCCTGCGATTGTTTTAAATGAGTATCTCTTTTTTTTATTATTATTTAAATTGTATCATTAATTTTGTGTACCATTCCAGTCATTTTGTAAATTTATAGTCTCTCTCTCTCTCTCTCTCTCTTTTTTTTTTTTAACATGCACTTACAATAGCAACATCTGCCTTTCTCTTCCTGGAGCGAGCGGATTGGTTCCGAAGAGCTTCATCTGGGTCTGGAGTGCAGTTCACTTCTGTGTTTAGTCTACAGGAAGCAAATGAGATCAGTTAGGCTGAGTTTGTCAGGGTATGTTGAGTATTAAGAAGGTTATTCCTATTATATATTGGTGTAGCACAGCATAGGCTACGTTCACATTACCAGGGTAAATTGACTCAAATCTGATTTTTTATTTTTTTTGCTCAATGTGACTCAGATCTGATTTTCATAGCTGTGTGAACGTGCCAAATTTAATATTTTTTCAAATCAGATTTAAGTCACTTTCATATTTGGTCTTAAATCAAATACGTATCCAATCCATGGACATGCAGCATGAATGTTAACAACCAAATCTGAATTAATGAGTCGTTATGCTTTTACGCATTAGCGCTACGTGCTTCTCTCTCGCACCCACTCTGCATCTCTTGGTGCAGCTGTGCAGCTATAGCTGAAAAAACAGCAAAAGCAAACCACCTTGCCTTTTTTCACCTTGACCTGAGCATGTACTTCAGACCAGCTGTTTACTCTCCACTCCATCCAAAAGATGCTCCACATATGAGCTGCTAACTCATCCATTTCCCTTTATAAAACTACGAGTCTCTCGTCTCTCTAATACGATTTTTTTTTTTTTTTTGGTGAAAAAGGAGACGTTTATACAGGTATCAATGTGCAGCATGTGAGGCGGCGTTTCAGGGACAGATTCTTTCACATTACTCACAGATACAGATTACACTTACATTTACAGTAAATGTGAACAGAAAAAAATCTGATTTGAGCAACGTGGCTTGAGCAAAGTGAGTGTAGCCTTGGTCACCCAGGCCTGGAAATGAACCCCACATTAATCTCCCACATGGTAGCTAAGTGGCAGGCGGTGGTGTTACCCACTACACCACACAATCCACTGCACCACATCAGCCATACATTAACAGCCAAGCATGTTCAAGATCTAACAACAATAGTAAGTCAGCAATTATGTGAGAAAGGTGTGTTTTACTTATGCATAAAGGTGAATGTGAAATATAAATGTAATATATAAAAACACCTAAGGTTACATGTTTTGCTTTTACATCTGCTGACAATGAACTGTTGTTTATGTACTCGTGTTAAATAATTATTTAGTGACAAGACTAAATAATAAAATGTAAAGTGTGTGTGTGTGTTGCTATTGCTACTGCTAACTCCATGCAAGCTCCCATCTGCTAGCTAACCTAACCTAGCCACTTCTCTCCACCATTGCACTTCTTCTCACCACTGAATCACAATCAAAGAAAAAGCACACTTACACTCTCTCACTGGGCATTATATCCTCTCGCGTGTCTCCCCTGACCTGAGAGAGCCTGCAAAAAAAAACACATCACAACTTTATTTACCTTATTTTACCCAACATTTCCTCAACTTTCCTTCCCCTCCCAACCCCCATTCCCTACCATACAAGCCACAAAAGTTCCACACACACACGCTCCACAAAGCCCCCAAACCCCACTAAAATCACACACACAAACACGTAATACGCTCCCCAAACACTGCATTTACGCGTTATATAGCTGTTTTCTAACATTAAATCAAAGGAAAAACTAAGAAATTGAAGTGCTTTGTTAAATCAGGGGGATACATGAGCTAGAGAAGAGAAAAATGGCCGAGGAGAAAGAAACAAGAGAAGGAGACTTTTATAAACTCTTAAAAACACTTACATAGCATAAGCACGCGCTCAAAACAAGCGAAATGCGTTTGAGCGCGTGCGTTTATGTGGAACATAGTTACGCCTTTTTTAATACAAGACAAATCACAGCAGATTGAGTTGTTATTATCATAATTGCGTGATTGTACTGAACGCACGCATAGAACTCCCCTCACCTCAAACAGACCCTCACTCCAGCTCCAGCTCTCCTCCGAACCTCAGGAGACCCAGATCCAGCCTGCTGTTCGGTTCGGTTCGGTTCGGTTTCAGCTGCTTGCTACTCTCCAGAACCGCGCGCCAACTGCACCCTATATGCCTGTGCGCTGCGCGTGCGCGCCTGCGTGCGTCCGGGAGCAGCTGCTCACAAATGCACACAATACAACAAACACCCAACAAACAATCAACATATAATCAGGCGCGCGCGCGCACTATATAACTAATGCCCGTATTATACACACTGGAGCCGCACTGCTGTGACACCCTGCGAGCGCGCGCCTGCCTTGACTGTGTGTATACTGTGTATAAAGCGCGCTCACAGTGACGATTTTTGCCGGCAAATCAGAGGGGGCGTGCACGCAGCGTCACACAGCACGCGGAAGAGGCGGAGTCAGCACCGGAAGAGAGGGCGGCGCACGTGGAGAGAGGAGCCAACTGGTAAACAAATGAGATCAAAGACAGAAAGAGAGAGAGAGAGAAAGAGATCAGAGTTTGATCAAACACACTTAAACACACACACAGACTTATATATTAAATTATTTTTCTTCACCAGTACTTCACTGGAATGACAGAAGAAGCTGTATTTAATTTCATTTAAGTTAAGTAAATTAAAAAATAAAAAATAAAAATATTGTCATTTAGAAAATGTATTTGCAGAAAATAAGAAATGTCTGAAATAACAAAAAGATAATGCAAAGAAAACAAGTTCATATTCATAAAGTTTTAAAAGATCAGAAATCAATATTTGGTGGAATAGCCCTGGTTTTAATCACAGTTTTCATGCATCTTGGTATGTTCTCCTCCACTAGTCTTTTGAACTGCTTTTGGATAACTTTATGCTGCTTTACTCCTGGTGCAAAAATTCAAGCAGTTCAGTTTGGTTTGATGGCTTGTGATCATCCATCTTCCTCTTGATTATATTCCAGAGGTTTTCAATTTGGTAAAATCAAAGAAACTTTGAAGAAATTTTTATTTTTGTTCCAGAGCTGTATTAAAAAAATATAAATGCATTAATTCACTTTCCCAGCCTTAAGCTTCTATACCTTTATATTGGAACTAATGTTTATATAGGTTCTTTTTATACTGGTACTGTCAATCCTTTTGTCAATCCTCTATCATAACCCTAATTGGTATACTCTCACTCTTATATTGCATTATTATCTTGTGTCTCTTGTCTCACGTATGTCTATATCTGTGACCTTCTTGTTGTATTGTACAATAAGAGTGATATTACATTCTTTATCCATTGGGTTTAATATAGGGTAGCTATTATCAGACCTCACTCCAACTCCCACAATTCTCTTGGCCTTGCCATTAGCGTGCTGGCCAGATAACAAATCAAAATGTTCATATATGGGTGTTTCCAAGCCATGCCTTGAGATAACAATCCATGGTCAATTTACATACTGCTGTCCCATGACTTATGGCATGCCTGTGTACATATTCCATTGCATCAGTGCACATTTTTATAGTTGTAGTTTATAGTTTTTAATTTGATCACTATTGGACCAATAGAAATGCTGCAAAATGACTTTTACTAAAAGTTAAGAAGGTTTTTTACTTATTCTGTAACATTTTTACAAGCCTGTATATCTGTGTGTGTGTTTGAGTGTGTGTGTGTGTGTGTTTCTGTTTCTGAATGTAGGTGAGTAGGTGTGTGACCTTTGTCCAGTCACGTGACCAAGCAGCAGACCACACCGAGAGAGAAACATGAAGTTTGCAAAACTGTTCGGACGTTTGAAGTCAAATGTTATCGGAATGATTCATGTTGGAGCTTTACCCGGTAGGGTGTGTGTGTGTGTGTGTGTGTATAATATAATTATGTTTGACCCGTTTAAATGGTTCACCCTGTGTTTGTACTGATTTCACTTTGTTTTCTCCGATACAAATATACTATATTAACATCATTTATTTATAATGTTGTTCCTGTTCCTGTTGTGGATGATGATGATGATGATGATGATGATGATGATGATGATGATGATGATGATGATGATGTGTTTACAGGCAGCCCGCTGAGCCAAGCTCCCCTTCCTGTGATTATTGAGTCGGCCTGTAGGGAAGCTGAGCAATACACCCAGGCCAGAGTGGTAAAACACCTTAACCCTGTTAGATGGATGAATGGATGGATAAATGGATGGATGGATAGATAGATACTATATTGACCCCTGAGTGGAAATACTGGGACAAAGAATACATCTCAAAATATCAGATTTACTGATTAAAGCATTAAAATACAGCGGATTAAGTTTCCGCTGTACAAATTGAGAAATGATGCTGCCACTGATGATGTAATCACTGCAGATCTGTAATAATAAATGTTTTGTGGCTTTATGTGTTCTGAAATCTGCAGACTGAATTTCAGGCTGTTGCTTTGTGTTTTTTTGCTGAAACTCAGATATTCACACACAGTTCCTGTTTACATTAGTGTGTAATCAGAATATATATTTATAAAAATGAAAAGATTATGTCTTATATTTGTCTTTTACATCTTTAAATCTTATTTCCCCTGAACTCCATTTACAGTGTCTGTGTTTATGAAAGTTTATGAAAAGAAAAAAAAACTCCAACTTTTCACACCAATTCCACACATTTCTTTCTATCCTTTATTAAACATTTAAACAATTGTGATTGATGTATGTAAATGAGGTATGCTCTGGCTGGCTGCCCTGTACTTTTGTACCTCATAAAAAAACACAGACCAAAAAACCCTCCTTGCTTATAGGCTGAGTGGGTGGAGCTAAACTGCTCAGAGCTTTAAATACGAACTGAACTGGGTTTAAGCTGATGTCCTGATAACTAGTGTTTACTGTGAACGTAGTCACTACCGTGATTGTTCTGATTTGCTGTGATTGTAGTGTTAGCTGGGATGTGATTGCTGTTACTGTAGTGATGATGATATCTGTGATTATTGTAATTGTTGTAATTGCTGTAATTGTAGTGATTGTTATGGATGCTGTGATTGTTTTACTTATTGTGATCAGTGTGATTGTTGTTATTAGCGTGATTGCTGTGATTGTTGTCATGGTGATGATTATTATGATTTGCTGTGATTTTACTAGTAGCTGTAATGTGATTGCTGTTACTGTAGTGATTATGATATCTGTGATTATTGCAATTGTTGTGGCATGATTGCTGTTATTATTGCTGTGGTTGTAGTCATGGTTGTGATTGTTATGATTTGCTGTGATTTTAGAATTAGCTGTGATGTGATTGCTGTTACTGTAGTGATTGTGATATTTGTGATTATTTTAATTGTTGTGGTGTGATTGCTGTTATTGTAGTGATTGTCATGGATGCTGTGATTGTTTTCTTACTGTGTGATTGTTTACTATAGTGTGATTGTTGCTGGTATTATTGTGATTACTGTGATTATTGCAATTGTATGATGCCTGGTATTATTGTGATTGGTTCGGATGCTGCAGTTGTTTTACTTATTGTGATTAGTGTGATTGTTGTTGTTATTGTTGTGATTACTGTGATTATCGGGCTTCTTCTGATTGTGTATCTCAGTGTAAGGAGGGTTTGTATTTTTTCTCCGCTGTTTTTTTTTCAGGATGGGTTGATTATCGAGAACATGCATGATGTTCCGTATGTGTTTGATGTTGGTCCGGAGGTGTGTGTGTGTATGACGGCAGTGTGTACTGCAGTAAGGCGGATCTGTCCCTCTCTGCCCATCGGAGTCCAGATCCTGTCTGCTGCTAACCGGCCGGCACTGGCCACTGCACTGGCCTCAGGTACTCTTTTATTTAACTGGTTTAACTGGTAACTGGTTTCAGAGATCCACATACAGGTGCTGTTTCTCTTCACTGGACTGATGACTGATCTGAGTTCAGTGTGTGTCTGATCTGCAGGGCTGGATTTTATCCGAGCTGAGGGCTTTGTGTTCTCTCACGTTGCTGATGAAGGGCTGCTGAACGCGTGTGCTGGAGAACTCCTGCGATATCGGAGGAACATCGGAGCAGAACACGTACAAATATTTACAGACATCAAGAAAAAACACAGGTCAGATCAGGGTCATGCGTTCAGCTGACCATCAGTTCATAGCAGATGATGAAAAATTAATTGTATATATTACATAATTGCATAATTGTGTATACTAAAAAAACATACTTAAAATACTCAAAGTAGAGACTGAATAATAAGTTCATAGCGGATACCTAAAAATGTGTTTACTGAATAATTCATGGTTGGTACTGAACAACTCATACTAGGTATTTAATAATTCATTATGGATACTGAAAGATATATAATTCATAAAGAACTTTATACATACTGTAATAAAATGGCTACTGAAAATCTATAATATATACTGTATAGCACATTCAAAGTGGATAGTGAATAATTTATAGTGCATGCTGCAAATATTATAATGCATACTAAATAATACACAGTGGACACTGAACAGGTACAAATATATTCTGAATACCTTATAGTGGATGCTAAGTAATTCAAAGTAAGTACTGAATAATACATTGTGGATACTTTAAAAAAATTATCGTAAATACTAAGAAATTTATATGGAATGATTAATGATTAAAGGATTTATAGCAGACAGTAAATAATTCATAATAGATACTAACAACTCTTAATGGCACTAAGCAATTCATAATATATGGGTTCAGAAAAATTCATAGTGGATATTGAGTAATTTAGAGAAGATAATCAGTGTGAACTGTGTGTTTTTTGTTGCAGTGCTCATGCTCTCACAGCTGATGTCAGTATAGCTGAGACGGCTCGAGCGGCTGAGTTTTTCCTGTCGGACGGACTCATCGTCACAGGTTCGGCTACAGGGGTCCAGGCCAATCCTGAAGAGCTTAAAGGTCTCATTCCATCGTTTTTTCATTCATTTTATGTCTATGTCTAGTTGTGTCACTAGTATGAATGAATGCCATGTGAGCTCTTTTTTGTGAGAAAAACAAAACAAAACGATGCTCCGGTGATCCGGTATAACGCTACTTTAGTCCTGTTTAGGTGTGGGGGAACAAACGATAGGATTTCAGCTCTTGCTCATATATATATATATATATATATATATATATATATATATATATATATATATATATATATATGCAAACAAATCGCTTCTGATTGGCTAACTGCACTGTGACACGTGCGAGACGGACAACAGTTAGAAATGTTTTAAAATAAAGACATTTTTACACTAATAACAGTCTTTGCAACGCCATATGTTACTGTACAACATGTGTAATAATGCCCTGCTAAGTGCAGTTAAGCCACTGACCTAGTCTTAGAGTCTCTGTAAAACACCAAATCCACCGGAGATCCTATTTAAACCTATAGTTACACACAGATGTGGTTATCCAAGTTTTTGTTGGCTGACTGACAGCAGATCCACCCAGGCAGTTTAAACAAAACCCTGGGGTGGATTTTAGCGGAAGGACACCTTTAAAGGTAGATCCATACTCCACAACGGCCCACAGACCGTTAGTTCCCACTCAGCCCATAAGGTGGTGCCAGGGTGTTGCTCTAATCCAGGTGGAGCAGGGCACACTAAATCCAGTCCTGGCCCAAATGTGTTTCCCCTGAAACCCTGTACGGGACAGAAGGTCAGACAGTGTCACGGCTGCTTCTGGCTGGTGAAGATATTCAGTCAGTCTCTCAGCAGAAGAGCCCTGAGGAATCTCACCAATGCCCACATGCGCACTTACAGTCTGGCACATGTACAGTGTTTACTGACGCCAGCACATTCCCCCATCCACCCCAAGAGCACACACACACACACACACACACTGCATTACCGGTGTATAATCACAGTTAAAGAGCCACTAAACCCTAAACCATATTTTTTCATTAATAGCTAAAATGCGAGTATTTGAAGTAATGAATCATACTTCTTAAACATTACCTAACCTTGTCCAACCATCTGCGTCTCGCCTCTATCAGAGGCAAACTGCTGCTGCTGCAGCTCAGCCAATCAGCTCTGCCCCGACTCTAAACCCATACATCACCCAGTGCCCCACCCAAACTATCCATCCCATATTTTAGCATTTTTAAAATTTGAGCTGAGGGTGGAGTCAGCAGAAATAAGGTGGTTTAGTTACTCTTTAAAGGGCACATGTTCAACTTTCTTTTGTTACCTATGCTACATGTAGTGTCTGTGTCTGTGAGTTTATAAAAAAAACAATGACAGACAATAATATTTATTAGTTATTTTCCAGTGATTATTTAATTGAAACTAATGTGTTCATTTGACAGCCCTAATATAATATATATATATAAACTCATAGAGAATATTTTTGTGACAAAAAGTACATTTATTATTACATCAACCTACATAATTAAACAGTCACAATTAGAAAAAAGTGAGGATTATGCAGGTTTTTTCTTAACTGTATGAGGAAACCTTTAATAGCAAGATTAAAACACTTATAATTAGAAAGCAATTTTATGTTATTTGTAATTAAGTATGAAATGTGTTTTCTCATTCTTCACTATTAGACTTCTTTAATACTGTAAAACCATGATAATTTCTGAACTAGGTATTATACTAAATCTAATCCTGCTGCAAACCCTACTGTACACATACTGTAACTGCAGCTGACCCGATTCTGCTGTAGCTAATACAGTGTCTGAGCAGGTATGCAGCCTTATATAGAGCAGTGACTGAGCAGATGTTGCTCTGCAGACACTCTATATTCCACTCTAACCACCCTAACCTATTAATAAACACGTCTCCCATCAGACCTCTCAGAGCTCAGAGCTGTAAACACACACAGCCGAACGTGGGCCGGCCCGAACCTTGCCTACCCGACTTCCCGATTTCAGTTTATTATTCTAGTGAATATACAGATATATATAATCAGTCATTTTCGCCCAAATCATTACAATACAGAACGTGCAGCATCATTAATTCTCTCTTTATTTTTGCAGAAGTTGTCAAATCTGTGGAACTCCCGGTTCTAATTGGTTCTGGGGTGACTTACGACAACGTGGAGCATTACCTGGACGCTAACGCTCTGATCATCGGCTCCCACTTTAAGAAGAACGGCCGCTGGGAGAATGATGTGGATCCAGACCGAGTGAAGAGGTTCATGGAGAAGATGCATGAACTACGGAAATGACGAGAGTTGTTGAATAAAAGAATATTTATGAAATTAATCAAAAATGAAATTTTCCTCACTAATTCCAGTGTTTCAGTAAAATAATATAATAGAAGAGTCTTAAAAAGCTTAACATAAAAAGCATTTTATTGTTTGATACTCTTGTATTATTGGTTCTTCATCTAGCTAGCTCTGTGTTTCTGCAATTTTGGTTCTGCTATACCACTGTCTTGATTTTAGCAGACTCCACCCTCAACTCAAATTTGAAAAAGGCTAAAAAAAAAAATGGGAGGGGTAGTTTGGGAGGCGCACTAGGTGATGGTAGGTGTATGGGTTTAGAGGAGGGGCAGGAAGGAGAGCTGATCGGCTGAGCTGCAGCAACAGCAGCGGTCGGACATCAGCAGGGGGAGCTGTATTATTGATTGACTGATCTCCAGAGGTGGAAATTACCACAATAAAATTGTAAAATTGTTTTTTAAATGTTAGGAAAGGTTTATAAAAAATACTTCAAAAGAACACATTTCAGCTATTAATGGAAAATAATATGGTTTAGGGTTTAGTGGCTCTTTAAATGTTCTTGTAATCTAATAATTCAGAGGACCCAGTGATGTTCAGGAGGAAAATGTACAAAGAATAAAATGACGTACAAAGTATTAAAAATGGTATTTAAAAAACACACACTTAAATCTACTTAAGTTTGCAGTTATACCAAGTCATAAGATAAAAACACCTAAAAAAGCAACCTTTAAATGCTTTATGTTGTATTTAAATATAGCTTAATTACAATTGAAATATACTTAAGTTGCCATAGGTTGTTCCAATATATTACATTTAGTATGTATTAATTTTAATGTATGTACTTTTCAATGTTAAGTATACGTAATAATAAATATATACTTAAATGCACCTTTCTTTTACAAGAGTTTAATTCATATATTTGATGATACAACCTGATTATTTTATGTGAAAATCAAATCCTAATTGGTCCTTTTACCTCTTTTATTTTTTTTAGGTAAAATTAGGTGGTTTATAGACAATAACAAGAACAATCTTAGCAAAAAACATGTTTATTTCCTTTTTTTTTAAAATATTTTTATCAAATATGTTCTCGGTTACAAAACAACTGGAAGTTCAGTAATATTTACAAGGTTTTTAAAGCTACAAATAAAAACGCAGACAGGTCTGCACAGGTTCAGCGTCTGAATTGGCACAAAATCACAAGATTGCCCCGCTTCCCCAGATCAACTCAGTAAATAACTCCACCATGCTTCAGTTTCAGAGTAAACACGTCCTACTGTACTATCACTGTAACTCCAGCACGCTAGTCACGGCTACGCTAAAAAAAGAACCACAAACACACACTCTGTTCCACTGTAAGTTCTAAAACATACCTCCAAACACATTTGACCTATATCATACGTCCGATAACATTCGACCTATAACTGCATCCGTTTTCATCTGAGAAATGAGGGATTTGCTAATGTTTAACACAGTTTTTTTAACGAAAATGGCATGGGTGTACAATCTGCATTGTGCAGATCTATATACCATATTATATATGGTACATCTCATATTTATTATAGTAAATTTAAAACAAAAATAATTAATAACACTTAAAAACAGCTTTAACAAAAAAATTAAAACTCTAAGCCAAAACTGTGATACTGACTGATCGCAGATACATTGTGCAGCCTGAGCTTCACCAAACCTGAAGTAACCAGGACTCAGTTTCCCCAAAACATCTCAATATAATGGAGCATATAATGGAGCAAATAATGGAGCATTACACAGAAAGATTTCATGTTTGATAAGAATTGTTACTGAAAACTGTAAAACTGTAATTTCAATTGAAAATATTTTAAATTTGAAAAAAAAATTGCAGCTTTTAAAATCTAATTAATATAAAAATATTTCCTGAACTTTCCTGAATAATTTTAAAATCAGTATTTTAATGAATGTATATTAAACATTTCATGTCCTCCAAACTTTAGTTTCATTACGGTTTCCTAGTTTTTTTTTTTATCTTAAACATTTAGTGGTGATTCCTGTTTTGGTTGATCTGAAATGATTAAGTGAAGAAGAGAGAGAACAGTCAGGAGTCTCTGAAGTCTCAGAGTTTTCAGAGATTAAATAAATTATTTTACTGCAGAGAAATAGTTTTTTTTTCTCTGTTAAGGGGTTAAATAATAAAAAGAGAGAGGGAGGAGTGTGTTCAGTGTGATGATCGCTCGACCATTTAAAAGTCATCTTTGTTATAATTTGAGATTCTTTGGGGAAATTCAGTCCCATAATGCTGTTCCGTGTTCAGTCTGTTGCGTGATCAGTCTGTTGCATGGTCAGTCTGTTCTGTGGTCAGTCTGTTGCGTGGTCAGTCTGTTGCGTGGTCAGTCTGTTCGGTGGTCGGTCTGTTGCGTGGTCGGTCTGTTGCGTGGTCGGTCTGTTGCGTGGTCGGTCTGTTGCGTGGTCGGTCTGTTGCGTGGTCGGTCTGTTGCGTGGTCGGTCTGTTGCGTTGTTGGTCTGTTGCGTGGTCAGCCTGTTGCATGGTCAGTCTGTTGCATGGTCAGTCTGAGGTCAGTGTATTGAGCAGTGCCAGGCGGGTGAGGTTTCAGTAGTTGTAGAGGCGCTGAGTGGGCTGTTTAAACTGGCCGTAGCGACGGTCAGCCGGAGAGAAGCGTGTGTTGGTGAGGTTCTGCCTGTGGAGGGCGCCGCGGGTCAGTTTCCTGCCGTCTGCGTGAGCTCTGGCCCGCTGCACCGAGAGCAGGACGGGCAGGGGGGTGCCCCAGGCGGCCAAACGCCACGACACGTGATGCCGGACTGGCACGGGCCTGGAAGCAGAAAACCAGGGCAGCCAGATCATTAAACAGATAAATTAGTTCAGACACCCCAAATATAATCTATGAGCCAAGAGGTAAATTAAGCTCTAGCACTAGTGAGGTGAAACCATTACTAAAAAAAAGCTCTGCTGAGGTAAATGTAGAACTACAACAGCAGTACTGAGGTACATTCATAATCAAAGCAGAGCTGCTGAGGTAAATGCATGACCAAAATGCCACTGCTGAGGTAAATTTATAATTAGAACAGCATTTTAAGGTACATTCAAAATCAAAACAGAGATGAGGTAAATTTATGATTAGAGCAGTGCTGCTGAAGTACATTCATCATTAGAACAGCATTACTGAGGTGGGTTTATGATTAGAATAGCAGTGCTGAGGTAAATTTTTAAAATGGAGCAGGGCTGCTGAGGTAAGTTTATGATTAGAACAGCATTACTTAGGTAAAATCATAATTAAAGCAGAGCTGCTGAGATAAATGTATGACTAAAACATCACTGCTGAGGTAAATGTATGTTTGGAACAGCACTATGGAGGTACTGAGTACATTATCTTACATTGCTTGTTAGCTACATTAGCCTCAGACACCGAACATGGCATGTCTGTGATATTTATGACAGGTTAACTGACCTAGAAGAGTCTTCTTCATCCTCGTCTGAAGCCTCCTCCTCCTCCTCTCCCTCGGTTCTGCCGCGGCACATCTGGTACACGGACATGCTCGGGTGCTCGATCAGCAGGTTCTCCAGAGGATCTTCTCTAATGCGGTCTACAGAACGGTTCTCTGCACAGAACAAACATCAGCCATTTATCTGAGGTTCATCTTCATCATTTTCATTCAATAAATCTGATTATATGTCTATGTCAGCTTTGCACAGAATCAGAAAAACAATGATAGAAAAGACCGTAAAGGCCATAAGAAAAATAATTTACTGTAATATTGTGCATTTTATTGGTATCAAAACTGCTATAATGTGAAAATGAGTAATCAAAGTTACGGCTTAATGAAAACCTCTGTGGAGCTCAGTGATTTTACACTATATTTATATCAATATATATTAATATATATTATTTCTAAAAATTGATATTTATATTGAAATCTGAGATTATTTCTAGAATCTAATATTAGTTCTAGAATTTGATAATATTACTGAAATCTGAGCATGATTATATTTCTAAAATTACATATTATTACTAAAATCTGATACTATTTCTAGAATCTGATATTAATTCTAAAATCTGATATTATTTCTAGACTCTGGTGCTGTGTGTAAAATCTGATATTTCTAGAATCTGATGTTTGTGAAATCAGATGTTGACTGTGGTGTAAAAACTTATTTTATTTGTGCAATATGATGTTATTGGGGAAATCTGATATTATTGACGATATATGATATTATTGGTGAAATCTGATAATCAGATTCACACATATTAACTCTGGTGTTATGTTGTGTAGTCAGACGCAGGTCTTACCATGAAGGTTAATGATGACCCATTCTCCATCTTCCAACTCCACCAGCTCCTCACAGCCCTCCCTCTCCACCCTCACATCAGCTCCGCCCTCAGCCCCGCCCAGGAGCTGCGAGAAGATCTTACTGATCATCTTCAGATCCTTTCCTTCTGTCTGTCCTTCAAATACAAAATCTGTAAACACAAGAGTACAGAGCCAATCAATAATCTATCAGTTTTACAACCTTTTAAACAAAACAGATTAGTGAAAGTCCTCTATTGAGGATTACAGTAATATTAAATGAGTATTAACTGTATGTATTTTATGAAAACCTGAAAATGGAAACATTATCAAACTGAGACACATATTATGCCAGAGCTTTCAGACCTCAAATAATGCAAAGAAAACAAGTTCACATTCATAAAGTTTTAAGAGTTCAGAAATAATCAATATTTGGTGGAATAACCCTGGTTGGTTTTTAATCACAGTGTTTAGACATCTTGGCATCATGTCCTCCTCCACCAGTCTTACACACTGCTTTTGGATAAATTTATGCTGCTTTACTCCTGGTGCAGAAATTCAAGCAGTTCAGTTTGGTTTGATGACTTGTGATCATCATTGTTAAATTTTTGAGTCATCTCTTATTTTTTTCCAGAGCTATAAATACACACACATACATACATACATACATACATATATATAACACATATTACTCAATGTGTGTTTCAGTGTGAGTTCAAGCTGTTCTTTCTGAGATGACTGATAGGTGGAACATAGCTCCAGTGTATCGTGTGTTTATGTTACGTGCTGTGAGGAAATCAGAGAGAGGGTTGCGTAATCTGAAGCGTGAGCTGGACTCTGCAGGGTGAGAACAGTTCAGAACAGGGTGAACACACACTCGCTCAGGCCTGAACACACTGAGGCCTGAGATCTGTGATATATGGATTTTATTTTTAACCCCGGAATTTAGTTCCTGATTTAGCAGGAATTAATAAATGAATAATCCCAGCATTGATACGGCCGCCCACACGAGGTCACCGTGATCCCTCACACCATCAGCTGACCGGCGGGTGTGAGTGTGACCCGAGGGGATGAAGACAGTCTGGCGTTATTAAATATCAGATCATTATCTTAATGATCTTATCTAAACTCACTCTGGGATGCAGACTGCAGTGAGTGTGCCTCAGCCAATAGATGTTTTTTTTTTTTTACTAAAGTCCTGATTTTATATGACAAAACTGTTACAGAAAACACTGCAATACTACTGAAAATAAGCGTTCAGTATAAATGATCCAGTTTATTCAGTATTTTGAGTAATTTAATTGCTTCCCAGACAGGAATTAAGCCTATTTTTGGAGTTTTTCTATTAAAAGCAAAATATAGTCCCTATCTAGGCTTAAAGTACCCTAGCACCCTAAAAGTAGAGGTGTGCCATATTGTATCAAATCGTATCATACGCAATAATTTTGCCAATATTTTTGAATATAGTGAAAAATATAATACCCTGAAATGTCGTGCCATATCTCACCCACCCCTAACTATCACATTAATGTACAACAATTTTTTTTGGCATTTTTTTTTTTTCATTTTTCATTGTTCTCATTTCCCATTTTATATCTACTAGAGACAGATTATATCTGTGCGGTATCATTTATTTTACTTTAATCCTGGATATATATATATATATATATATATATATATGGAGATATTAGGAGTGCATTATAAGTATTCTTCTTATTATTATTATTAGTAGTAGTATTATTCATGATATTCTGGATCATTGACTTCTGTTACATATCTGATGAAATTCTTGTATTTTTTAATATGCAGTAATAAAATTTAGTTTTCATTTTGTTGCAGTAGCGTATTCTTGAAATATTTTTTTGAATTCAGTGTTTTGTCACATCGCAAAGAGTATCGTTATCTCGGAAATACCATGAAATATCATGATACAATGATATTATGATGATATTATTTTAGGGCCATATCGCCCACCCCTACCTGAAAGTGCTTTTTTTTTTTCTTTCCTCATTTTTGATCTAATATTTTCAGTTTCCAAAATATCCATAGCCATTTCATTTGGAAATTTTAACATATATATATATATATTTTTACGCAAATTAATCATTTAACTAAGTTTGGCCATAATCAGTCTTTTCACAGAACCTGTTACTGGTCCTTTAACAAAAAGTGAAAGTCACTAGACCGTGTTTTCCTCTGAACTCGACTCCTCTGGGACTCATTTGTGGTCTAGACGCACCGAGACAATATTCCCCAAACGCTGTTGTGCACTCGATGTTTGCACTCGATAACCTTTTAAAATCACATCACAGACTGACTAATAATATAAGGCAGTTAGGTCTGTAACAATGACTACTATTGTTTGGATTGTATATTTTCCAAGAACAATATTATAATAGAATAATATTATATTATAATACAAAGATGTAATGAACTTTTACCTACTAAGGATATTTATATATAAAATAATAAAATGCATATTCCTGCAGTTACTTTTCTTTGGTAGACAGAAAAAAAATGTAACAAAAAATTATACTATTTATAGTATGTATAATAATTATGCTTCTAATATAATAACATCATATAAATTCAAATGTTACAAAAAGAAAACAAGTAAGACTTTTTTTCCCATTCCAAAGGTATAATATTTATAATATATTTATAATATTTATAATAAATACAGACAGCATTAAAATAACAATAGTACACAGATATCTGGATATTTTTATTCTGTATAGCTGGAGTCAGATTACTGATCTGTATATAATCCAGGTGGCCTGGAGGACTGGGTGGGGTGGGGTTTTGGAGGGGGGGGGGGGGGGGGGGAGCTGAGGGGTAATTTTCCCTCTTTCTGTTTTTACACATAGTCTATATCTACAGGTTACAACAACACAGCTGAGAGTCTATATCTATAATACACAGCTGATAAGAATAGATACTAGCTAACTACATGCTTTTGTTATATATAAATTATATTGTTCTGTAATATCATAGCTAGATATTGTTTTATTTATATGTATTTTGGTATGTGTGGTATGTGAAGGGTGTTTATTATGCCCTTGGTGTGTGTTTTTTTTTTTTTTTTTTTGCAATTTATAAATAAAAAAAAATATATATATATATATATATTGGTGGTTATATATTAGCGAACGATAGCTAGTCTATACTGTTCACTTTTCATCACAAAGACAGAAAAACAAAGCAGACTAACCCACAGCAAAGAGACTCAGCATTCACACAGTGATGTAACTAATAAATACTAATAAATACAGTTATTTATTATTATTTATATCATTTGCGGGTTATATACAGTTTATAATATCATTATTTTACACAGTAAAGTTATATAAAATAAGATATAATTGAATATAACCCAGTTATAACCCCCTCTCTGCTGTTAAACACAGCGGATTTTAGCTTTTAAATCGCTGATAAACTGATAAAACCGCGCTTTATTCGGTATGTTTAGAGTAAAGGTGGTTATCTTACCTGTACAGGTGATTAATATCTGATTAACTGGTTTTTATGGTGTTTATTCCTCTCTCTCTCTCTCTCTCTCTCTCTCTCTCCGTTGATCTGTTTGTTTCTTTCTCCTCTTTCTTCGTTTGTTTACCATCAGCTAGCTCCGCCACTTTGAGTGACGCCACCGCTTTCTTCTCATTTGAATGGATGGACGCTCTGGCTCCGCCCACCAATGACTGTTTTTAAATTTTCTAGATTTACTTATTTATTTGTTTATTACAACTATAAAAATCTATAATATTAACTCAATAACATTAAGCCAAATAATTAGAAATACAAAACAACCTTCCTTCCTAAAATATTTTTATGTTGTTGTGGTTTTCTAAAAAAACATATATATATATATATATACTTTTTTTTCAGAAATTATCAAGGTTTATTTATTGCAAAAGTGGATACATACAGCACAGCTGTCCATTATTATATTATTTAATTTTGAAATAACATTTATACTAAAAATATTTGCTTAATTTTTTTATGTATGTATTGTATTTATTTTAAATGTGTTATTTTTTCTCGTTATAATAGAAGCTATACATTTATAGCTGTGAAAAATTGTAATTAAATAATATGAATGGGCTCTGTCCAACCATAACAGTTTTAATTTGTTTTTATTTATTTATTTAATTATTTATTACACAAAAACATAACATTAACACAAATCATTAGAAATACAAACTAATGTTCCTTTCTAATTGTTCTTGTAATTATCTGATATGTTCGTGTTGGACTTTTTTGCATATATAAAATGACATGGAATAATAGTTTGTACATTTTAGTGTACCTCAAAATAAATTACGTTGTTTCTACATATTTGTAATGGTACAAAAATATTAAAAAGCGTTATGCACACGGATAAAACTGTATTTATTGACATATATTTTTTATACAGAAACAGTGCAAATGTTTAATCTACAGACGAAAATGATCAAAACCCGTTTTGTTAATTACAATAATAAGAATGGAATAAGAAATACTACAACTAATAATAAATTATAATAATAAATTATACTACTAATAAATAAATCTTCTTCCTCTTTTTCTTTTATGATTACTGTTATTATCGTTCCCGCACACATAGATACTGTATAAAAATAATTTAAATAAATAAATAAATAAATAAATAAATACATTTTAAATGACTTTTAAATGAACGCACTTTCCCCGATTTACCTCTCTGGTCTGGTGGCTCCCCCTGCTGGAGGAGCAGGGAACTGCCCTCTTCTCCACAAGCTGTTTATAAAGTGAACTTTTACCCAGGAATCTTTGCGAAATAGGGAGTAGAGAAAGCGAGAAGCTGCCTTTATGGTTCTCCTGCTACTGATCTGAATATAAGATACGTTTATATATGTTTAAATGTGTAAATTGTGTTAAAACCGCACATGTATGTGTGATTTGTGTTTGTGTATCAGATAGGAGGGGTAGGTGTGGGTTTGGGTGGAGAGCAGAGAGGAATCTGTAAAGTGAATCAGAGTGAAGGTGAAGCTGGAAAGTGAGGATATAACTGCGATCATCAGCTAAATAACAAAACACAGGTACGATTATCTACTTTAATACAATTTTTAAATATTAAAACTTATTTTTTATTTTTTTTTAAATCCATTGAAATTCACTTTTGGTTCGAATTTTCCGTTCCACCTTAAAAGGCGCAGCACTTCCATTGTGGCGCATGAGGTACTAGACTTGAACTACTGAGCCATTTAAGGTGGAACGGAAAATTGAAACGATAAGTTAAATTAAGTCTAAAAAGTGTCACTGTCATAATTTTTAACTCTTTAAACATCCTTATTTGTTTTCTTTCTCACTTTTAACCATGTTTTCTGCTCTGTCATTACAAGACCACCTTAAATATCCACCTTAAAAAAAAAAAAACTATAACTAACTTAACCAATTTATGCAAAAAACAAAAATCTAAATATTTTATGTTATATTAATTATATAGAATAGTAAGTTACTGGTATAATTTAATAGTACTGGTTACATTTATTAATTTAGTTATTTAAATTATTTACAGATATTTTTTATATTTTTATTTATTTAACTAACCAGTTTATTCACCCAAACATCATATTTTATATTGCTAAAGTGTGTCATTAAAGCTTTTAACATTTGAAGTTTAACTTCATTTGTGTTTAGAAAATATCTGAATCACAGAGTGTTTAAAATTATGTATAATAATGCATTATAATTCAGAAAACCTGCATATAGAGGTAAAGAGCTAACTATTCTTATTCCGTTATAATTTATATATTCTTAAATGTTGAGTTTGCTTATATATATTATTTTTAAAAAGTTGTGCATTAAAATAATAATTTATATTTTTTAGATAGATTTTAATATTTAATGTTACATATATTATACATACATATAAACATATTGTCTAATTTATACCGTAATCTACAAACAAAAACATGGGCTGTAATAATAGACTGTATTCACAAAATAACATGTAATATTTATTTATGTCATAGCTGTACTGGAGAATAAGGTTAGGTTATTTTACGCACCTGTAATTATAGATGTCTCATTTATTTACAACCTTAATGTTGGAGTTTATTTATTGAAGTTTTATGCATATAATTCAAGACACATAATAGATATTCTGGAAAAAGAGAAATTAAATAGAAATAGAGCTTTATAATCCTAGCCCATAGTCCTAAATTGATGTAAATCTATATTCTATAACACTGTAACATAAAGGTAAAGGTGGTGTCCTGTAAGTTTTGGCTCAGTGTGTGATCTTTCAGTTTCAGGAACTGACCTGAATAAAACGTGGAACCTGTTGAACACGTTTGTGCTCGGCTCTAAAGTTCATTTTATAATATAATATAATAATATATAATAATAATAATAATAATATAATTATATGATTATATAATAGAGACGACAGTGACAGCAGAGCTGAATACTTTTCTGTCTGTATAGAATAAAATTAGTTTATATGAATATATTTATGTGTAGTGTATGGGGGGGGGGGGTTTGTGAAATAGAAAGTGTGGTTTCTTTACCTGAATGAAACGGAAATCCTATCAGGACTCTGATAAACAGTGTGTCAGGCATCAGGCAGTGAGACTCATATTATAGTGAAGATAAAATGATCCCTAAAGGGGATTAAGTTAAATATAAAACACATTGTTCCACATTTTAAGCAATATCAGTTCATTATTTATTTTTTTGTATATTTTTTTCCAGGAAAAGTATGGGAACCCTATTGTTGGATGAGGACACAGACTAATTAGTCTGTTAGGGTTATTGTGTGCTCACAGTAGGGGTGGGCGATATGGCCCTAAAATAATATCACGATATTTCATGGTATTATCGCGATAACGATATTGTTGGCGATATGACAAAAAAATAAAAAATACACTTCTGCAACAAAACAAAACTTACACAAAAACACACCCCTAACTGATATACTAAAAATACAGGGCGATATGGGAAAAATCATATATCACGATATGGAATTTTCTTATATCACGATAACGATATATATAATGATATACCACATTTGAGTATGTTTTTTTTAGTTATTCTTCGAAAAATATGACAAAATAATATCATTGCTTACTTTTTTCCAAAAAAAATTTTATTTCAAAGTGACATTAAACCCAATTTTCACAAATAATAATTACTACCTTTTAGTGCAGCAATATATATGTATCAATTAAAAAAAACAGATGAGGTAGATAATTGTAGTAGCTAATTGTTTTCAAAATTATACAGGTATTTAAATTGAGTTATAAAAAATAAACTCAATTAACATTTTTTAAAGTGTCCATCAAATAACGTAAACATAAATGTCGCAAAACCACATTATGAAGCTTTTTTTTGCGAAGATTGCTTTAATATCACTTATATAAACAGAGTTTATGCAAAGTGAAAAAATATATATTTGCATGAATAATTGATGAAATTACTGTAGAATCGATATAGAGTCATTGATATGAAGTGACCTAATGTGTTTTTATGATGATCTAGAGTGTACAGTACAGAAGTTATTGATGATGATTGTGTGTGTGTGTTTGTTGATCAGCAGGCTGTGTTTCCAGGCGTTAGCGATGGCGTACCGGGTGAACGACATCATGAAGCTGTGCTGTGAGGTGTCTGCGAACCAGCAGATGAAAGCAGCAGTGAAGAATTCTGGGAAAGGAGCGGCGGTGGCCGGGGGCGGAGCCTTTGTGGGCGGGCTGTTAGCCGGACCTGTGGGAATCGCTGCTGGTAAGAGCAGGTCTATTGGTTGCTGTGATTGGGCATAAATCATATTATCGTCTGGTTGCATTTTGGTTTCTCAGTGGAAACAATAAACTGTAACAGAGTGACCGAAAATACGCGAATCAGTACTGTACAAAGAACTGTAAGAAAATATTAAAATTAAAATACTTAGATTTGTTTGCACTTCAAGCACAGTCTTAATATGACTGGTTATGGTTATAGATGATTAATTTACAAGCGACTAGAAAAACAGAAACCATTGGCTTAATACGACTGGTTGTGGTTTGCATTTATTGTTTGCACTATATATTATTTTTTATTTATATTGTTTATTATTCATAGGCTCAATTTGTGAGAGAATCCAGTCTGTTGAGTTTGCATTAAATTATTTTGTCAAATAAAACTCTTTTTTAAATTTTTCAAGTCATTTTTTTATTTTTGAAGTTTTCTTTAAACTATTTTAACATCTCATCTCTTTTTTGTCTCGTTCTCGAGAACCCAGTATCGTCTCTCGTCTCTTCTTGTAAGATAAGTGTCTCGTCACACCCCTATTAGTCAACATAAAAAATATATGTATAAAAAGTTGATGAATCGACATTTCACTGTTACTGGAACGCAAGACATCAGGGGTGTCCAGTCTTACGAGTGGGCGTGGCTGCAGGTTTAAATTCCAGCCAATCAGAAGCTCATGTGTTCAAATGTTTAAAGACCAAATAACTGATTAAATAGTGGGAATAGATTCAGATGCTGATTGTTAGTAAAATGAAAACCTTCAGCCACACGGACTCAGTGCAGATATAAATAGACATCCCTGCTCTACAGGAAGTGCTAGAGGCCTTATCCCAGACCACTTCCTTTTTACTGAGAGAAACTGTGAACACTCAGCTCACTCTCTGTGTCTCCAAAGTGTCCGAACACACAATAGATTACAGCTTTACTAACTGAATATCAGCTTAGGCAGTTTTATATTAGCCTTTATTTCTGGACCTGGCAGATTCCTGGCAGACTGGTGTGGTGTGCTGCTATCCGCTCCCGGTGCTGCGTTTAGGGTTAAGTGACTGGTTCATTTTGCAACTTATCACTTGCTCTATTAGTATATCCTAATAAAGCATGGTCCCTATTGTAATAGCCAACAACCGTGCACCATACAGCTTGATTTAGGGTGTGGCAGTGTGTCTTTGCTATCGTAACGACGGGAAAAGTACACCCTGTGCAGCTCGAAACATGCCACAAAAAGGCATGTGCTAATTTTCTTTTTATTAATCAGGGATGTGGTTTGAGCGCAACATGAAATAAACCTACATCAGCATGTTACTTGCCATAACCTTTACGGGCCAGGTTTGCTCTGACTGTAGATATATTCCTAAACTCAATGCAATTTTAACGGCGCAGGTTGGAAGCTGTTTGTGGGGTGTAAGATAGCAACTAGCATCACAACCTTTTTTTTTAGCTCGATGTTTGACTTTCTCCTATAAATTCTTTGTAAGTTTTAAGAGAATGAATGTAGGTCACACTATCAAATGGTAGTTAAGAGTGGAGGGAACTATTAATAAAAAATAAATCAGTCTGTTTCCTGCTCTATAGGTGGCGCTCTGGGAGGCCTTCTGGGATGCTGGATGACCAGTGGTCAGTTTAAACCTGTTCCTCAGATCATCATGGAGCTGCCTCCTCAGCAGCAGCAGAAACTCTACTCTGACGTCATGGCGGTTCTGGGAAAGCTGGACTGGACGGATGTGGCCCAGCTGGTGGCGCTGGTGATGGGGAACGCCACGATGCAGCAGCAGGTTGCAGCTGCCGTCCTCAGCTACGTCACCAAAGAGCTGAGGGCGGAGGTGCGCTACGGAGACTGACCGTCAGGAGGACAGAGATAACCAGGACAATTAGGATTTAAATAGTTAATTAGACACTGTTTATATCTGAACTTTGTGCCTTACTGGTGTATTTATATTATCTATTTAATAGAGATATTATTATAATCTGAATGCTGAAGGACTGCAGGCTGGAGTTTTAGGACGGTGGGAGACAAATAATGAAAGAAATTTAATTCACTCAATTTTTATAAAGATTTAAAGATTTAGTTTCTGGTGTCTTTGCTTCTTTAGTAGAAACTTTTGTACCAAAAAACAAGCTCCATGTCTTATTATCCTGCATATTTTTAAACATTAAGAACAACACAGCATTAAGTTCATATCACGGTATGTTGTCTGAGAAATGTTATCAGTAAACTGTCATTGTCAAAGACCCTTTATGCCACTGATAAAATGATGTTATAATAGCAAAACCATTATTGATTTGACATGCTACTGTTCAATAGCAATGGACTTTTAATTATGATTTAATTGTTATACTTGAATTAAAGAAAAATAATAATAATACAAAAAAAATGCAAATACCCTCTGCTTCACATTAATGGGCTCTTTTCACTAAAAAAAACATAAGGGGTAATATTGAAATCAGCACAAAACAATTATATATCTCTATCTCTATCTTTATCTCTCTCTCTCTCTCTCTCTCTCTCTCTATATATATATATATATATATATATATATGTGTGTAGATATAGATAGATAGATAGATAGATATAGATATATATAGATATATAGATAAGATCAGTGATGCAGAACAACACTCTGGTTGCCTGTGCTCTCATCGTAGCTACACACTTAGAGTCAAAGTCTCTTAAGGGGACAGTATACACATTACTGGACAGGACATATTTCCCCCAGGGCGTTAAAATGGTCAACCCCCTACCCATTTGTGAGCATGTGTGTAATAATAAACACTTCCTGACATTTTTATACTCAGCAACATTTAGAAATCCTTACAACCAAGCTGAGATGTTTCTAATAAAGAAAAAAAAAGTTTCCTGTATTGTTGGTTTTATCTCCCCTCAAACATACAGGTATAAACTGGTATTTTAATTAAAACCACTAATATAAATAGAGCATTTTACATTTCTTACATTCATTCTTTTAATTACATTTGCATATCAACTATAAACTAATAAAGTGTGATTAATCTCAGTTAATCAGAATATTGTTGGGATTGACCTGATTAAAATATTTAATCAATTGACGCAGCTAGTTTACATATTTTAGTTTGTATTGCTTTAATCTGCCTTTGAATTACATACAGCTCTGGAAAAAAATGAAGAGAGCACTTCAGTTTCTGAATCAGTTTCTCTGATTTTGCTATATTAAAATTGACTTTGTTCTTTTTTCTATAAATTACAGACAACATTTATCCAAATTCCAAATAAAAATATTGTCATTTAGAGCATTTATTTGCAGAAAATGAGAAATGGCTGAAATAACAAAAAAAACAAGATGCAGAGCTTTCAGACCTCAAATAATGCAAAAAATACAAGTTCATATTCATAAAGTTTTAAGAGTTCAGAAATCAATATTTGGTGGAAGAACCCTGGTTTTTAATCACAGTTTTCTTGGCATCATGTTTTCCTCCACCAGTCTTACACGCTGCTTGTGGATAACTTTATGCCTTTACTCCTGGTGCAAAAATTCAAGCAGTTCAGTTTGGTTTGATGGCTTGTGATCATATATACATTATATACATTAAATAAATACGTTATCACTAACATGAAACAACTGTTTGAGTTCTCTGATCTGCAGGCTGCAGAGGGGCTGTCCTTAAGGTTCTATTGTTGTTCTAACTGAACTGTGACGTGACCAGTCATACATATGTGAGTATATATATATATACTGTAGGTTTCAGTGCAGAGCAGAGAGGAGGCAGAGTGAAGGTGAAGCTGAGAACTGAGGCTATATACTACGATCATCACCTGAATATAAACACAACACAGGTAAGATTATTTATTTTAATAAACTTTAATATAAAACTATAATCACTATAATTGATAAAAACTATGCTTGACAAAACTACTAACCTAAAAATCTGACCCTAAAAAGTGTAAGATATGATATTTATTTTAAACACTGGCACACTGTAAACCAGGATAAGTTGAATTTAAAATTTGAGGAAACCGGTTGCCTTAAAAATGTTAAGTAATGGGTTAAGAAAACTTAAGTTAACATAACTTAGAACATCAAGTTATTACAACTAAAGGGGAAACTGATTTAACGTTTTTATTTTTGTTATATTGTAAGACTGCACTGTAAAACCTGATAAGTTGACTAAACTCAAAACTTTTGTTGTAACCGATTGCCTAATAAATTTTAAGTTCATGTAATATAATTTTTAAGTACAATGAACTTATATATACATATACATATACATTTAAAATTAATATTTTCCTGAACTTGTATTTAGTCTTCTTTCTGGTTTCATTCAACTATTTTTTAAATACTCATATAAATTAAATGAATGAAAACAGTAAAGAATTAAAAGTACTGAAAGCTTTGTGAGAACACAAAGTTACTGCAGCTCAGTAAATGATGCTGTTCTACAGCCAACAACACAGACGCCAAGTATTTAATCATAACGTGATCTACAGCCCCGAGTGAATCACTACACACTGATGGTGAGGGTCTGTCAGAAACTGTTGGACACACCCAGTATGCAAATAGATTGTGACAGAAGCCAATGGAAAAGAAGCTGTTAATGGAAACTAATGGAGACTAAACTCAGTTATTATAAGTTGATTCAACTCAAAGATCTCAGTTTGAATAATACAGTATATGTGCCCACAAATGTTCAACTAACTCAAAATAGTTGAGTAATGTTTAAAAATCTCTTATTTTATGTAAAACAGACTTAATTTATTTGAGTTCAAACAACTTCTGGGTTTACAGTGCACTTGCATTATGTAAAATGTATTAATTACTTACATTGTATGGCTTGCACATTTATAATATATATGATGTATGTTACTATGAGCAAATGTATGTTCTTATGTTTAATATTTAGTTTAATGAATATAAATGACATTACTGATCTCATTATATACAGAGCGGTGCAGTAACTGCATCTCTTTACAATTACGTGGTTTATACATAGATATGTTATAACTACATAATTAAACATATATAAGTAAAGTGTCATTGGGCTCAGTATTAGTTTACCTGAGAGAGAAAGTGAAAGTATAAAAACAGAAAAATTCATGTACGGGTTGATTTGAATAAAACCGGTTTAACAGGTTCAGGGAGTGTCTACTTTTTACATGTTGCTACTACTAATAATAATTCAACCTCAAATCAGAGTTTCTTACATTTATGTTGAATTTTATTTAATTGTAGGCAGTATGAACCCAATATATTTCATGTTTTATCTGCTCAACTGCATTTCTTTACCAGCCTTATGTTATGCTGCCTCCATCCTCAAAGACTCTACCCACCCCCAGCATGGACTTTTCACACTTCTGCCTTCAGGCCGGAGGTACAGAGGTGTGAAATGCAAAACCACCAAGAACCGGTTCTTCCCCACTGCTACCAGACTCTTGAACCTCCCTGAGAAATAACTGTCTAAACTTTACTCTACACGTTTACATGTCAAGGACATTTACGAAGGCACTTTACTGCAATCATTTTATAATTGCACTACTGAACTTTTTGCACTTTTTTCATATTCCATACTTGTTTCTTACTCTGCACATGACAATAAACTCTTTGAATCTTGAGTCTTGAATATTGAAAATGTCCACCAGAAGCTCTGCCCAGTTCTCTACTACAATACACAGTTACTGTATTCACTAATACCACTTTACTACAACTTTACTACTGTACACAACACAAGCCTTATGTTCACCATGACCAGAAGAAGCTCCGCCCACTTCTCTACAATACAATACAGAGTTACTATACTCACTAATACCACTTACAACTTTACTACTGTACACAACACAAGCCTTATTATGTTCACCATGTCCAGAAGCTCCGCCCACTTCTACTTCTACTACAACACAGAGTTACTATATTCACTAATACCACTTTACTACAACTTTACTACTGTACACAACACAAGCCTTATTATGTTCACCATGTCCAGAAGCTCCGCCCACTTCTCTACAATACAGAGTTACTATATTCACTAATACCACTTACAACTTTACTACTGTACACAACTCAAGCCTTATGTTCACTATGTCCTTTTTCAGATTTGGGGTTGTGAAAAGTGTCTTACGACGTGATCTGATTAACCCTTTCCAGGTGTGTTGATTATGTTATATTGAATAGTACAGTAATTGTTGATTAGTGATTAGTGATTGGTGATTAGTGCGTGTATGTGTTTTAATCAGCAGGCTGTTTTACACACACAGACACAATGGACAATCAAATTGATGACATTATGGATCTGTGCTGTGAGCTGTCGAAGATTAAAGAGATGAAAGCAGCAGTGAAGAATTCTGGGAAAGGAGCGGTGGTGGCTGGGGGCGGAGCCTTTGTGGGCGGGCTGTTAGCTGGACCTGTGGGGATCGCTGCTGGTAAAAATGTTTAGTCCCTTTTATCCCTTTAAAAGAGTTCCCTTTACTGCATTGTGTGCATGTGGTAAAGCTCTTACTTTCACTATTAAACTTCAAACGTTTCCCCACTGTTCTACCACTTTTTAATACCACTTTAACAGTTCTTAACCTGATTTTTGTAGTTTAAGCTACAATTATGGATGCCATATACAATCTCCTTAGATGTTTTCTATGTTTGATGCATGCCAATACCGTAATTTGACCCTTCTAAAAACAGATTAACATCTTTTCCATGACCACAGGATGAGTCTTTCCACATGGTTTTTAACTAATGAGAAGCTACTCCCTGCATCAGTGAACGTTAAATACTTCAACTTGTTGCCAGCTGAAACATATTAATCACCCATGATATTGTTATCCAATGGGAGGGAGGTTCTTACCTATATGCTTAGTTAAATCCATTTGGTAACCTATTGGAGCAGTGTTGGGTGACAATTGAGGGAAGTTAATGGAAAAATAAAGCACTGTGGTGTGTGTGTGTGTTTACATACCTACAGTTTTCTTTATCTCTGCACATAATGCTCAAACAATGACTTCTTTTGAACATCGTTTCACCCATTTCTGTTAATCAGGAATAGACAAAAAATAGGCTTTCCAGTGTGTGAACAGCAGGTGGTGCTATTGTAACATACTTTGCATCAGCTTTAAGAAGTGTTTACAATGTTTTTATGGAAAAAACTGCACACATAATAACTAAGCTTTTAACTGGAGTTTTAAACCTTAAAAAGTATGTCTTCTGTACTGAAACATTTAATATTGTTCTTTGTTTAGGAACTTAGTGTTTTTTTTGGTACCACTTTAATATAAGACTACTTTCATAAAGGGTTTTTAAATTGTTTACAATTAGTTTATAAATGGTCATTAATTAGGTTGTAAATGCCTTAAACATCATTAATAATCAGTTATAACACATACGCAGAAAGGGCAACAATGACCTGTTGTTTGCCAAATAGTGAACCCACAGCCATCTATACTGTTGCCCTTTCTATGTATGTGTTATAACTGATTATTAATGATTTTTAAGGCATTTACAACCTAATTAGTAACCATTAATAAACTAACTGTAAAACATTTATAAACCCTTTATAAGGGTAGTCTTATTTTAAAGTAGTACCCTTTTCCTGTATGAACAATTATAAGACCTTTATAAACTTTTTTTACATAATCATTTTGGACTCACTTCAAGTGGGTATTCTCCTCTGTAGGGATTTTCTGGTATGGCGTTGCTAGTTCCCACGTGCGATTAGTTCTGGCGTGTTTTGGAGAGCAGCTAGATGAGTCAATGATTTCACTCGCCGATCAGTCATGCAGTGTGTACCAGGTATAATTGCAGATATAATGAATTGGAACTTCCATGAATGAAACTGAATGAAAAATGAGACATACATGTGCATCTCAAAAAATGTAAAAATCTTACTGCACTTCATGCTTCCTTCTGCTTACAACTTTTATGAAGATGCGGATTTCATTTTCCAGTAGGACTTTCACCCTGCCCACTTCCCACGCTGCCAAAAGTACCAATTGGTCTTATTATATAATATTCTAATTTTCTGAGACACTTTTAAGTTTTTCATTGTCTGTAAGCTGTAATCATAATAATCAACAATAAAAGAAATATACGCTTAAAATAGATAACTCTGTGTGTAGTACATCTAAATAACATAAAATAAAGAATTTCACATTTTGAACTGAATTACTGCAATAAACATTTTTTTTTCAATGATATTCTAATTTTTTGAGATGAACTAGTAATTTGAATTTAGTAATATGTTTAGTAAAAAAAGCATTAGTGAAAAATGTAACAATGTAAGTCAGGTAGAGAAATTTAAAATTAAAATTAAAACAGTTTTCCACACTCACTGCTCTAATACATACATAAATAAACCAGATATTAGTCACTGAACAAGATTTAACTGATAGATTCCATTTGGGATAAACAGGGATTTTCCCTAAAATTACAAAAAAAAAAAAAAAAAAAAAAATGTTAATTTAATATTTTTCTGTAGGTGGTGCAGTGGGAGGCCTGCTGGGAATGTGGATGACCAGCGGTCAGTTTAAACCTGTTCCTGAGATCATCATGAAGCTTTCTCCTCAGCAGCAGCAGAAACTCTACTCCGACATCATGGCGATTCTGAAAACGCTGAACTGTACGGACGTGGCCCAGCTGGTGGCGCTGGTAAAGGGCAACGCGGACATACAGCAGCAGGTTATAGGTGCCATCCAAGGATACATCACCAAGGAGCTGAGAGCCGAGGTTCAGTATGGAGACTGACCTCCAGGAGGAGACAAATCACCAGGGGAAACTAGTGGATTAAAACAGCGGATTTTTTAAATTAACTTTTTCAGACCCTGCATCCATTACAATGAACATATATTTGTTTAAATGTTTTGTTGCACATAAAAGTGATTAAGACATACTGTTCATCTGAATAGACCATAAACCAGCCAATAAAAAAGCTTAAAACCAGTTAAACAGTGCATTAAAACAAACAAACAAACAAACAAACAAACAAACAAAAAAACAACACAGCACAAGAGCTAAAGAAAGGCAAAGAAAGAACTAAATGTTTTACTAATTTTATGTAATTTAGAACACTTTTTATCATGATTAGGGATGTTGTTTTTAAATAAAAAGGTATATCATTATCAAATATATATAAAAAAAATATTTAGCATAGGCCTCCAAAGTAATGGACATTAAAAAAAAGCATTTCAATATTTTTTTTTATACATTCAGTTTATATTAGGATGTTATGAGTCTTCTTTTGTGTTTTAGCACAGAAAAGCAGAAAATACCATTTTTATATATGTTTTAAATATTTTTATGTATATTTTTTATCACTGGATCAGGTATAATTCAGGTCTGAAAGAGTTTTTTTATTGTTTAAAGACTGCAGGCTGGGGTCATATTTAAAACACAAAAGTAAATTAAAGTTATAGTTTGGGGAAAAAGAATAAAAATATAAATGGTACATCTTGAAATATATAAATCAGGGGTGTCCAAATTTTTTTTGTTGGGGGCCAGAAGGAGAAATATAGTTGAAGTCACGGGCCACAGACTCTGTAATAAAATAAATAATGAAATATACCACTTTAAATTACGTATACTTTTCTCCTAATTATTTTTATGTACACACCATTTTACTTGACTAACTATTTTATCTATCTTTGACAGTGTTGTGTAAACTAAGATTTTTCAAATTGGTCTTTCATTTCATGATGTCTCTTAATATTAAACTCCTTAATTACGGCAACTTTTAGACTCTTTTGCCGTTTTTCTGCGGGACAACTGAACACCCTCTCTGCTTTTAGACTCTTTGGCCCGTTTCTGACACCTAGCGTTCAAATATTGAATCTAACATTATAAAAACCTGCTTAACAGCGGGCCAACTTTCATTCTATTTCTAAAATAATACCGCTCCAAAAAAGGAAACGGGCCGCAAATAGCCCGCGGGCAGTAGTTTGGACACCCCTGATACAAATATTTATAAACCCACTTTCATTCTCTCTGAAAAGTGATAAAATGACGTTAATACTATAAATAGTAGTCTATATGTATATTTCAATATTTTTTTTTTAACACTTTGCCCTTGTATGTCGAGTATTTGTCCAAGTTTGACATCTCTGATTTAAAGAACTATGTGCAGGACTCTCCATTGGAGAAACAAAGAAAAAAAATACATAGCAAATAAACACATTTAAACAGTATGTGAGCATGAATTTCTCATATTTGCAGTACTTTAACCCTTTGTGGCAAACCACACCAAACTTTGGTTATTATACCATACCATACCTTATTTAATTATTTATTATTTATTTCTAATTTTTCCCATTTTCTCCCGAATTTACACGGCCAGTTACCCAACCCACTCATCAGGATTCCCTGTATCACTAGGGGTGAAGACCAGCACATGCCTCCTCCGACACATGTGAAGTCAGACTCCTCCTCTTTTTTTTTAACTGCTGCTGAGTAGCATCACAGCGCTAATGCTCGGAGGAAAGTGCAGCGACTCGGTTCTGATACACCAGCTCACAGACGCAGCCTTGTGCTGATCCACATCACCCTAGGAGTGATGAGGGGAAAGAGGGTCCTCTACTGTACCCACCCAGAAAGAGCAAGAGAAAGACCAATTGTGCTCTCTCAGGGCTCTGGAAGCTGATGGCAAGCTGCATGACCGGGATTTGAACCAGCAAATCTTGTTGAAATACTTACTACTAAAACAGTTTTTTTTGCAAGTAGCCCACTTTTATACTCACCTGTATGATTAGTTGATTAGCTGACAAAGTAGTTTTTGTATTACAGAGGTGAGCCAATGTGGTGTTAGGAGTCTTGCCCAAGGACTCTTATTGGTGTAGAGCTGTAAAGTCACCCAGACCTGGAATTGAACCCCAGTCTCCCACATGATGTGGTACCTTACTGGCATTCAGTGTTGTTATCCACTGTGCCACATCAATTATCAATTTTGTTAAGGAAAAATATATTTTTTTGTCCTTTTTCAATCATTTTTTAATGTCTATTGTTTTAACATCAGTGAGTATCATAAACTCACATCAGATAACAGACATGACTAATTGACTCATTCTAGGGTCAGAGGTCAATCATGATTCTTTCTCTTTAACTAAACTTTTCCTTTAACTGGTAAAAGGGGGCGTGGCTGAATGTCACTGGAGTAGTTTAGTTCTTTGTTAGATTTCTTGTGTTGTTTTATTGTAAATGTGGAAAACAGCGAGTCAGCGTATCAGCTGCCAGATCTTCCTCCTCGTCAGGCTGCTGGTTGGTGGGGAGCAGTCATTTGGTTTCCTCAGAAGCCTTTGATCACAAGGCACAAGCAGTCTTACTAATCATTTATCAGAAACAGAGGAACTGAAACCACATATATGAAGAAAGATAGAAACATAGAATCTTTCTCTTTAATAAATACTCATAATCAGTATATTACATTTATTGAAACATTTTCTATTGTGATATATAGATATATACATTGTTGTTTTATTCTAAATTCCAAATAAAAATATTGACATTTTGAAATTCAGACCTCAAATAATGCAAAGAAAACAAGTTCATATTCATAAAGTTTTAAGAGCTCAGAAATCAATATTTGGTGGAATAATCCTGGTTTTTAATCACAGTTTTTTTTCATGCATCTTGGCATCATGTTCTCCTCCACCAGTCTTACACACTTTTGGAGACTAGTCTTAGACTAAGATTTTGCAAAGACTGCAACTAAATTTTTCTGAGATTTTTTCCCATCATGCTTCTGGTGGAGTTTACATACAATACATAAAACATATTAAATTATAAATAATGTGCATATCAATACTGTGATTTATCAGAGACTCGCAGCTTTTGTCCCCATCAACAGTTTATTATTTTTTTATAGAATATATTTTGTGTTCAACTCTTTCTATAACCTTCCTTTCCCCCCTTTTTTTGCTACACCCTTGTAAAGCAAAGTATCACAGTTTCACTGCTTTACACCAGCCTTTGTTTTAGATAGAATTAATAATGCAATAAAGATCATCATTCTTGCAAAATGTGTATTTATTATTAAACTTGTTTGTATTAAAAATAACAATAAATGCACAATAAGACAAAGTATTGAAAAATAAAATAACTTTAAATATAATGACCTTAAAGTGCTACCTGTCTTTAAATTACTGTACGTATTAAAGTAATAATGTGTCCTTTTTCAAAGTTCTTCTCCTATTGGTTGTTGACATTGTTCACTATTGTCACTATTTGCGTGAGCCAAATCTCAAGACTTGTGATAATATTAAACAAAGTTGATTTTATCTGAAATCGCTTGAAAATTGTTAGGTGTAAGGTCGGCATTAAGAACATAGCACCTTCTTTCTGAAACCACCCATATTTCTTGTGAGCAAAAGTATTGGAACATGTGACTCTCAGGTGTGTTTTATTGCCCAGGTGTGTCCTGGCATACATTACCGTAATTGTTCAAACAATAAGTAGTACTAAATGCCTAAATGCTCAGTTTCAGATTTGATTTCAGATGTATGATTTATGTTTAGAGGAGTAACCACCATAAAAACCAGAATTGTCTATGAAAAATCAACAATTATGAAGCTGAGAGAAGATGGAAAATCTTGTACCATAGCCAGAACAACTGTTAGGCATGTTCTGAAGAAGAAAGTCGTCACTGGTGTACTAAGCAACCAGTAGTTAAAGTAGTTAAACCGCAGCAGTTAAAGACAGAAACATTATGTGGGCTGTAAAGAAAGACCCTAGAACTACTTTCTGTTTAAAATTGGCTGTTTTTAAAGAATTATGAAGAAATTAATGAGAACAAAAAAAAACTTTATAAACAGCACAGCTACCCATAACATAAAGAACCACAATGTATTTTTTGATACGATACAGAACAGCCAGTCATACGTTCAACATCACTGTCCTCAGTGGTTGCTGGTGAGCAGTAGTGGTGAACAGTTGTGGTGAGTTTTTCTCTGAAGACACAAGGCTTTAGGTCACAAGGCACGATCACTCTGTTTAATGAACCGTTTATCAGAAACAGAAGACACAACATAAAGAAAAAATCTGATTCAAGTTAGAGCTGAATTTTAAGTCTCTGTTTGATTTACTGACCTGAATCTATTGAAAACCCCTGGTATTTAATCAAGAATAAGATTGATGATCATAATTTATCAAACCAGGCTGAACTGCTTGAATTTTTGCACCAAGAGTGAGTAGCATAAAGTTATCCAAAAGCAGTGTGTAAGACTGGTGGAGGTGAGCATTGTGCCAAGACATTAAAGCTTTAAGTGATAAAAAATCTGGGTTATTCCAAATCCAAATATGGATTTTTGAACTCTTAAAACATTAGTATTGTTCTTTCTAAATTAATATACATTAGTTTTCTTTGCATTATTTTCCTTATTTTGACCATTTCTCTCATGGACTTGAAATAATGAAGCTCCATAAAGTACTTTTGGAGTGGTAGAATTTGTGGTAGTTGAGGTGGTGGAATTAGAGAGGCACTAAACCCCGAACAATATTTTTCCATTAATAGCTGAAATGTGTTCCTTTAAAGTAATAAAACATACCTGTCCTGATTAAAATCTTATAAACATTTCCTAAACATTTCCTAACCTTTAAAAACCGCTTTTATTGTGATAATTTCCACCTCTACAGCGCCCTCTCAGGTTCAACTGTTAAACTATAGGCGGATATGATGTTTCCATGTATTTTAGTACACAGACACATCGCAATATGCAAATCAGTCAATTAATAATCCCGCCCCTTTCCTGCTGACGGCCAACCATCTGCATCTCACTACCGCTACCAGAGGAACATTGCTCAGCTCAATCAGCTCTCTCTCCTGCCCTGCCCCTAAACCCATACATCACCTAGATTTTTTTAATTTGAGCTTAGGGTGGAACTAAGGGTTTTCAGCTAAAATCATGGGGTTTATTTACCCTTTAATGATCCAACACCAGATCCTGACCTCAGTCTGACACAATATTAGGTATATAAATGTTAGTAAGTTAATTAATTGAGAGTTTCTGATAAAGTTTCATTTCTCTGTAACTCTGCCCACAACCTCCCACCCCATTCACTCCTTCCTACGGGGCTTACTCAGTGGTTTATTCACCTCATATGATCGAGAGCGCAGTCACTTCCTGTGTGGAGTGTGTACGTGAGTGTGTGTGTGCATCGCTGTGGGCTGTGTGTACAGCAGCGAGGCCTGTAAATGTACATGTGGTGGGATTTAATGCTACCATTAGGTCTGTCACAATAATTACTTGAATTGAAAACTTAAACTTAAACTTTTATTATACCAAATTATTTCTGGTATTATATACAGCTCTGGGAAAAAATAAGAGAGCACTTAAAAACTATGAGTTTCTTTGATTTTACCAAATTGAAAACCTCCGGAAATATAATCAAGAGGAAGATGGATGATCACAAACCATCAAACCAAACTGAACTGCTTGAATGTTTTTTTGCACCAGGAGTAAAGCAGCATAAAGTTATCCAAAAGCAGTGTGTAAGACTGGTGGAGGAGAACATGATGCCAAGATGCATAACAAAAAAACTGTGATTAAAAGCCACCAGGGTTATTCCACCAAATATTGATTTCCGAACTCTTACAACTTTATGAATATGAACTTGTTTTCTTTAAGCTCTGCATATTTTTTGTTATTTAAGCCATTTCTCATTTTCTGCAAACACATTCTCTAAAAGACAATATTTATTAAGAGACCACTTCAGTTTCTGAATCAGTTTTTCTGACATTGTTGTTTTATTCTATATACTACAGACAACATTTCTCCCAAATTCCTAATAAAAATATTCTCACTTAGAGCATTTATTTGCAGAAAATGAAAAATGGCTAAAATAAAAAAAGATGCAGAGCTTTTAATCCTCAAATAATGCAAAGAAATCAAGTTCATATTCATAAAGTTTTAAGAGTTCAGAAATAATCAACATTTGGTGGAATAACCCTGGTTTTAATCCCAGTTTGTTCATGCATCTTGGCATCATGTTCTCCTCCACCAGTCTTACACACTGCTTTTGGATAACTTTATGCTGCTTCACTCCTGGTGCAAAAATTCAAGCAGTTCAGTTTGTTGATTTGATGGCTTGTGATCATCCATCTTCTTCTTGATTATATTCCAGAGGTTTTCAATTTGGTAAAATCAAAGAAATTCATTGTTTTTAGTTTGTTTATTTTTTTTTCCAGAGCTGTATACAGTATATAGCAGAAACGCTACGCTGTGAGTTTTTTAAGAAGGAGGTGATTTTTAAAAGACAGGAAGTCTTTGTGTTGTTGGTCGTCGTCTTGAGGTCGGCTCTGCTGGATAAACCGGTTTCAGGTCACACTGTTATCCTGTAGGTCAGAGTTGTAAGTAAAAGGCCTGTGTTACACCCTGAAGCTGAATGCTATCAGATTTCTCAGAGCCCTGTATCACTGCATCAACCTTTTGTGCAATATCTATCTATCTATCTATCTATCTATCTATCTATCTATCTATCTATCTATCTATCTATCTATCTATCTATCTATCTATCTATCTATCTATCTATCTATCTATCTATCTTTGTTTTATTAACAAGCTGTTCCCATTAACATTATTGAATTGATGTGTCTGATTAATTTAAATACAGTGTTTTTATTATACATTGTATAATATTAAACAGTGTATATACATTATTCTAATTGTAAAGGTCTTACTAAAATGTGTTTCATATAATTGCATTTTTCTATTGCACCAATAGAATAAAATTATCTTTAAAAAAACTTACATTTCTGGGACAGTAAAATGTCCAAATAAATTATTGAGTTATTGTGACAGGCCTATTTTACTATTTTAAGTTGACAATATAAATATGATTAAAAAGAAAGCAAATCACTGTAAAAATATATAGAAGGAAAAATATAAATTTACTGACAGAAAAATATCAATTTATCAACTCTTTCAGTCCATTAATGGTTAATCAATCACATTCAGTATCAGCATATATTGTTTGTGTGTAGGGTTGTAGGCAAATTTCTTACTTTATATACTTTATACTGTTATTCTGTGATAATATTAGTTTTCAAGATATCATAGCAACACCTTAGCAATCACCTTAGCAACCGCTTAGTAACACCCTAGCAACCACAACAGACACCATAGCAACACCATAGAAACACCTTAGCAACCATTTAGCAACACCATAGCAACCACCACAGATATCAGATAGCAACATTTAGCAACACCACAGCAACCACCACAGATATCAGAGCAACATCTTAGCAACCACCTAGCAACCACTTAGCAACACCATAGCAACCACCACAGATATCAGAGAGCAACATTTTGCAACACCATAGCAACCACCACAGATATCAGAGCAACATCTTAGCAACCATCTAGCCATCACTAAGCAACACCATAGCATCCTCCATAGCAAATGATGGAAGCCATTTAGCTCCACAAGCATTCTGTGTTTTTCTTTCAGGAAATGCACTTTTCTAGTTTTATTTACAATTGTTTTAAAATGTACTTAAACTCTATGTTCTAAACTATTTTAAACTATATTTTCACTTTTTTTCATTTGTTAATAAAAAAAAACTAATTTAATGTAATTGTCTGTCACTAACTACTGCTACTGATAATGCTAGTTAGCAGTAGATTACGGTTAGCGACCTAGCTGCCCATAATATCTTGACTCTGTAAACTGCAAGTGGTCATTATGGTGTAAATTTCACAGGAAGGGTGTTGATCTTTGTGTAGAAAGGAAATCTTTGTGCTGTCAGGCGTTGTCTGGAGATAAAGTCTGCAGGAAAAACCAGTCCGGTTCACGCTGAAGTCCTGTAGGTCAGAGTTATACAAACAACAGTTAAACACACTACACCCTGACACTCACACGTGATCGGGGGTTCTCGTGGCACCATCTGCAGACTACAGTATATCCACTGCTAAACAGGATTACAAGACAAAAAAACGCCTCCTCCTGCACTATAATTACATCACTGATAAACAGGAAAACATACACGTGATGTGCTGTGTGTACGTATAGATCAGATACAGCAGTGCTGCTGGAGTTTTTAAACACTGTGTTTAATCTCTCACTGTCCTCCACTCTATTACACACTTCTGACCAAACTGAACTGCTTGAATTTTTTGCACCAGGAGTAAAGGCATAAAGTTATCCAAAAGCAGTGTGAAAGACTGGTGGAGGAGAACATGATGCCAAGATGCATGAAAACTGTGATTAAAAACCAGGATTATTCCACCAAATATTGATTTCTGAACTCTTAAAACTTTATGAATATGAACTTGTTTTCTTTGCATTATTTAAGGTCTGAAAGATCTTTTTTGTTTGTTATTTCAGCCATTTCTCATTTTCCGCTCTAAATTAATGCTCTAAATGACAATATTTTTATTGGGAATTTGGGAGAAATGTTGTCTGTAGTTTATAATATAAAACAACAACAATTTTACTCAAACATAAACCTATAAATAGCTAAATCAGAGAAACGGATTGAGAAAAAACTGAAGTGGCGATAAATTGTTTCTATCATTGCATGATTTGCTCAGTAAGATTAGTGAAAATAACAAAACTGAAGAGGGTGTGGTATTTTTGCTTATTAAAAATAGACACTCTGAATACTACAGTATATTATGACAGAATGTCTTCTGTATACTTTTACATTACATGTACTATTTTAGCTTATATCACTTATCTGTTAATTAAAGAAAAAAACTGCCAAAGGCTACCAGGCTAATGCTAAACAAGTTGAGCTGGCTACAGTTCATGACTTAAATTTATGCTTATTGTAATCTTAAAACTAGATTTTGCTTTATTTTTCAGTGTTTAGAGTGAAATAAACTGTGTTAGTTTTGATTGAAGTAACGTGCGGAGGTGCTTGGAATGAAGTGAAACAGGTTTAAACTAAAATTAGACTGCTGAGAAACAGCGAGCAGCAGAACAATGCGGGCGCTAAATCAAAACGACGCTGACGGAGCGGCGGATACTGGCTGACAGGTAGGTGATGGATGGATTGTGCTTACCGAAACAGTCTAACATTCATGTAAGGAAGTAAAAACAGGATTTTTTTAGGCAACTCCAGGTCAGACTGTGTGTTATGAGTGCAAGTATATAATATATATGAGTAAATGTTAAAAGTTGAACATTAGGACACCTATTTATTCAGTGTTTCTTCTAAAATCAAGGGTATAAAAAGAGTTTATCCTGCTTTAGTTACCTAGTTTAGTTAACTGTCTTTACTTAATAAGGAAGAATTTCTGCAAAATTCTGGATTAAAACATTGCTGTGAGAATTTGATTGAATTCAGCAACAAGAGCATTAGATATAACTTTTCATGTTCCCAAAAGTCTTGGGTATCTGTCAAAATTGAGATGGGCCCTAACAAAGACCTTAACTGAGCTAAGTGAGTCCTGCAGTTCTTTGAATGTTGTTGTGTTTTTTTTTTGTGACCTCTTAGATGAGTCGTCACTGCACTCTTGGGGTAATTTTGGTCGGCCAGTCACTCCTGGGAAGGTTCACCACTGTTCTATGTTTCTCCTTATGTGGATAATGGCTTTCACTGTGGTTTACTGGAGTCACAAAACTTTAGAAACAGCTTTAAAGCATTTTCCAGACTGATCGATTGATCTCAATGACTTTCTTTCTCATTTTTTCCTGAATTTCTTTGGATATTGGCATGATGGTAGCTTTTGAGTACCTTTTGGTCTGCTTCGCTTGATCAGGCTGGTCATATTTAAGTGAGTGATCAGGCCTCGCTGTGGATAGTGAAATTTAACAGTTGAGTTATGTTTTAAATAAGGGCGCAAACACTTTTTTCACAGGGCCATGTGGGTTTGGAATTTTTGTTCTCTGTTAATAATAAAATCCTTCATTTAAAAACTGCATTTTGTGTTAAATTGTGTTGTCTTTTCACTAATATTAAACATTTTTTGATGATCTGAAACATTTAAGAGTGACATATATGCAAAAAAATAGGAAATGATGAAGTGGGCAAACACCTAAATAGAATTTAACGGAAAATGCACTTTTAGTATTCTTTATCTAATTTGAATATAATTTTAATTCCTTTTGAGTATACACCCTTTTCACAAGAGGCAACTGGGCTCTCTCTGATTCCGGCTGCTGATAGCAAGCAGCATGGCCTGGATTCAAACCATCAATCTATCCTTGGATCATAGTAGCATCTCCTTAGTCCACTGAACCGCCCAAATCCCGTATGAAAAATAATTCATAATTATTAGATTTTTTTTATAAAACAGTTACAAAGGCAACTAAACTTTTTTTCTCTCTTAAATATTAGTTTATTGTGATGTCATTTTTTATTGTTATGTTTTTATTACTACTCATCAGTGTGACGCATTCTTTTTTACAATACGCAAAGTGATTGAAAGTGACCACAAAGAACTTCCATCATCTTTTCTTTAATAATGTTTTAATAGTACAAAGTAAAGTGCAAATAAGTGTTAAAAGTATAACACAACAAGTTTTACAGGAAGGTATATTTAAAGTTACAGATTATATACATAATATAATACATTTATTCATTCATTCACATAAAGTACATACAAACTGTACATGAAGTGCGAGCATATATATACTGATTATTAGAATAGAAACACTAGTGTTGAATACTTTGTTGAAGTGTAAATATTTCATTTTGTTCTTCCTTCATTAGAACCGGTTCGTGCAGGTTTATCTTCATATTATCAGCAGTAACAGTGCAGGGTAAAGGTAAAGAAGCAGCAACAAGTTTTTTTTAAAGAGATAAAGAACAGTAATGTGTTTCTGACAACAGAACAGAGAGCAGCAGAAACATCATACATATGTTTTAGCAGCTTCTGTCTATGGAAAAATAAAAAATAGAAAAAAGTTTAAATAGAATTTAACCTCCTGAGACCCAGACTTTTGCTTGGAGTGCATTTTATTTCTCCTAGCTCTTGGGGATTAGTTGGATTTAACAAGTATAAAATCTAAGCTTTTTGTCTTTGTACTTTTTTCTTTTTCAAAAAACAATGTCCTCATATATGTGGACAGTAGTTTATTATAACATTTAAAAATGATCCTTACCATTTGGCATGAGAGGAACCCAATTAGTCCAACAAAAATAAGTTTTATCTTCTGGACTGGCTGTAAAAACCTTTCACTGGGATTCTCACCACCTTGTTTTCAACTTCAAATTGAGTGTATTGTTGTCATGTGACCGCTAGATAATACAGGCAGTGTCTCCATATGAGGCCAAAGAATGGGTCAGTGTTTTAAAAAGAATTAAGCATCATGGTGTATAGAAGCAGAAATGTAATGTCTATATATATATAGGACGCAATGTCTCAAGAGGTTAAATAAAATAAAATTAAATAATATTAAATAATTGCTGGACTTGTGATAAAATGTTCATACACTTTTGTCATTTATAAAGCAGTTGTCCGATTTTTTTAATCTTCTCAACTTTTTTCATTGTTTTTTTTTCATGCTTCGGCTTGAAGTAGCAGCACTGAGACATAGTTCTCAAATTCTCCTGGAAAAGTTCAGGAATCCATCCATCTATCTTCTTTTTCATGGATTCTTCTTTTTTAAGAAGCTTCTAATGCTAACGTGTTTCCAACACTAACTAAACTGAACCCTTTTTGTGTGTTGTTTCGATTCTTCGGCCACTCGGTTTATCTGCACGCTTATCTGCACAACAGTGTGAACAGTGCAAGTGGTGAATAAGCGGCGATCACAAGGCTCCAAGCGTGTTTTCTTCTTCTTCTTTTTTCACATGTTTTATAAGTCTGTCCTTTGCTCTTCAGGATTGTGGTGGGTTTGCATGCTCTGGGTTGAGGTAGCAGTACTCAGAGTTGTTGAACCACATGGTCGGTTTGCTGTCGTCGTCTTGTTCCTCCGATTCCTCATCGCTGGAAGCCTCGTATTCGGGCGTATCTTCCAGGGAATTGGTTTTCCAATCGTGTTCCTTCTGTTTTCGGTAGTTCTGCTGTTTGGACGGAGTCTTCATCTTGTCCTTGTTCTCCAGGCTGGTTTTGCAGAGGCCGCACACTCTCACGGGTTTGTTGGAGATGTTCTTCAGCACCACGCGAGCTTTGGAGCAGGAGTTGCAGACGATGAAGCCGCAGCATCTGCAGTGGTGTCTGCGGTGCGTCACGGTGAAGCGGCTGGAGCAGCGCATGCAGATCGCTGAGGCGTGATCTGGAATCCACGTGGCCGCGAAGACGGGTTGCACGTTGACCGGGCGGCCCAGGCTCTGCAGCTTCAGGTTCCTGCAGTTCTCGATGTGCTCCATCCAGGCCTGCTTCTCTTCAGCAGAAGCCGCCGCCACGTAGAACGACTTTCTGGGCGTCTTCAGGAGCCACTGGTTGCACATTAGCGTGCTGTCCTCCAGGTCTTCCTGCTCCACCTCCTCCAGACGGATGATCTGCTGCTTCTTGTTCCAGCGGCCGCCCATCACGATGCTGCCATAGACCAGGATGTCGTTGAAGAGAAAGAAGGACCTGGGCTGAGGACGACGTTTGCAGAGCTTTATCAGACGACCTTCGCCGACCAGAACCCGGCCTGGCTCCATCAGAGACCTCCCAGAGGGTCCGAAAGAGCTCGCCACCGCCTGGATCCGCTCGCGGTTCTCCACTGTGAGTTCTGGCTGATCTGCCATGGTTGCAAACCTGCAGAACATACAGTACATATCATTGTTTTATGGAATTTAATCAGTGGCATGCATCAAATGTTTTTAATCATTAAGTCATCTACTGAAATCTGCACTGCACAGGTTTTTAAAAAAGTAATGCATGAATGCATTTGGTTCTCCTTTGGTTCTCCTTTGGTTCTCCTTCACATTTTTGATTTTTGATGCAATTTGATACTGTTTACACTTAACACTAATAAAAACAGTATTTGAATATGTATTAAAAATGTAATTAATACAGAAAAATACTGTGTATAGACTGAAACAAGCCTAATTCCGTGATATCTTAAAAAAAACTCCTGTGAAACGTTGAAACTATGTCCTATCATTATTTGTTTAAGTCGCTTTGGAAAAATGTAAATGTAATGTAAATGTAAATGCTAAATGTAATATAATGTAATTTAATATAATGTAATTTAATGTAACATGCATGCATAATACTTTAGGTGCAATTAAACGTGTCAATTAAGGGGTCCAAGCAGATTTTAAATTTGTAAGCTTCTTAACTAAAATAACTTACATACATTAACAAGTCAACAATTAAATAAAATCCAGATTAACAATATCATATGTTTAAAATAAATAAGAATATGACTAATAAAAATCCCTACATACAGATTATCTACCTTTAATCCCTCCCTTTTTAAAAAATAATGATAAGAAATGATTAGTTTAATGATTAAAGTTCTTACCTGAATTCTGTCGCTAATAGAGAATAAATTAACCAGCGTCAGGTAAACACGGTGTGTATTTCTCCAGTTAAGCTCTGTAGATGTGTGTGTGTGTTAGCAGTGAGAAAGAAGTGTGTGTAAGGAGGAAGGCTCTGAGGCTTTTATATCGAGCTGAAAACCTGCCCTTCCTGTTCCTGAGTGGGGAGTTCCAAAAGCTTCTCAGAAAGACTCTGAGAAACATCACGTCATCTCAGCCTGGGAAATCACAGCTCACCAGTTCCTTACTAGCTCTCATACTTTTGCAATTCATTTTTTTTAAGGTGGACAGTTATTTTCGCCTAGTGTATATAGGGCATGTTTTGACCAAAGTGTTTCCTTATTAACCTGCAATATATTCACCTGTATCATTACAGAAATATTACCACTTCGGTTTCTGAATTAGTTTCTCTGATTTTGCTATTTATAGGTTTATGTTTGAGTAAAATGAACATTGTTGTTTTATTCTATAAACTACGGACAACATTTCTTCCAAATTCCAAATAAAAATATTGTTATTTAGAGCATTTATTTACAGAAAATGAGAAATGGCTGAAATAACAAACAAATATGCAGAGCTTTCAGACCTCAAATAATGCAAAGAAAACAAGTTTATATTCATAAAGTTTTAAAAGTTCCCTGGTTTATAATCACAGTTTTCATGCATCTTGGCATCATGTTCTCCTCCACCAGTCTTACACACTGCTTTTGGATAACTTTATGCTGCTTTACTCCTGGTGCAAAAATTCAAGCAGTTCAGATTGTTGGTTTGATGGCTTGTGATCATCCATCTTCCTCTTGATTATATTCCAGAGGTTTTCAATTTGCTAAAATCAAAGAAACTCATCATTTTTAAGTGATCTTTTATTTGTTTTCAGAGCTGGATATATATATTCAGATATAGATGTTTTTATTGTTTGGGATCCAACATCTTCTGTTTAATACAATACAGTTATTATAACATATATCAGCTATAATAACGTAGTTGTACCTTACATTTACACTACTGACCTTATTTTTAGAAACCCCTTCTATGTGTACAAAGATTTTATTCATATTTTATCTTAACAATAAAAATGTACTAGCTAAATTTATGTAAAAACATAAAGGTAATCTAATAACAAAATATTTAAGAGAAAGAGAAAATTATGTAAAATGTAAAAAATGTGTAATTCATTTTGATTAAATCTTTTAAGTGTACTATAAAAAACATATTTGATGACTAAAATCCATTTTGCTAGTTCAAAACATGACATCAGCTTATATAAATTCAGGAAGAGAAAGATGAGAAGGAAGAGAACTCTGAACTCTGGATTTGGGCTGGAGTTTGGGCAGCATGGGAAGCTCATCATGACACTTAAGAGAAGTACGGGGGATTTATGGGTTGTTAAATTTAGAAGGGGAGGAGCTTCAGCTAAAACTTTCTTATTTCATCACTACCTTTCATGTAAATGAGGAACTCTTCCAACAGTCTTGGTAGAGTTCCCAAATACCAACTGCAATTGCAATTAAATATGGTGTTTTTATAATATTTTACAAATAATAAAAGGATATTTTGGTGGGTAAAATTGTCTATTGTCTTATAACAGTCGGTTAATAATTCCCTATTATATTCCAGCTAAAGTCAAAAATTAATGAGTCAAATAATGTCATTATTATAAAATACTGCTGAGTAAGCAGGAGCTGAGAGCTGGAGTTAGAGGGCGAGAGGTCAGACCGATCAGTGTTTAAACAGAAAGTGGTACATTTACAGCAAAACCAGCTCTTTAAATAAAGAGGAACAGCAGCGGAGAGATGGCGACACGCTGAACACAGGAAGGATGAGTAACGGACAGGAAATGCTGTCAAAGATTAATAACATTTACAAACATCTAAGAGAAAAACATCAGTTAAAACCAGAGACAGTGATGGACAGTAATTAAAGTAAAGTAAATGTAATTGACTAATTACTATAATTAATAAATAAATAATTTTGTGTATCAGTACTTTACTTTAACTTTACTAGAACATGAAAAGCAAAAGACAAAAATGTGAAACATAAAAACAAAAGAGAGGCGTGATGCAATGCACCAATCAGAGTACAGCATACAGTTAGCTTTAGCTGTTTTTTTTTTCTTTTTTTTCTTACCTTATACTTTAATACATTTTAAACTCAAATTATACATATTATACATAACATTAAAAATAAATAACCAAAAAATTACATTAAAACAAAGAAAGCGTAATATAAAGCCCAATATAGTTAGCTTTAACTGTTTTTTATATGTACAAAGATACCTTTAATATATTAAAACACATAGAAAAGTAAAAACTAACTCTACACTAGTATAATGGCAAAGTATTTACTCTATATATTAATCTTCTAAAGAATAGGTGCTAAAATATATTTGTGATGGCCCATATGGAAAAAATAAAATCTAAAATGTACAAATAAATAATTGCTATTTTTATTGCATTTTTAAACAAAACGAGTGTGTAGTTATTTTACATATACTTATACATACCAATATTGTTTTTTTTATCTTATTGTTATTAATTTCTCCAGTAATTTCTGAAAAATACCATTAAAACTAAACAAATTATTAATAAGTATATATATATATAAATAAGTATGTTGTGTGATTTTGCCAAAAAATACAATAAAAAATAGAAGTAGCCTTACTATGTATGAGATTTATCAGACATATCTCAGAAAATTAGAATATTATTCCAAATTCCAAATTGATGGTCTGTAGAGACATGTGATCTGCTGGTGTTGATCCACTGTGTTTTATTATCAAGTCTAAAGTCAGTGCAGTTTTGTTTTCCCACAAAATCTTACAGCACTTCATGCTGAACCTCTGCTGACAACAACTTTTATGGAGATGCAGATTTCATTTTCCATCAGGACTTTGTAATTAGGCACACTGCCCACACTGCCAAAAGTATCAAATGGTCTTTTATAATATTCTAATTTTCTGAGTCACGGATTTTTGGGTTTTATTCATTGGCAGTAAGCCATAATCATCAACAATAAAACAAATAAAGGCTTAAAATAGATCACTGTGTTTAATACATCTATATAAATTTTACAAATATATCAAGTACAATTTATAACTGCAAATAAATATGAATATGAATAATGAAAATAAATAAAAACAACTGTAATTTAGTGGCACATTAATGTTTTTTAAGGGGTTTAGGTCAATCTGTCACAGAAGTGAGGTGATGGACGTAAGTGCAGAATATAATTAATTTTATTAAATTAATAAAAACTAAAACAAATTAACAAACAAACAAAATAAACCAAAGTTACACTGAACACATAACTACAAAACACTAAACTTGAAAACAGGAATCTAAGAAACAGCATGAAACAAACCTGAACACAGACAGCAAACAAACCAACAAAAGACTAGACAAAGAAGGCTTGAAACAAAGGGGCTTATATACACATGGAGGGAACAGGAAACTGGAAACACCTGAGGATCAATCAAGAGGGGGCGGGGTTACAAATCACTGATGACAGGGTGGGGCTAGGGCGGAGACAGGACCAAAACACAACAGAAGCACATGGCTAGGAAACATGACAGGTAAACAGAGGGGCAGGAGCACAAGAGACCAAATGAGGGAGAAACACAAGGCAGACATGGGCTAAGCTGTGACACAATCACTCTACTCTTAAAGGAAAAAATTAAAGACGGACATTTTCTGCGAGTGGAAAACTTATAATTAAGCTGAAACAGGTTTTACAGTCAGTGACTGACAGACAAAGATTCCCCTCAGGCCTGGAGTCATTACTGCACAACTCAGCATGATCTCAGCAAACACAGCATCATCACTATTTCTTTCCTTTTTTTTTTTGCCTGTTTTTCACTTTTTGGTTCACACTTTGGTTACTTCCATCAGAATGTCATGATATATGAATCAAGATAAAAGCTCCAAAATAACTTTTATGTACTTAACAAAAAATGAGGTGTCCTCCACAGTCACCGGACCTGAACCCAATCCAGATGGTTTGGGGTGAGCTGGAGCACAGAGTGAAGAAGGCAAAGGAGCAACAAGTGCTAATAAACACCTCTGGGAACTCCTTCCTTCAAGACTGTTGGAAAACTTGTCATTTCAGGTGGCCACCTCTTGAAGCTCAATAAGAAAATGATGCCAAGAGTGTGCAAAGCAGTAATCAGAGCAAAGGGGGGGGGGGGGGGGGGGGGTATTTTGAAGAAACTAAAATAAATAAATATATATATATATATATATATATATATATATATATATATATATATATATATATATATATATATATATATATATATATATATTTATTTTATATACTCCCACTTGTTTTAGTCCCGTTACAGCGTGCTCCTGCCAAAAAAATTGCTTGTTTTAATCCTGCGTCTGCCTGCAGTCCTAAAACGAATTTAATTAATTAAATTTATTTTTTAATTTACTTATGTAATAGCACTGTCCCATTTCTTACCACATTTCTTAACACATGCTGTTGCCTCAGTGAAGCTGGCCCAGAAATAATCAGAAATGGAATAAAAATGTTTCCATTCGTTAGTGCTGCATTTGTGCAGCAAAAATCAACATTTGTGCACCAAAAAACAACGTTTTAGAGCAAAAATCAGCATTTGTGCAGCAAAAATCAAATGTTTTAGAGCAAAAATCAGCATTTGTGCAGCAAAAATCAGAGTTTTTGCAGCAAAAATCAGAGTTTGTGCAGCAAAAATCAACATTTGTACAGCAAAAATATGCATTTGTGCAGCAAAAATCAACGTTTTAGAGCAAAAATCAACGTTTTAGAGCAAAAATCAGCATTTGTGCAGCAAAAATCAGAGTTTGTGCAGCAAAAATCAGCATTTGTGCAGCAAAAATCTGCATTTGTGCAGCAAAAATCAGCGTTTGTGCAGCAAAAATCAGCGTTTGTGCAGCAAAAATCAGCGTTTGTGCAGCAAAAATCAACATTTGTACAGCAAAACTATGCATTTGTGCAGCAAAAATTAACATTTGTTCGGCAAAAATCAACATTTGTGCAGCAAAAATTTGCATTTGTGCTGATATTGTTATTGGGTCAGGTGAATTGAAGATGCATTCGATATTAACTTGTTGTTTTTCCTTTATTTTTCACTATCCACTCCATCCCGAAAAAAAGAAACAGTTTTGTCTAAAGGAGACATTAAATAAACTGGGAACACTATTTTAAACTGGTACCCAAAACTATATATTTTTTGCTTATGCTATATCACATCAGATACAATGTAAATCAGAATCTTATAGTGGTTGGTGTGGCATAGTGGACAACACCACTCCCTGCCAGTGAGTTATGACATCATGTGGGAGACTGGGGTTCAATTCCTGTTCTGGGTGACTGAAGACTCCTAATACTATGTTAGCCGACCTCAATTTTACTAAATCTTTCACATTCATACATAAAGCTTCATAACATTCCAACTAATAACTTCCTGCTGCATTAGTTTGTTTTGTTAATAATTGTATTTATATAACTGATCTGTGAGGAAAATAAAGGAAATATTTGTACTATATAAGAACAGGTTTACAGAATTAGGTAACTGCTGCCAGGTCAGAAGGGGAGGAGCTACAAATATAAAAAAATAACAGGGAAATAAAAAAGAAGTTACATTTATAAACACAGACAAAGATAATGAGGAAAGAGAGTGTGTTTGTGTTTATATTTCTTCTTCCTGGAGAACGTTTTTACCCAAAACAGCGAGCCTGCAGGGCTGTGGAAAGTTTTGAGGCTGATAATTAGAGTGAGACAGGTCTGACTAAAAATAGAGATTCATCCTCAGGCTGGAAGAACTCAGTTCCCTCAGCGCTAAAAACCCAGATAGAGTTTAGATTTTATTAATTTATTATATTTATATATTATAAACATTTTCCATCCATACAATAATATTACTATAACTAATACTACTGAAAGAGTACAATTACTACTATTAATACAAATACTAAATGATTGTATTACAACAAACTACAAATTATTGTACAATTGTACTGAGCTATTGCCACTAATACTGCAAACAATGCAGAAGTACAACAACTAATTGTACTTCTATTGCAATAGTATTACTAATATTTATATTTATTAACTTTTTACTTCTACTTTTTTTACTCTTTCTACTACTACACAACTAATGCACTACTACTACTAATACCCAAACCCAATTACTACTATACCACTACTACTATACTACAGCTAATAATACTGTAATACTTCTACTCCTGAACAACTATACTACTACTTTCCTTCAAACACTACGATTACTACTACTACTGCTACTGTACTATAACTATTATTGTAATACTACTGCTCCTGTAGTACTAATACTACTAATACTGCAAAAGTATGACTACTACCATTACTAGTACTGCAAGAGTACAACTACTATCACTACTGTTGTAAGAGTATTACTACTAAGAGTTTTGCTTCTGTTCTACAACCACTAATACTTCTTTCTACATTTACAGCACAACTACGGCTGTACTATTTTTACTGTGCTTTTACAACACTACTATTATTATTATTACTCAATTATACTTGTACTGCAAGAGTACAACTACAACTATTACTGCTGCTGGAATAGTATCACTACTTTTCGAGTTATATCACTACTTTTAAAAATGTGACTAACTACTAGAACTGTAAGAGTACAACTACTACTATTGCAATAGTTACAACTACGTCTACAGCACTACTACTACTACAACCTCCACAGCTGCAGCACTACTAATGTATTACTACATCTACTGTTTTAATACTACTATAACATTGCTATTACTATATTGTAATCACTATTATGGTATTTCTACAACAATACTTCTTCTACCACAGTTCTTACAATTGTAATACTATTGCTACTCTTTGTCACCACTGCTACTACTGCATTACGTCTACTACTACCACAACTACTGTAATACTGCTTCACCAGTACTAATACTACTACTGTACTGGAACTGCCAGTACTGCTAATAATAATACATTTTGAGGAACAGTGTAAAGTGTTCAGAACCAGTAAATAAGAAGATAAGGCCATTTTTAAAGGAGTTCCTCTTTTATATCTTTACTATAGAATTACACACTCAGAATTAACACATTTCATTCAAATCACTTCACTGCTTTGTGTACGAGTTTAAATATAGATGTGACTAATAAACACAGACATGACTAATGTCTCACACATCAGAGAAACATCTGTGTGGAGAAGTTTTTACACTTTTACTATTAAATGTGGATTTGTTTAGGTGGGTGGAGAATAGAGAAGGAGGTATTGATGGGTTAAGAAGGAGAGAAAGGTGCAGCGCTGAATTCCCCGCTCTTCATTTACACTGGAAAACTACAGAGCAGCCGGTTAAACTGGTCTGGAGTGTTTACGTCAAGATCATAGAAGAGTGCAGAAAGACAGTAGCTCAGATCAGATCCTTCACCTGCTCACCTGTACTGAAAATAATACAGCATTCTGAATATTAAACTGTTAAAACTATTAAACTACTAATACACTCAGGTAGAGGTAGAGTAGAGCCCAGTAAAGCAGACAGAAACTGCTGTACACTGAAAAAATGATGAGTAAAATTTACTTTAAAAACGTTTCACACCTTTCTGTATTTGCTTTTTTTTAAGTAAATTTAATTTCAGATAAATTTAAGTAACTTCAACTTGGTTTCAAGACTTAAATGTTACAAAGAGTAAATAAGTGAACTGAGCTTCAGTCAATTCTTTCTTTTTGTAAACTTTATTTAATTTATTTTTGCTGAATCAATCATTTCTTTTAGTAAACTTTACTTCATTTCTGCATACAATATTACCTAATTGAAATTAGTTCATTTATATATTGTTACTCAAAATAATGTATGATACATGATATATTATAATTCCTGAAATTTAAATATTTTTAGGTAAAACACTGTCTCAACACATGGATGGCATGTAATACATTCTTTTTATGTGTTTTAACAAAAAATATTTAAATTTCAGGAATTATAATATTTGACCTTAATTTCTAAAAGCTGATGTTCGTAAGTTTTGGGATTTGGCGGATTTAGAGCCCTCTCTGGTGAGAATGGGTAATTGCACTGATCATGCGGAGGAATCTATTTTAACTGGCAGAGTTTTTATAACCAAACAGATCCTATTTTCTCCTCCTCTTTAACTCAAAATCATTCAATAAACAGCGATAATGAAACTGTGGTATAATCACAATAAACTCGAGGTTCTCCCCCTCTTGTATTATTTCTTATTTAGAAATTTACTCAAATAGAGCTATTCACTGTATACCAGCTCTACCTCTTCACAAGAACCCATGCTATGAAGAACCACTGCAAAGGTTTAGATAATCAAAAACTGCCTGTCCTTTTTTATTCTGCTTTCTACTAAACTGGTAAAAACAACACATCTGATTACTGATCTAATCAGCAGGGACTGTCTGTTCAGGTGAAATGTATCAGTGTTGGTTAGATCTGTGTTTCCTTGATTATCAGAGCCGGCTCTGAATGGTGCCTACTGTCCTATCACTTCTCAGAACATTATAAAAAAAAAATACATTCAGAGAATCTTGTGTAACTCTTCAAATACAGCATCAGATAACATTTCTCAGGTTTTTCTATGAAGCTCAGGTGAGCCGGCACTTCATGCTTCCCTCTCCTGACAACTTTTACAGAGATGCGGATTTCATTTTCCAGCAGGACAGATGGATGATCACAAGCCATCAAACCAAACTGGTTGAATAAATTTTTGCACCAGGAGTAAAGCAGCATAAAGTTATCCAAAAGCAGTGTGTAAGACTGGTGGAGGAGAACATGATGCCAAGATGCATAAAAACTGTGATTAAAAACCACCAGGGTTATTCCACCAAATATTGATTTCTGAACCCTTAAAACTTTATGAATATGAACTTGTTTTCATTGCATTATTTAAGGTCTGAAAACTATGCATATTTTTTTTGTTATTTCAGACATTTCTCTATTTCTGCAAATAAATGCTCTAAATGACAATATTTTTATTTGGAATTTGGAAGAAATGTTGTCTGTAGTTTATAGAATAAAACAACAATGTTCATTTTACTCAAACATAAACCTATAAATAGCAAAATCAGAGCAACTGATTCAGAAAATGAAGTGATCTCTTTATTTTTTACAGAGCTGTAAATCAGCTCGGCTACATCATAAATGAATTTAAATAAGGGTTTATCGGTTGAACAAATAAGACATAATTCAATATAACAAATAACATTATGCTCTTCTTATTGGTCTTTTAATAAACGTTATGCTGCATGTCCATTTAAAAAAAGATGCTAAATCATACAAACTAATTTTATTATTATGAAACCTGAAAAAATCTCCAATATACAGCAAAATGTAACACTTGCGACATCTTGTGGTCAAAACGTGATTTACAGTGGAACTTCCCACATGTGCAAAACAAAACTTTATTTACACAGAGATTATTAGAATGTACTGAAAATAAATGCAAACAAAAATACTGTCAGCCATAGTGTCCTGATATTACAGCAAAGCTTTAAATAAGGTTAAAGAATAAATTACAACACAAAAAAGCGCAAAAAAAAAAAAAAAAATTAAAGCCACGCCCATTCTATACCGAATATAATGAAGCATTTACATTACAGTAAGCAGCTCCCCCTTGTGGGCAAAATATACTACAACAAATCATCAGACCTGTGCTGCTCCAGCTGCAGACCTTCACAGCTGAAATATAAACCCCTATAATATCCAGTAGATGAGCAGAAGCTCCTCCTCCTCCTGCTCATTAAAGGTCGATGGTTCCCCTCACTTTGAACTTCTTGGCCGAGCGCTCGCTGGACCGCAGCTCGAACTTGCTGCCGTAGATGTGGGTGACGAAGTCTCCGATCTCCACGCTGAACACACTGTTCCTCTTCGGAATCGCTGAAAAAACACACACAGCCAGGTTCTGATTACTAACTGAAGAGTGGACGCCTCACAAGCTTAGCTAAACGCTTCTGAATAAATGCCAACGCTAACTAAATCTAGAAGAAGTATATAAAAAACAACTCAAAAACAAAAAAGCTATTTAAAAAAAGAAATATGGAAAACAAAATAAAATTAGTCTTTAAGTACTTTAAGTACTAAGGTGGGTGATATAGCCTTAAAATATTATTACAACAAAAACATTCAGACATTCAGTAGAAACACAAAATGTGGAAACAAACAGTTCTGGAGACATCAGAGAAACAGTAATAAATATAAGAAAAATAAAGCTTTAGAACAGAACAGGACTGGGAATGAATTGTAGGACCCAGAGAATATAGGACTAGGGGTATGAAGACCCAGGGAATTTAAGACTAGGAGGCTGTAGATGTAGGCCACTTTTGGACAAGGAGACTGTAGAACTAGGGACAGTATGACTAGAAGACTGTAGGACAAGGGGAGTGTAGGATTGTAGGACTATAAGACTGTAGAACTGGGCCACTAATGGACAAATAAACAAGGGAAATGTAGGACTAAATGACTCTAGGACTAGAAGACTGTAACCAGGGAATGTAAAACTAGGGGACTGTAGGAGCAGGGAACTGTAGACTAGAGGATAGAAGTACTAGGGGACTGTAGGACTAGGGGCTGTAAGAAGGGGACTGTAGAACCAAAGACAGTATGACTAGAAGACTGTAGGATTAGGGGACTGTAGGACTAGGGGACTGTAGGATTAGGGGACTGTAGGATTAGGGGACTGTAGGATTAGGGGACTGTATGACTAGAAGTCTGTAGGACTAGGAGACTGTAGGACTAGGGGATGTAGAACTAGGGGACTGTTGGACTAGTGGATTGTAGAACCAGAGACAGTATGAATATAAGATAGTAGGACTAGGAGACGGGGGCTATGGAACCAGAGACAGTAGATCTAAGGACTGTGTGACTAGGGGGCTGTAAATAACTGGGAATGTAGGACTAGAGAAACATATTTTTTTTGGACTGGGACATTGTGGATCTGGAAGACCACAGCACTGGAGTATTGTCTTACTTTTCAGTCTGTCTTCTTTGGTGATGATCTTAAAGACGTGCTTCAGCTCCTGCACCAGGATTCCAGTGGTCCCAACATAAGATGGACATTTTGATCGGACCACTGCAAGACAAAATAATGAAACACAAATAAATGTTGGGTAATCCTCCCGTATATATTGATGATATTTGATCAGAATCTGAGAGAGCTGTAGAGTGTAGAGTTGAGGAGCGTCCACTAACCTGTTAAAACTGCACCGTGGAAATCAGCCTTCAGGAGCTTCTGCTGGATGGTCTGTGGGTTGCTGTGGTAGATGTTACAGATTAAACACTGCAGGAATTAGAGCCAGACTTACAGTATCAGAATTTAAACTATCATATATAAATATATATTGATATTTATCACCTGCCAGGTTTGAGTCCGTTACACAGATCGATTATGTACTGTTTCCACAGCACATGTAGCGGCAGGAACAGCTCATACCTGCAGAATCAGAACCGGAAATAGTTATAATATTTACTTTAGTCTATTAATATAGTTATACATGGCAAAGCAATTTGCAACAACACCTGTCGACCACTTGGAACACCATAGCAACCAAGCCTTTCTACAGCAGTTACCTAGCAACAACATAGCAATCAACCAGTGGGGACTTCTTGAACATCCCAACCATTACATTTCTAGTTAAATACAGTCTAAAAGTGCAAACGTTTGGAAACATCATGTGTTCTTGAGTCAAAATTCCTTACAGAGAGACTTATTTACACTCACAGGGCTCTAGACTAACACAGTCCCAGCGTCCTGACGACAAAGCCGTTTCAAGCCGTTTTTGAGAAAACTGCCTGCTGGTTGAAGTATGACTGGGACTTTTCCTATTGCTTAGCATGTTAAAGTATATTCTTTTTTACGAACAATCAGCTTGCTAGAAAAGCCACAAGAGGAGGAAGGCCAATGTGGCACTAGCGGGGAAAGCCTCTAAAGAAATAATTGTGGTTGGTGGATCGCCATGTCAGTCAACTGGGGAGCTTCAAAAGTGGCAAAATTGCTGGCTAATGGCAGAACTGCACTTTTAAGATAAGCAGACATATCCTAAGGAACTGTGTTCTATACATTTCTTAATTGTGGTGGGTGTATTGCCATGTCAGTCAACTTGGGAGCTTCAAAATGGGCAAAATGAATCAGGGGAAAAAGCGTCAATTGCTGGCTAATGGCAAAACTGCACTTTTAAGATGAGCAGACATATTGTAAGGAACTGTGTTTTTAATTTTATTCTAAGTATAATTCCACTAGTTGAAAAAAAGTTTCTAACTGAAAATAAAATATAATTGTGTCTCTGTATAATATAATAACTTGACATTAAGGAGTCACAAATATATATATAACTCAAACAGACTGTCCAAACAACTGATGACATTATGGTAGTAAAATACACAAATACAATAGAAATGTAAACATAGATACATAGAATAAACATCTAAATATATATAATTTTTCACATTACTATTGTATTTGTTTTTGTATTGTTATGGGACAGATAATTTTCAGTTTGAGATGGTTCTGGGACGGTTGAGAATAAAGTTAGTCTGGAGCCCTGACTGGAGCCAAGTCACTTCATGTGAGGGGTCCTGATTTTTGCATTAATCTGCACTGCTGATGCAGGAATGTGGTGTGATGTTGTGATGAGATGTGGTACACACTTCTGATGCTCGGGTTTCAGCTGGAACACTTTTAGCTCCCGCCGTTCTTTAGCGTTGAGTCCTTTAGCTTTGGTCTTCTTTCCCCGGGTTCTGTTGGGTCTGGCGTACTGCAGGATCACAGCCTGGCGGAGCATCATGCTCTCGATCTCCTCGCCCTTCAGCTGCGGCAGGCTGCTCTTCAGGAACGCATTGGTGAACTTCTCCGCAGCCGTGCCAGGCTGAGACTGAACACACAACACAACACAGGCCAACATTGTTTTTTTATTATATACAGCTCTGGAAAAAATATGACACCACTTAAAAATGATAAGTTTCTTTGATTTTACCAAATTGAAAACCTCTGGAATATAATCAAGAGGAAGATGGATGATTACAAGCAATCAAATCAAGCTGAACTGATTAGATTTTTGCACCAGGAGTGTCATAAAGTTATCCAAAATCAGTATGTAAGACTGGTGGAGGAGAACATGCATAGATGCACGAAAACTGTGATTAAACCCAGGGTTTTTCCACCAAATGTTGATTACTGATCTCTTAAAATTTTATGAATATGAACTTGTTTTCTTTGCATTATTTGAGATTAGAAAGCTCTGCATCTTTTTTTGTTTTTTTCAACCATTTCTCATTTTCTGCAAATAAATGCTCTAAATGACAATATTTTTATTTGGAATTTGGGAGAAATGTTGTCCAACAATGTTCATTTTACTCAAACATAAACCTATAAATAGCGGTTCAAATAGCTTGGACTTATTGGTTTACTGTAAATAGAGCAAATCAGTCAGAACCTGAAAAGAACTCTCACCTGAACTCCTAGAAGTTTACCATCTTCTGGAGGAATACTGGAAAACGCTGCTTCTGTGAACAAGAAAAGAACAAAAAACAGCAATGACCGGCAAAGGAACACATTTCAGCTATTATGTTAAAAACATATAGTTTAGTGTTCAGTGACTTTAACAAAAAATAAAACAAAAACGAACCTTAAAGAACCTAAATCTAATGCTAGAGGAACGTTTAGTGTTATCTGGGGAAACAACAGCCCTGGATTGGTTATTTAGACTCAGTTCAGCAGGAAGACTCGGTTTACAACACACAACACTCACTAACAACCGCGCGTCGCTTTAATAAACCTGTTATTAATGTTATTAATACAATAATAATCCACACTTACCCGCCATGCTGGATCCACACCGGCTCCCCCAGTGCTGAAAGCCGATCACCGATCGCCAAGTCCGGTACGTGAGACCTGAGTAATCAACCGCAGCTTCCCTGATTCAGTCATTTCTACAGTACATGTGTTTTATGTCCTTTTTTAAAATACATTTTGGTTATAAATGTTATAAATTACTCAAAATTATTTCTAAAATGTCTAAATTTATAGTTAATAAAAATCATTTTTTATTTAGACCTCTGTATACTAATGTATTTATGTTTTTTACAAAAGACTTTCTGAGGTGTAGATGTCCTATAATGTTATAAACGGCATTAAACCTTTTTATAATAATAATAAAAAATACTTACCACTCCGTAAAGCTACAAAATTATTTCAAATTAGAGATTTAACATCTTTTTATTTAATACATTTTGAAGTGTAAACTTGTGTGTATAGTAAAACATTTTTTTCAGTTTTTGAGTTTTAAAGTCTGTCCCCTTTAAAAATAAAAAAGCATATGTTTCAGGTATTTTATGTAACATTATAGGTATGTATAAACAAAGAAAATATTTTATTTATTCTGATCTAGATCATTTAGTAAAAAGTTGTTTGCATCAAATTATGGTGCAAAATTGGACAAAAAATGTCAAAACTACACTATATTTAAAGCAAATAAAAATAAAAAAAATCGCAAGGTAATACACATAGACAAAAACAATCTTTTATTAATAATTTTATTTATAATTTTCTAATTTTATTTTTTTTATTTCTATAAAATCCACGTCTTTTACAAAAGCCCCGCCCCCTCTTGGGCGAAACCGCTCTCTATTGGTCCGCTGTCACCGGACGCCACTTTCTATTTGTCCGCGCGTTTGCAGGGTGGATTTGAATGCAGCTGATTTGAAGCGAGCAGTGAGGAGAGTTCAGTTATTTAGTTATTTTTATTTAATTTAAATTCACACTTTTTACACAGTTACGGGTTTATATGCGTGTTTATATATTTAGTTGATTATTTGTAGTATTTAGATTGTAGTTGAGTGTTTTTGAGATGAAGGCTGAGGGCGGTGGAGTGTGTGTATCTGAGGGTGGAGAGCAGCGGCCGGTGGATGATCAACAGCAACAACCGGACCAGACCGACCCAGAGCCAGAACCAGAGCCAGAGCCAGAACCTGAACCAAAACCGGCGCCCAGACTCTTACCCAGAGGTACCAGAACCGACTTACTGATTTACTAAGAAACTAATGCAGTACAGCGAAGTGTCAGTGAGACAGCTTAGAGATACAGCCAGCGGTTTAACACAACAACTTAGCTAGCACTAACTTACCAGCTAACGAGGTTAACAAACTAACGTTAGCTAGCTTACTTATAAGTAACGTTAAGTGATTGATTAATTAACTAACTAACTAACTAACCTAGCTAACTAAATAAGTAGTTATTATTTAATTAATGAACTAACTAACTAACTAACCTAGCAAACTAACTAACTAAAGTTACCTAAATAAGTATTTAAATAACAAGCAAACTAACTAGCTACCTAACTAGTTGACTAACTAACGTTACCTAGGTAACTAGTTAACTGACAAGTTAACTAACTAACTAGTTACTATCTATCTAACTAAATCACTAGTTAACTAACTAACTAACTTAGTTAACTATCTATCTAGCTAACTAAATCACTTTATACGGTCATGATAAACCTGGGAAAGTCATGAAATTCAAAAATAGCAATTTCCAAGGATTGATTAGTTTTGGAAAAATAAAAAAGACCTAGAACGTTTTGGAAAAGTCCTGAAAACCTTGTCCACAAATCCTTTATGTTTCAGTTTATTGAAGGAGAAAAGCTATTTTGAGCTACAAATACATCAGCTCAGAGTTAATTCAGTAATTTAGCCTTATAGAGTAGAGCTCTCAGGATCTGACACGCATTTTATTATTAAAGATTGAGTGTCAACATTTTTATCAGATTCATTTTAGGCCTACTATCTTCAATTTTGTTTTTGTGTCTGCACTGATGTTTTAAAAATCATATGGTCATGAAAATGTCCCTTGAAAAATCATGAAAATGTATTGGTTAAAACATGTATGAGCCATGAACATAACTATGACCATGAAAACTTAAAAATAAAACATAACTATAAAACCATTAACTGTGGTACTGTGTGTAGCAAAGTGCAGTTACAAATGACTGTTTATGTGGCCAGTTATGTTGACAAATTGATCCATCCTTAATAATGTCTCCATAAGCACAGAGCGGGATAACAGTAAAAATTCTGCAGAATTTCATTCAGAAAGTGAACATTTCTATGGGTAAAACGCAGGTATAGTGATGATATATCGCTGTAAGTGATGGGAACTCTTTCCTCTGTAGCGATGTTTCAGGATGACGAGCACGATGAAGAGGAGGATGACGAGGATGACGATGAAGAAGATGACAGCGGCACAGATGGGCTGTCTAACGATGAAAAGCTGTGCACACATTTACAGCGGGCCGAGGCGTTCGGGAGCGCGGGGCTGCCTCACATCTTCCAAACCAACCATCTGCTTTTCTACGAGAGATTCAAAGCCTATCAGGATTACATGCTCGGTAACTCGCTGCATATTAACCTCATCATCTGTAGATGTGTCACTGTTTATTATGTTCATAATCACATCTGCTGATCTCTATACTGAATAGATCAGCAAATGGATAAATACAGTATATATAATACTTTTTAAAATATTATATTAAAATTCCCTGAGGTATAATATATAAAGTATATAAAATATCTAAAATATAAATGTTTGACCTCCATTAGACCTCTGAAACCTCTCCTCACCCATCTCTGTCTCTGTCTGTCTGCTGCAGGCGACTGTAAACCTTCAGAGGTGCAGGAGTTCACTGCGGATTACCTGGAGAAGGTGGTGGAGCCATGTGATTGGCAGGCGCTGTGGCACACTGACATGGTTGATGTTCTAGTTGAAGTGAGTGCAAAGAGTATTTGCTCGTCTGCCTTTTCACACCTACACAAAATGACTAGTTTCTTTGATTTTACCAAATTGAAAACCTCTGGAATATAATCAAGAGGAAGATGGATGATCACAAGCCATCAAACCACCAAACTGAACTGCTTGAATTTTTGCACCAGGAGTAAAGCAGCATAAAGTTATCCAAAAGCAGAGTGTAAGACTGGTGGAGGAGAACATGAGTTATTCCACCAAATATTGATTTCTAAACATTTAAAACTTTATGAATGTGAACATTGTATATGAATATTGTTTTCTTTGCATTATTTGAAGTCTGAAAGCTCTGCAATTTGTTTGTTATTTTTGCCATTTCTTATTTTCTCCAAATAAATGCTCTAAATGACAATATTTTTATTTGGAATTTAGGAGAAATGTTGTCTGTAGTTTATAGAATAAAACAACAATGTTAATTTTACTTAAACATAAATAGCAAAATCAGAGAAACCTATTTAGAAACTGAAGTGGTCTTTTTATTTTTTTCTAAAGCTATATGAACTTGAGTGACATCCTTTTCTTAATCCATAGGGTTTAATATGATCTCAGCCCAACCTTTACAGCTATAAGAGCTTCAGCTCATCTGGAAAGGCTTTACACAGGTTTAGGAGTGTGTTTATGGAATTTTTTCTCATTCTTCCACAAATACATTCGTGAAGTCAGACATTGATGTTGGATGGGAAGCTCTGGTTATCAGTCTCTATTCTAATCCATCCCAGAGGTGTTCCATCAGGTTGAAGTCAGGACTCGACTGTGCAGACCAGTCAAGTTCTTTCACACCAGACTCACTCATGCATGTCTTCATGTGTTCTGCAGGTGGTGGATGTTGACTATAAGGAGCTGAAGGGGAAGGTGGAGCTAGTGGAGCCCCTGCAGTGCGAGTATCGAGGTTGTGACCTCACTGAGGACTCGGTGAAGACGTTACTGGAGGCCAAGCAGAATAAAGTCCCGCTGCAGGAGCTCCATGTGGTTTATGATGAATCCGGAGAATTCGACCAGACAGCTCTCGCTCTGGAACATCTCAGGTTCAGCTCTCTTACTCAGTTACTCACACACATAACCACACACTCTACATGGAAGGCACATGGAGATGGTTGGAGTTATGCAATAAGGAGTAACCATTTCAATTCATATAGAAATCACATTAAAATCAGTGGATGAAGATATAAATCTGTACCAGTGGTAACATATTTAGAGTTTATACTAAAAAAGAATGGAATGGTAGAAGCTTAAATTGAACTAGAAAAGGTTTTAATAATCAAAATTCTTGAATGTTTGACCAACGTTTTTATTTTCTTTTTTTTTTATTTTTTATTTTTTATTTTTTTTACATCCTGGCATAAATACCAACAAAACACTTTTTCCTCAACTGTGTTATTATAATCCTAAATTTACCTCAGTAGTGCTGTTCTAATCCTGAATTTACCTGAGTAGTGCTGTCCTAATCATGAATTTACCTTAGAATGGTATTCTAATCATGCATTTACCTCAATAGTGCTGTTCTAAGCATGAAATTACTTCAGTAGTGCTGTTGCAATCATAAATGTATGATTTGAAAAATATTGCATATTTGTGGAAGAAATAATCAGATTTGGAAATGTCAGTTGTGATTATGCTGCTATGATGACTATATTTTAAAACATTATTTCCAAAAGAAAAAAATAATAAATATATATATATTATCATTATTGTACATTAACGAGTTTCGGGGTCGCTGTGGGGTCAGTGGGTGGGGTTTCAGTAGCAGGGTGTTTACAGTTCTGCAGTAGCTGCTGCTGTTGTTGTGCTGATCCGACTGGTTCTGAGATCAGTTTGAACACACTCTCAGTCTGAACGCCCCGGGGCTCCTGCTGAGCCGGCTGCCTCGGCTGTACGTCGAGTCGGACCGTAATGTTTAGTGACACTCTGAATAGAGTCAGCTGAAGTGCTGCTGAAGTAAGTAGGACACGCCGCTTTTTAAATGTAAATATTGTGCAGAAATGTTTGCTTATGATTCATTTCTGGCGCGTACCTTCATACTCGCGGCATAAACCCGGCTTTCACAGTCTGTCAGCTGCTTCTGTCACTTTATAAGATCTTTTAAAATGCCTCCAGACGCACTGCAGCAGCTACACTTGTGTGCATGCTTTAGCTTAACTGTATTATACAGAACATTGCAAATATATTAGATAGGTATTATTATGGTTTCAAGATCTGTTCTAATCATGAATTTACCTCAGTAGTGCTGTTCTAATTATAAATTTACTTCAGTAGCGCTGTTCTAATTATAAATTTACTTCAGTAGCGCTGTTCTAATCATTAATTTTTCACAGTAATTCTTTTCTAATTATACAATGATCATAGTAGTGTTGTTCTAATTATACAATTATCACAGTCGTGTTGTTCTAATCATTTTCCACAGTAGTTCTGTTCTAATTATGAATTAACTTCAGTAGTGCTGTTCTAATCATGAATTTTACACAGTAGTGCTGTTCTAATTATAAATTTACCTCAGTAGTGCTGTTCTAATTATGAATTAACCTCAGTAATGCTGTTCTAATCAGGAATTTACCTCAGTAGTGCTGAGCTTTGCACAAATATTAGATAGGTATTATTATGGTTTCAAGATCCTTAAAATTCTTAATTTTATCCCATTTTATTTTCTCTCCAGTCTAGCTAGGCTAATTGTCCCACCCATTTAGCTGATAGTCACAACACAAGGAGGGAGCACACACGCCTCCTCCGATACATGTGAAGTAAGACTCCGCCTCTTTTTGAACTGCTGCTGATGCAGCATTGTTGAGTAGCATCACAGCGCTAATGCTCGGAGGAAAGCGCAGCGGCTCTCAGGAGTCCGGCAGCTGATGGAAAGCTGCATAACTGGGATCAGCGCCCCCTTAAATTAATTTGTCCAAAAATAAAGCATTTATTTTTCTTCAAATGTCTTAAATCTATCCCACATTTTTGTATTAACTCAGTGATTTAATGATTAAAGACTGAAATCCAAGAGGGGCTGGTTTCAGGTTTGGTTTTAGCTAGTGGCTGCATTAAAATCAATAGGGAAAAAAAATAAATCTATATAGCAGTGGACAAATAGCTATTTTATTAAGCGTGAGGAGACGAAACTCAGAGATGTGCGTCCGGACGGGACTAAAATTACCGGAGGAGCACGGAGTTCAGAGAAAAACAGTAGATAATTCAGCCTGTAATTTTCTCAGAGAACGTCTGAGAAAAACACAAACATGATCGTTCTGGATGGAAATAAAATCACAGAGGATAAAAAAAAACCCATAAAAGAAAAAATACCCCAGAACCCCCTGAGAAACTGTGTGTGTAGATTTGCTTGTTTCCTGTTTTTAGATCGTGATTTTGTCTCTGCAGGTTTTTCTATAAGCACATATGGAGGCCGTGGGATGAAGATGAGGATGATGAGTTTGATTACTTCGTTCGCTGTGTGGAGCCTCGTCTCCGAATGTAAGTGTGTGTTTTCTCTCTGTGCAGTGATGTCATCACTTCCAAATGCAGATGGTTGCGAAATATATATTATTGTGCAAACGTTTTAGGCACCTGTGGGAATTTCAGTAAAGAAAAAGCTTCTTATCTGTGCAGTAAGTGTTTATTATCTCAGTAAAACACATTACAGCATTACAATAAATACAAACAGCAATGTTTCCTGAAACATCTCCTAATCTCTCCTCCTCATCTGAGTTTAATAGAGTTATTTATTTCTAGTTCTCATCATATTAATCAACACCTGGTTTGGTAAATTACTGGTTAGCTACAGGTGAGCTGCTGATGGAACTGAACATATATATATATATATACACACACATGCTGGCTGAGGAGCATCCAGGAGAAATCTGGAATCTCTACACTTTTGCTCTGTTCAAATCATATGTGGTGTTTTTTTCAGGTAAAAACTTGTATTGCTGAGGTAAATGGATTTGCTTTGGTGCCTAAAACTTTTGCACAGTACTGTATATTAGTTAAGAAATATACTAGGGGGTGATGAGGGTAATGAGGATTGCCAATGCATGTGTTTTTGAGTCAAAATAAAGGTTGATTGATTGATTGATTGGAGCCCTTTTCGATACTATAATAAACCTTTTTTTAAATTTAAATGCAGAGGTGGAAAGTAATGAATTACATTTACTCAAGTTACTGTAATTGAGTAGATTTTATGAGTAATTTGTAAAGTAGTTTTTAAAATAGGTGATTTTACTTGTACTGCAGTACATTTTGACACAAGTAATTTACTTTGCTACATTGGAAAACTCCCAATTACTGAGTAAAAAATAAAATACTGGGGAAAAACAATTTGTCTGAATTAAAAACAAATTGGCACAAAAACTTCCACATCAAACCTGAGAAAGCATGTGGTGTAAGTATTTTTATCATGAAACAATCTGCTTAAATGTGAAAAACATGTAAATAGCAGTTAAAGCACAGCAATGGCAAGTTAAAAAATAATAATGAACTGTAAAACTATAAAATTACAGTTTATAGTCACCTATATTACCATAAACTTTAAATAGTAAAGAAAAAGTGGATCATAAAAACCTATACCACTTGTTTTATGGGGTGATCTGAACAAATCCTGCCTGAAAGGTCCAAATTATTATGTGGAATAATAGTTCATTAAAAACGATTGAATTTATGATTTGTTTTGTTTTTACTTTTTTACATCAAATAATTAAAAGTAACTATAACTTTTACTCAAAGTACTTTTTAAATTGAGTACTTTTTACTTTTACTTGAGCAGAATTTTAGCAAAGTAAAGGTAAAGGTCTCCGGGACCTGCTGTTCTCTGATTAGTCGAGAAGGAGAGGTTGGGAAACGCAGCAGTATGGTAATGAAGGATGTCCTGGTTTGTAATAAGGGGACCGAGTACTGAGTGCTTGTTCACCAAGACTTTAAAAATACTGTCTTTCAGTTTAATATGTAGAGAACCAGTTCAGCACACTTTACACTCTGAATATCGCTCTGATATGTAACTCCAGCGCTCTCCAGCAGATGTCAGTGTTTTACTTTATTCATTATTCTCAGTTTACTCTGTTCAATATCTGATTTTACTCACAGTAATAAATAAATCAGTCTCCGGTGGCGTCATCGCTCTGCGCTGCAGTTCCAGCTCTCACCACAGGGTGTCAGTGTTGCCTAAACGTTTAACCCGATCAGTATCTGCATTGATTCTCAGCAGGATGAGGAGGCTGCTCGTTTTTATGGATCGCTTCTAAATCTCACCTATTGCATTTACAACACTCAATAAAACTCAGACTTACAGTCCGAACAGAATTAAACGCTGAGAGCTCCTGTGCTTTATCATGATTTTGTCACTCTTTGATTTAATCTTCATTTGTTACCGAAGCGGACGGACAGAGTTTTGGCTCCTCCTGCAGAATTGCGGGGTTGTTATCCGGCGTGGGGACTGAGGACGGGGTCAAGCCGGGTTACGCTTTACTCTAATTTATTCTGCTCTACAGCGTTTCCCTCGCTTTACGAGCTGCTGTGAAACCCAGGCCGTGGAGGATGTGCTCTTACAGACTTCTGAAAAAAAAGGACAAACCAGGACATCCTTCATTACCGTACTGCTGCGTTTCTCTACCTCTCCTTCTCAAATAATCAGAGAACAGCAGCTCCCAGAGACCGAAGCTCAGATTACATTTAAATTATACAAAAATAATGTAGATTTAATGTTCATCATATGGTCGAAAAGGGCTCCACTTAGGATTCGGCAGTGTTCACACCAGTATTTATTTTAATATGTGATTTTTAGAGTTTGATTTTTAGTCTTTTGACTAAAATATTAAATGGGTTTGGTCATTTAGTTGTGAACATTTTAGTCTATTATATAAAAAGTCTTGTTTTGAAGACCAATCTGAAAATAATCCTTACATTTATTAAACAAAAACAGAGTCAAATATCCCCAACCAGCAGCGGTCAGGTGGTCATGTAGTTTCCCACTTTGGTCTGATAAAGTTATAACTATATCTGTCTGTGTGTGTGTGTGTGTGTGTGTGTCTCTCTCTGTCTGTGTGTGTGTGTGTCTCTCTGTCTGTGTGTGTGTGTGTGTCTCTCTGTCTGTGTGTGTGTGTGTCTCTCTGTCTGTGTGTGTGTCTCTCTGTCTGTGTGTGTGTCTCTCTGTCTGTGTGTGTGTCTCTCTGTCTGTGTGTGTGTCTCTCTGTCTGTGTGTGTGTCTCTGTCTATGTGTGTGTGTGTGTGTATCTCTGTATCTGTGTGTGCGTGTCTCTGTCTGTGTGTCTCTCTCTGTCTGTGTCTGTCTCTGTGTGTGTGTGTGTGTCTGTGTGTGTTTCTCTCTCTGTCTGTGTTTCTCTCTCTGTCTGTGTTTCTCTCTCTGTCTGTGTGTCTCTCTCTCTGTGTCTCTCTCTCTGTGTCTCTCTCTCTGTGTCTCTCTCTCTGTGTCTCTCTCTGTCTCTCTCTCTCTTTCTGTGTTTCTCTCTCTCTTTCTGTGTTTCTCTCTCTGTCTGTGTATCTCTGTCTGTGTGTCTCTCTCTCTCTGTCTCTCTCTCTCTTTGTGTCTGTCTCTGTCTGTGTGTCTCTATCTGCAGGTATTATGATATTCTGGAGGAGCGTGTGGCTCCGGGTCTGGTGGAGGAGTACCGCTCGGTTCTAGATCGCTGTTCTCAGAAGTTCCGGGAGTTCTCCAGCCTGAGGAACGTTCTGAGCAGCGAGCCGGACTCCGAGCTCAATAACGTCTCCATGGTGGAGGGTCTGCGCATGTGTGAGCAGATGGAGGCACTCAAACGCAAACTGCTCATCATCGAGAACCCGCTGCTCAGGTGTGTGTGTGAGAATGTGTGTGTGAGAGTGAGAGAGTTTGACTGCCAGAGTGTGAGACCACCATATTATTTATCATTTTTATTTATTTATTTATTTATTTTTGTTTATATGTATGTTTTTTGTAGTCATTGCCTCTCCCCTATCCCCTATATCATAAGAACTTCAGTAATGTATGAGTAGGGATGCACAAAAAAAATTTGACCTAAACTGGAAAAAAAAGTGAAAAGACAGAATAAGAAGTCATTTATTTAATGTCATGTTGTCGAGTTTCTTCTAAAGTTAGGATTGTTATCAGCAGTGGCGGCAGCAGGCTCAAGATTTTTTATATATATATATATATTTTGTTTTTTAATAGTAAAAGAAAAAACAATGGAGGATTTAACAATGTGACTTCATTTTAAATAAGAATATGAAAAGTTAATGGATTTTCTTCAATAGTTAACCTGAACCTGTGCTGAAGATCAGTAAAGATGATTGACGTTGCCTAAAGTCTCCCTGAAGTCATATTTTATATAACAGCACCTTTTTCGAAATAAAGACCCTCTCTATTGTTGAAATATCACTGACCCTTCTATACAGCCAATACTTTTATTATTCACAGTACTTTTCTCAGCCCTACCAGTTACATGATGCCCCGCCCCCACCTGATCTGTAAATCAGCTGAGTGACAGCTGAGTCTGGTGACTGTGTGTGTGCAGGACCTTATTAATGCTGTGTGTGTGTTTGTGTGTTTTCCCTGCAGGTATGTTCTGGGCCACAGGATGAACTGTGGTCAGCAGTCCTGCAGTGCTAAAGGTGAGCGTGCTGGCGGGGGCAGGGTGGTACACGTGGTCTCCAGCTCCAGCACCGTCCAGCTGCTGCATGGATTAATGACAGAGAAGCTCCTCCCACTTTACTCGGGCCGGGAGTACGAGGTGCAGGTATGCAAACGCCCTGATTAAACACTCTGACCTGTTTCAGTTTAGTTTAGTTTTAGAAGTTTAGAAAAATGACAATGTATCAAAATATTGCAACATTACGTTTAGCAGCATTGTACTGTTTCCCAAAAACACACTATACCAGGGGTGTCAAACTCATTTTGGCCGAGGGCCACATTGGCATATTGGCTGTCCTCCGAGGGCCAGATGTAACTTATAAATATAAGAAAATGTAACCAAATGTAATATATGTAAATGAATGTAATTACTCCTTAAAGGGGACATGAAACACTTCAAGTATTTAGTATAATTCACAAGATGTATTTTCACTCTAACAAATTGTATAAGTTTAACAGTTGTCAGTGAAGCGGAATTAAAATAATAAGCAATCTAAATGTCATTTTTTTAAGTAAGGGCAGCGCCATCTTGTCCCAGCGCTGAAAGTGACGTCACGAGGTTGGTTCTCGCACGCCTCACTACTATAATCTATGAGAATACCGTAATTTAGATCCTCAATAGATCATAAAATCCAAACCAAAACTCAATGCAGATCGGGGGGGCACTTTTGTATTGTCCCTGTGTGTAGTAATACTGGGAGTAGTGAAATTTAATAGGGTGAGGAATGAGAAATATTCACTTTCACTTTCATACCTTCAGCGGGGGCTCGCAGCGCTGAAGCGTGAGAATCCTCAAGTTAGCTGTAATGCTAGGGGTTAGTGGCGAGCACTTTCTAGACCAGGACTATGTGAAGGAGAGGGGTTTGAGTCAGGAGCATTAGCGCCGGATAAATAAGCTGCAGTCCGAGGCTTTTTTCCTCCGTTTTTTATTTTTCCTCTGATCAGCTGGGATGTACAGACCTTCCGAATGTGTAACGTTACTATGAGAGCAGCAGCTGTACGAGCCAAACAACGCGCTCACCCAGCAGAGCAGCGAGAGGTACCGTTACCGAAAGTCTAGATAAAATGACAATTTAAAGAGAACATAGCTAGCGTTAGCTACTTAGCTAGCTATCTTATTATAGCTAGCCAACGCTAGTTAACTAGCCAACACTAACTAGATGAAGCTAAGTAACGTTACCCAGTAAGCCTTATAACTTCTAAACTGAACGGTTTATTGCTTGTTGCTCTATTAACATAAATCCTGTTATGAAATCCAAAAACTCCATCAATCAAGAACCAAACTATACAAGTGAATAGAAATGACATAAAATACAAGTTATATTAACTTTGATCAAAACGTTTGATACTGAAAAGAGGCTTAATAAATATAAAATCAAAAATTGTGAGCTGTGACAGATTTAGCATTTCCTCATCCAACCACTAGTGGGAGCTGCAGCAGCACAAGCCCACAGTCTTTACTGAGTCAGAGCTACAGCCCAGCCACGGGCTACAGGACTCAGCTGAGCCAGTCTGGAGCGTTTTTAAAATTTTAAGTTCTTCTGTGTATGAAATAAAATAACCCCACTAACCGGATAATACAGCTCTCTACAGTTCATATTTCAGCCCAAGCAGCTAACAGCAGCAGTTTAGAGCAGCCATCCCGGAGTCACTGCTCGGATTACATTATAAACAGGTCAGTTAGCGCGCTGCTAACCTCAGGATGTTTATAACTACGGAGTTTAGTGGACACACCACGGCTGCAAGGTTAGACTGTTGAAGAAATCAGTAAAGGCTGGTTAGATAAGTGATTCACCTCCTCGTCCTTTGCTGAGGTGAAACTGCGACTAGCGATGTCACAGTGATGTTTATTAACGTCATTAAAACAGATTTTATCAGCTATTGTCTTATAAATATTTACACATAATTTATATCTCTTCTAAAAAGCGTTTATTTTCGTCAGTAACACAAAATGCATACCGGTCTTTCGCCTTGAAGCACAGCCGTCCGTCTGCATCAACTTTTCTTTTTCTGGATATTATGGGATAAACATGTCTCAATTCCACCCGCGAAGTTACACCTTCCCTCCGGCAGGGTTTCCACATCAATGACTACACTGCCGTGTAGTGGCAGTAAGCCGTAACTTTGCGGGTAATACAATCGACAAGCATTGTGGGAAATGTATTTTTTGGTCAAAGAACGCTTCTGACCTATTTATTATAGACACTAAGATTTTACAAGCTCTCGCGGGCCACATAAAAAGACGTGGCGGGCCACATTTGGCCCGCGGGCCTTGTGTTTGACACATGTGCACTATACTATAATAAAATAATAGATTCTGTGTAAAAAATGGTGTCAGACAGCGGTTTATTTACAGTATTTTACAGAATTATATGGCCTATTTTCTTACATAAGGTGCACCGGATTATATAGCACATTTTAAAAGAGACAAAAGTAAGGAACATGGGTGTTGTCATGTTTCCCTTCTAATAGGGAAACTGGAAAAAGCACCTAAGTAAACAAAACTGTAATTCTTAAAAAAATATATATCTTCCAATGTCAAACGAGTGCTGGATGTTTGGATGCATTTACAGTAAGCTTAGAAGATTTCCAATATTGCTGTTAGCAGCAGCATTTAGCGCTACCGCCTGATAGTGCTACACTGAGAAACCTGAGTGCTCTGACTACAGTCTGATATACTCACTTCTGAATGGTGAAAGAGCTAGCGCTGTGGTTAGTGGCTAATACTAATACTGCTCCAGCCTTAGTGCTGGAGAAACTTTACTAAAAACTCACCTGTATAACTCTGTACTTCAGTGGAGCATATTTACTGCTCCTTAATACCCGACTAATAGAATTCATACATAAAGAGCACTGGATTATAAGGCGCACTGACTGTTTTTGGAAAAATGAAAGGATTTTAGATGCTCCTTGCAGTGCGAAAAATACTGTTGTGTTGTGTTGTGTTTTTTTTTTTTAACTTCGACTTCTAGAGTGCTGTTCTGATTGAATAAACATGATTTTTTTATTCTTATTGTGATATGATTTTTCACAATAAACTAATAGGTGTCAATTGTGAATTATGATTGCAGTGGCTGTCTGTATGTTTTAGGTGAGAATGTGTAATAGCACCAAGCATACAATAAAGTGAATCATATAATCGGGCAAAATTGGGGAAAAAAAAAAAAAAGAAAAAAGATCACCGGATCACCGATTTTATTAAAAATGTAACATTATGTTGTTACTCCATGAGTTGAGGATTTCTCTTGGTCTCTCACTCTTTCTCTCTCTATCTCTCTCTCACTCTCCCTCACTCTCTCTCTCTCTCACTCTCCCTCACTCTCTCTCTCTCTCTCACACACACACACACACTCTCACACTCTCTCACGCTTTCTCACTGGTGAGATATATGTATATGGTGATAATTTGTATATATGCAGCTACACTAGTGTTTTATATTACCTCCACTAAAGCTTTTTTTTTATTTAAAGACAGTAACTCAGTAACTGAGTAATTCGGTAAAATATTCTTGTTTTAAAAGCATCAACACTGTCCTGAGATATATATATATAAAAAATCAAGTACAATTAATTGTGATTAATCACAGGATATGATTGCATTGTCCTCCAAACAGTACAGTCCTTTATCATACGATTTTTTTGGCAATTTTGGTTTATAAACTCAAAGACAGACGCTGTATGTAAAGCTCAGTGAAGAAAAGCCGGTGAGAAAAATGTAGTTTATGTGGTTTTAAAGCTATTATTTCTTTTTAAAGGTGAGCAGTGTGAGGCGTGTGATGGGCAGTGCAAACTGTTTTTCTCCGTTTTTCTGGGATTCCATTTAGCGCTGTCGTGCAGAGCGTCTGAAAGGCCAATCTTTCACTGGTTTCTGCTCATAAACACGTAACGGCTTTACGGCACCTCCTCAGAGTGTATAATGACCCAGTTAAAATCTGCAGCGCTGCGGGCGGTCCCGGCCCGGTCCGTCCATCTGTCTTACACTACGATTGCGTGATGGAAGGTGGAGCAGCCTGAAGAGCTCTCTCTTACACACACACACACACACACACACACACTCTTACACACTCTCTATCTGCACGATATGGCCATGCTGGAGTTTCAGTGGGAGAGTGTAAGTGGGTGCAGTTTTAAATGTTATTTTTCGCTGCATTATTTTGCATATATAACTCTGGGGGGAAAAAAAAGATCACATTTTTGTTTTATTCTATAAACTACAGACTACTGATTCTATAAAATACATACTTCATCTATTGTCAATAAGAAATGAGAAATGGTCAACATAAGAAAAAATATGTATTACCTTCAGACCTCAAATAATACCAGAAAACACGACATCACAGCGTTCGGTAGCTCCTAAATTTCCACTCGCTTTTTTTTTTTTTTTTTAATGTGGATCTCCATGGAAACGAAACGCGTGCCCAAAGTGTAACTACGGTGCGTGGCAGTGGACAAATAGCTATTTTATTAAAGGCGAGGAGACGAAACTCAGAGATTTGCGTCCGGACGGCACGGAGGAGCACAGAGTTCAGAGAAAAACAGTAGATAATTCAGCCTCTAATTTTCTCAGAGGACGTCTGAGAAAAACACGAACATGATCGTTCTGGACAAGAATAAAATCACAGAGGATTTTAAAAAAAAAACATAAAAGAGAAAATTACCCCAATTACCCATGAGAAACTAATCCTGTCCAGATAGAGCTTTAGTATGACTGACCTGATGGGGTGCTGTACGAGTCTGGATAACACACACACACACAGTGCTACAGTGCTGCTTTAGTGTGGCTGCTCTTTGCAGGTTTGTGCTCACAGCAGTGTGTGTGTGTGTAAAGCAGCAGGATCTGTTTTAAGTTTGTAAAGTGCTGTTTCTCGCCAGGGCTCCGGTTTGATCTTACTTGTTCTTTGCGCCGTTATATCCCACAAGGCCGCGTGTGTGTGTGTTGCTGGTGCCTGAAGCTCTGCGTTAGTGCGAGAGTGTGTTGAGTAAATGTTTGAAAGAAGTTTTATTTCATTCTTCACTTTTTTCATAATATTTGTCAGCGGAGTGAATATTTCATTATTCGGAGCCGACAGAATTTTACTGCCTTTTTTAGTTTTGTGCTGAATTTTTTTTAGATCGAACAGTTTGTAAAGGAACTGATCATGGCATCAGTCTGTATAGAAAATATTACAACTATTCCATTAATACCTCTGAAATTATGGAATAAACAGCAGCAAAGTGTAGCTGTGTCCACTGTGTTAGGCAGCGTATTCCAGATCACTTTAGCAAAACTTTTAGTGGGGTTTAATCACAACACTAAATATACCATTGTCTGACACCTTTTATTAGTTTATATCTTCTCATGTAAACTGATAATTCCAAAATCAATCACTTTTTTACACAGTTTTTGTCTGTGTTGATCAGTTTCACAGTGACCCGTCGGTCGCAGTCAGCTCCTGTTATGAGGGTGATGTGGTGATTATCTGCCCGGGTCATTACACCATCACCAACCCCATCAGCATCGCAGACTCCATCCAGGTGGAAGGTGAGCACTCCACTCCATGTCACTGATTAACAAATAACACATCAGTATTTTATGCTTTACCCAGTAATTCAGAGCTAAAAAGGAAACGGTGAGAATTTGCCTATGGAACACCACCAGCGAAGTACAATTGAGATAGGTAGGTGTTTAAAACAGTGTTTAAAACTATTCTGTTTACACTAATTACTCAGCTAGCTAGTTGTCTTGTGTAAGCAGATGTGAGTAGTCCAGGTCCATAAAGTACAAATGTACCCCGGGGTGGATTTTTACTTTATGGACCTGGACTGCCCACCTCTGTATGTAAGTATCTATAGGTTTAAATAGGATCTTCGGTGGATTTGGTGTTTTACAGAGACTCTAAGACTAGGTCAGTGGCTGAACTGCACTTAGCAGGGCATTATTACACATGTTGTAAAGTAACAAATGACATTGCAAAGACTGTTATTAGTGTAAAAATGTCTTTATTTTAAAACTTTTTTGTTGTCCGTCTCGTCCGTGCCTCCTGGTGTTGCAGTGATGTTAGCCAATCAGATGCGAAATCCTAGCGTTTCTCTCCCCACTCCTCCACTGTTATACTGGATCACCGGAGCACTTTTTTACACAACCCCCCCCCCCCCCCATATATATATATTTTATCTTTACACAAAAGACTTTACCCGGAACGTCTTGGCACCATGCGCATGTTTTATCTCCTATTCTATTGGCAGTGCTTTTCTACAGGGACTAGACAAGATTAAACATATTTCCACATATAGTATATATTATATTTTTTTTTTAATGTGCTTGAATTCAAAATAAAGCAATAAGTTAAATCGTACAGTGTTTTTATAGATAAACACATGGAAAGAGCTCTGATTACATTGCAAATAACAGCAAAAACAAACTGCATTACCTGCTTACAGAAACAGAGGGAGCTCTTCACACTGCAGAGTGCTGAAAAACCTTCGAGAAGTTTAAACTAATTTAGAATATTTATTTATTTTTCTCATCGATATCAAGATCTCCAACAGCGTTATCACACATCACTGTTTTTTTTTTTGGTTGTTTTTTTTGGTCAATATTGAACACCACTATTCTACAGAACTCCAGGACTCTGAGGCGCAGAACGCTAAATCTTTCTGTACAGATGCTGTGTGCGTTTATTTATTTGTAATTAAGTATGTGGTAATTGTTTGGGTATCGGGCTGGCAGATTGACTGGGCGTTTATTTCCCCGGAGCATGTTCACCAGCTACTTTGTTTTCTTATTTTAAGACTGTTTAATGGGCTCCTGAAGCAGGAGACTGGCGTAAATCAGAGCAGCCTGAGCGTCCGTCACCCCGCCCCCCCGGCCGGCGCTGGCAGGGCAGCCCGGGCGCCGTGACATTTATGAGTCTAATTGGCTGGAAGGTGCTTCCGTTTTATTATTTTACCCTTCTCTATCAAAGCCTCTCAGGAAAACAGACCCGCTTTACACGCTGTTTTATAAAGCGAGGTGATACCAGGCTCTCTGCACTATAAATCCCTCCCTGTACTGTTAGAAATGGTGTGTCTGTGTGTGTGTGTCTGTGTGTGTGTTTATTTGTGTGAGTGTTTGTGTCTGTGTGTTTGTGTGTGTTTTAATCACAGTTTTTTTCATGCATCTTGGCATCATGTTCTCCTCCACTAGTCTTACACACTGCTTTTGGATAACTTTATGCTGCTTTACTCCTGGTGCAAAAATTTAAGCTGTGTAGTTTGGTTTGATGGCTTGTGATCATCCATCTTCCTCTTGATTATATTCCTGAGGTTTTTAATTTGGTAAAATCAAGGAAAAACATCATCATTAAGCCGTATCTTATGTTTTTTCCAGAGCTGTATATATATTCACCGTAATGAGGCTGTTTAAAAAATGATATAGACTGTAATAAGAGCACATTCTATTTGTAGATATTGTGATAGACACTGAGGAAGAGGCGGAGCTCATTAATCTCTCATTAATTACAATGATCATATATTAACACTAAATGTAGATATTGTGATATTCACTGAGGAAGAGAAGCTACAGTCTCTTATCATTTAGAGTGAATAAACTGTATATTAATAACACTCAAAAGGTAGATATTGTGATATACACTGAGAAAAAGGAGCTACACTCTATTATTAATCAGAGTGAATATACTGTATATTTTAGTAACACTAAATGTAGGCATTGTAATCTACACTAAGAAAGAGGAGCTACAGTCTCTCATTAATTTGGGTGATCATATGTTAACACTTAATGTAGATATTGTAATATACACTGAGAGAGGAGCTACACTCTCTTATTAATTATGGTGAATATACTGTATACTAATAACACTAAATGTAGGTATTGTAATCTACACTGAGGAAGAGGCAGAGCTACAGTCTCTCATTAATTATGGTGATCATATATTAACACTAAGTATAGATATTGTGATATACGCTGAGAAAGAGGAGCTACAGTCTCCCAATAATTAGAGTGAATATACTGTATATTAGCACTATAAATGTAGATATTGTGATATACACTGAGGAGGTGGGGCTAAAGTCTCTTATTAATTAGGGTGAATATACTGTCTATTAATAGCTCTCTAATTGTAGGTATTGTAATGTACAGTGAGGAGAAGGCAGAACTGCAGTCTCTTATTAATTAGGGTGAATATACTATATATTAATAACACTAAATGTAGATATTGTAATCTACACTGAGTAAGAGCAGGAGCTACAGTCTCTCATTAATTAAGGTGATCACATATTAACACTAAATGTAGGTATTGTGATATACACTGAGAAAGAGAAGCCACAGTCTCTCGTTAATTAGAGTGAATATACTGTCTATTAAAAGTTCTCTAATTGTAGGTATTGTAATGTACAGTGAGGAGAAGGCAGAACTACAGTCTCTCGTTTATTAGAGTGAATATTAATGGCACTATAAATATAGGTATTGTAATATTGTACATCTCGTTTCTCATTATAGTGAATGGGGGGGGGGGGGTTGTTAGTAGTGTTGTGTGAAGCTTGTGGAGCCTCTCAGCAGTGGTTCTGGTTCTGGTTTGGTTGTGAACAGTGAAGTGAGAGTTGTGACAGCGGCTCCTCCTGGGTGATGGTAAGTTCTGTTTCTCACCTGAAGCTCCAGCTCTGCTGTCAATTACACTCGACCCTTCAGATGAACCCGCTAATGCATCTCTATAGTGGAAGTGTGGAGCGACCTCAGGGGTCGAAACTCGGCCCTTTGGCATTATAAAGGTGTGAGTGTATGGTGTACGTGTGTGTGTGTGTGTGTGTGTGTAGTGTGTGTGTCCTCGGGAGCTGTTAGCGAGCTGTAGTGGGCTGCTGTCGGGGTGTGATGTGGTGGAGATGTGTTGGACAGTGCTGTAATGAAGATGAGCTGTCAGAGGGTCCTCTGTCTCGGTTGGGCTTCCAGCTGCTGTCCGACCCGCCACTGCGCTCGGAACTGACCACACGGCCGGCCGTCTGCAGATATCTCCTCACTGTGTGCAATTTCTGATGGCACTGTGTAGTGCTGGGCCATGTTTCCCCCATCTCAGTATATCAGTGTCAGCGGGATTCAGAACACTGGGAGATCCAGTTATATTATATTACAATAACCGTGAGAAAAAATAGAATCACAAACACTGAGTGCGTTTACATGCTCTTTATAATCTGATTAATGCAGAATATCAGGGTTAATCAACCTAAAATACACGTTCGATTTGAAAAAAAATTACATTGCAAATGTTCTTTATTTCGATGATATACAGTACAGGCCAAAAGTTTGGACACACCTTTTTTTAATGCATTTTCTTTATTTTCATGACTATTTACATTGTACATTCTCACTGAAGGCATCAAAACTATGAAACACGTGGAGTTTTATGTACTTAATGCTGAAAGAAACAGGCTGTCCAGGATAGTGACAGTAATGGGGTCAATTTATTCTTAGAGTAGCACTGCTGTTTTATGATTTGAGAAGTTTCTTACGTAAATGTTTGATTAGAATTTCGCTGCTGAGGTAAATTAATGATTAGAGTAGCACTGATGAGGTAAATGTATGACTTAGTTTAGCTCTGCTCAGGTAAATGTGTAATTGTAATAGCACTACTGCAGTAAAGTTTTGATTAGAGAAACTCTACTGAGGTAGTTTATGATTAGAATAGCACTGCTGAGATAGATTCACGACTAGAGTGGTACATAAAACTTGCAAAAACATATGTAGTATTCTGTATTCGACCAAATGATTCATTTCAGTGCGTCCCTGTTATTAGTATTATTTAAAATTTTATTGGAGGGCATTGTTCATCAAGTTCATTGTCAATAAGTTTGTTGTTGTTGTTGTAGTCAATTAATTAAAGCTGGTTGGTTGATGAAATTGGGTTCACTCCTGCTGTCCGTGTGCAGAAATCTAAACTCAACACAATTACTGAGCCGATTTTTTTAGTGTAGAGGTCAGTTTATAGAAAGCCGGGTTGTGTCTGTGTTTAATGAGGAGCCGAGCTGATTCCTGATTCCAGCAGAGTCAGAGACTCGTCTGCACGTTGGACTCGTTAGTATCAGACCCACATTAAATTTAGAAATAATAAAATATTCATACGCCGGGGCGTAACGGCGGCGGGAGGAGCTGTTTCTCCTGTTCTGGTGTTTTCAGAGGAAAGCAGGTTTTATTTATGAAGGTTTGAGGGTTTTTATTTTTTTAATACGGCGTCTCGTTAACGTCTCAGCACAGAGTTCAGCGAGCGCTCCTCTCTCGGCAGGTTACGGGCTGCCGGACGAGATCGTTATCGAGAAGAAGAATAAAGGAAATACGTTCGTGGAGTCGAGCGCCGCCAGCGCCAAGATCTCCAACCTGAAGTTCATCCAGCATGACGCTATAGAGGGCATCATGTGTGAGTCTCAGCTGAAGACCCGCCCACCACTTCACTCAGAGCCAATCAGAGCTCAGAACACCTCTTTTACATAACATACACATCATTTACATACATCAGTGACTTGAAAAAGTATTTAAACGCTTTATAACCACCAAAGTAAATGTGTTTTATTGAGATTTTAAGTGATAGACCAACACAAAGTAGCACATAATTGTGACGAACAAAAATTATAAATGTTTTTTCATTTTTTTAAAGTGTGATGCTCAAAAGTATTCATTCCCTTTTACTCTGAACTCCACCTGTGAAGGCCTCAGTGTTTTTTTAGAGAACACTAGTGAAAAAGAGCATCACGAAGACCAAGGAACTCACCAGACAGGTCAGAGATAAAGTTGTGGAGAAAAAGGTTAAAGCAGGGTTACCTTATAAAAACATATCCAAAGCTTTGAGCATCCCAAACCTACCAAGATGGAGCTAGGAGAGAATTGCTCAGAGGAGCAGCCAAGAGGATCATGGTCACTCTGGAGGAGCTGCAGAGACCATGTATTATTTTTTGTTCCATTTCAAAATGATGTGTTACTTTGTGTTGGTCTATTACTTAAACTTTTTCACCTTACAACAACAAAGTTTCAAGGGGTATGAATACTTTTGCAATCCGCTGTAGTTTACAGCAAAGTAGTGATGCGAAATTATGCAATGATCTTAGTCACAGTTTAGTTTAGAGTAATCCAGTTTAGTTCACTTCAGGTCATTTAATGTCAGTTCAGTTCATAAATTCATGAATAAAGTAATTATTTCTCTCTCTCTGTCTCTCTCTCTCTCTCTCTCTCTCTCTCTCTCTCTCTCTGTCTGCAGGTGTGAGGCAGGGGAAGGTAGAGATGGAGAACTGTGTGTTTCAGTGTGAGACGGCCGGCGTGATCGTCAGATCCTCGGCTCAGCTCATCATGAACATGTGTGATCTTTACGGCTCTCAGGTTCGTTGCATAAACCTATTGTTATCATAAATCTACCTCGGCAGTGCTGTCGTAATCATGAATTTACCTCAGTAGTGTGTTACTCAAGTAAGATATGAGTGAAATTTAGCTAGCTAGCTCAGCTAACAGTACTATCCCAGCTTTGTACAGCTTATATCATTCAGCTGGAAAACGAGCAGTTTGTTAATAGGTAGTAAACTGATACGGAGTGTGATACAAAATGTTTAACAGTTTGTTTAGTTAATTTATGTAAGGAGAATGTAAAAATGAACTTACACCTGCAGATTTGTCTCTGTTGTTGGGTATAAATTATTTATTCTCTTCACCTTATTGGTTTATTGCCACGTTTGGCTGACAAAGTGTATGTGTGTGTGTTTTGTCTGTGTTTATGTGTGTGTGTTGGCTGCAGGGGGCCGGTGTGGAGATCTATCCGGGCAGTGTGTGCAGTCTGGTGGGGAATGGGATCCATCACTGTAAGGAGGGCATCCTGATTAAAGTCATGAAGGTGAAATCATATTTACTTTATTATTATTATTATTATTATTATTATTATTCCTACTGAAAACTACAAACCTCACTTTTATTTATTGTTAATCTTTATATGTAATAAATACACAATATTCAAACTATGACAGCCAAACACATACAGACACACAGAAATGCTGACAAAAGGACCAAACACAGGGATGACTAGAGCTCGGTATCAGTTTTAAATTTTCTTGTAATTTGATACCGATACCCACACCATACTTCTTTCGGAGAGACTGTACGAGAGAGGGAAAGACAACAAGAGTGAGAGCGAGTGAGAGATAGAATGAGTGAGCATGAAACAGAGGGAGAGACAATGCAAGTGAGTGAGAGACATATCTAATTAATGAGAGACAGGAAGAGAGCTAATTTGATACCAATAGCAAAACGATACTTTTTTCGGAGAGACTGCGCGAGAGAGGAAAAGACAGCAAAGGTGAGAGCTAGCGAGAGATAGGATGAATGAGCGTGAGACAAAGCGAGTGAGCAACAGACAGAGCGAACGAGTGAGTGAGAGAAGGAAAGACAGCGAGAGACAGACAGAGAGAGAGGGAGAGATGGAGTGAGAGAGCAAAAGACAGTGAGTGTGAGACAGAAAGAGACAGAGAAAAGGAGATACAGCTGGAGAAAGGGAAGACAGCGTGAGGGAGAGAGCTCGAGTGTGAACAAAAAGCAGTGCGAGAGAGGAAGAGACAGAGCAAGAGAGGAAGAGCCAGTGCAAGAGAGCGAAAGACAGAGCAAGTGAGTGTGAGACAGAGGGAGAGACAGAGCGAGAGACTGGGCCAGAGAGGGAGAGACATCATGAGGGAGGGAGAGACAGCTCGAAAGAGGGAGAGTGCGAGAGAGTGAAAGACAGAGCAAGTGAGTGTTTGACAGAGGGAGAGACATCGCGAGAGAGGGAGAGTGCGAGAGAGCGAAAGACAGAGCAAGAGAGGAAGAGCCAGTGCGAGAGAGCGAAAGACAGAGCATAAGAGGAAGAACCAGTGCGAGAGAGTGAAAGACAGAGCAAGTGAGTGTTTGACAGAGGGAGAAACAGCGCGAGAGAGGGAGAGTGCGAGAGAGAGAAAGACAGAGCAAGAGAGGAAGAGCCAGTGCGAGAGAGCAAAAGACAGAGCAAGAGAGGAAGAACCAGTGCGAGAGAGCGAAAGATAGAGCAAGTGAGTGTTTCATAGAGGGAGAGAAAGAGCGAGAGACTGCGCCAGAGAGGGAGAGACTGCGCGAGAGAGGGCCTCTTGCTGTGCATGCTCTCCATGTTTGGCGCATTTCATGCAAATTATGGAAGTAATTTTTTTAAACCTTTTTGTACTCTGTGGTACCGAGGCATTTTAGTTGTTACCTTTTTGCAGTAAATGATAAAAGGTTAAATTAAATTTAAGTAGAATGTAGATTAGTTTAAAATGTGGCACATCAGGACTGTCAGCTTTGACTTTAACATTATTAGACTAAATATTTTGCATTATTATTTGATTTACTTATGTCCTGTTCTGAAGACCGTTAGACTGTATGTGCATTAAAGGGTATGTGCTTCTGATCACAGTACAGAGACGTTAGAGGGTGGGGTGGGGGTGGGGGGTGCGGGGTTAAGAGGACGGCCGTACAGAAGTCTGCAGCCTGATAAAGCCAAGAGCTTAACGCCGCCGCGAGTCCCGGAAAGTTTCGGAGCGTTAAGGTCATCCTGAGAGTTTTCAAAGGGATCTTTTTAGCGCTGTCACTGCGTAATAATCTACGCTCTCGCGCGCGCTTTCATCTCTTTCTTAATACGCTATACGACAGACGTTATTGAAATGAATAGCCGCGCTAATCCAGCGCTGTCTGCGCTTTACTTTAAACTCCGCAAAGTCACCGGAGTTCAGCTCCCCCCCGCAGCGCTGCCGCCCAATAAACAGCCGCCGCCGCCGACGCTAACCCGGGTTTCACTGCTGGAACAGGAGCTGATAGCATCTGTAGCTGTGGGCTGAGCTGAATGCTGGGTATTATATTCAGAAAGTGAAATAACGGGGGTCCCTGCAGATCCAGGACCCCATAATTAACCAGATAGACCACCCTGAAAGCCGAACAACCTCTTCAACACTTACATGCTGCTGGGTCCCTGCATAGAAACTTATAATGATGTAATAATAAAAGCTTTATATTCTCTATAACAGGATAAAAATGATGAAGGTCAGATCAGAGCAGCCTCATGGTGGCGCAACAGTAGATGAATTCCCTCAATTGCGTTTAGCTTTGTAGCAGCTGTAATTGGACTGATTAACCACATGCTGGAGCTAAGCAAATTAATAGGATATTTGCTTATTTAGATGCTGTCAAGTATATTATTATATAAAATTGTCTTTCTTTATAAAAAGCTCTGGGGAAAAAAAGATATCACTTAAAAACGATGAGTTTCTTTGATTTTACCTAATTAAAAACCTCTGGAATATAATCAAGAGGAAGATTGATGATCACAAACCATCAAACCACCAAACTGAACTGCTTGAATTTTTATACCAGGAGTAAAGCAGCATAAAGTTATCCAAAAGCAGTGTGTAAGACTGGTGGAGGAGAACATGATGCCAAGATGCATGAAATAAAAACTGTGATTAAAAACCAGGGTTATTCCACCAAATATTGATTTCTGAACTCTTAAAACTGTATGAATATGAACTTGTGCATCTTTTTTGTTATTTCAGCCATTTCTCATTTTCTGCTAATAAAAGCTCTAAATTAGAATATTTTTATTTGGGAGAAATGTTGTCTGTAGTTTATAGAATAAAACAACAATGTTCATTTTGCTCAAACAAAAACTTATCAATAGCGAAATCAGAGAAACTGATTTAGAAACTGAAGTGCTCTCTCTATTATTTCCAGAGCTGTATATCTTATTCAGTATATTTTGAACATTTACAGATCTCCTGCAGAATTTTTGTCAGATTTTTGATCTTATGTGGTTCCGCCGGGCTGTTCCTCCAGTCCGTGGGCCGGCGTGTGATCCGGGCAGCAGCTGGTTAGCGGGAGAAATGGTGGAGAACAGTGTTTTTCTTTTCTGAACGTCAGCGCTAAAGAGCGCAGAACTGCTTTACCGAGACGTGACGGCCGTGCCAGCGAGAACGGACCGGCTCCGGTTAATAGACTGCAGTTCTGAGCTGCCAGCTCCGCCGCCGGTTCTGTTTGTCAGTTCTGCTTGGACGAGTGGAGCTTCTGAAACAGCAAATAGACAAAACGAGGCCAAAACAGCTCAGAACCGCATCCAACAGCTCCATAAACCGGACGCCTCGGTGACGGAGCCGATCTGAGCTATAATGAAGGCGCTGGAATAAACGGCTGCAGAGCGTTTAGTATTCTGATCAGAACCGACGGAAATGAAACGAGCGAAATGTGTTTTTTCCTGTTTTAAAGTATAATTAGCGTGATTAAACATGCTAAGCTTAATTGCCTCTGCAGAACTGTAGATTATACAATTAGAAAGATTATTAGGATCCTGGAGGGGGGAGCTGATCTCATGTCCTAATGAACTCGACCCTCGTTACTGAAATCCTGCTTAATTAACTTAATTTACTGCTAACTTCATCACATCTGGATCTTCATGTAGATGATTTCTCTTTAGACTTTTAACTGATTGTGTGCTTGTTTGTGTGTATAAACTGTGTTAAATATATTTACACACACAATTATTGCCGCAGTCACATTAGAATTGCATGAAAGGTCATGAAATTAAAATTACAAGTTTGAAATAAGAGATTCCCATCTATACACACCCTCAAGAAGTGCTATTTTAATCATGAATTTACCTCAGCGGTGGTGTTACAAACATGCATTTAACTCAACATTGTTGTTCTAATCATACATTTACCTCAGCAGTGCTATTCTAATCATACATTTACCTCGAAAATGCTATTTTAATCATGAATTTACTTTAGCAGTGCAGTTCTAATCATGCATTTACCTCATCAGTGCTATTCTAATCATGCATTAACCTCAGCAGTGCTATTCTAATCATGAATTTACTTCAGCAGTGCTGTTCTGATCATACATTTACCTCAGAAATAGTCAAGTCAGTTACAGAAACTGGTTCTTGGTACACTGCTAAGTTTCACTTTTACTTAAACTTAGCTCCGCCCTCTCTCTTTGACAGAAATACTGTTCTAATCATGCGTTTACCTCAGCAGTGCTATTCTAATCATGAATTTACCTCAGTAATACTGTTCCAATCAAAAATGTACGTCATCAGTGCTGTTCTAATTATGCATTTACCTCAGCAGCGCCATTCTAATCATGAATTTACCTCAGTAGTGCACTAATCTAATCATGAATTTACCTCTAATGATAAATTTACCTCAGCAGCGCTATTTTAATCATGATTTTACCTCAGCTCTGCTGCTGTAATCCTGAGTGTGTATGTTAATGTGTGGGTGTTTGTTTTGCAGGACATTGCGGACGCGATGGACGTCCTGCCTCAGATCACGATGGTGAATAACGTGATTCACAATAACGAGGGGTACGGAGTGATCCTGGTGAAACCGGACACTTGCAGCGCAGAGCCTGCGGCGTCCCAAACCACAGGTACCCACTGTCCGTCTGTCCACTCACACACACAAACACACACTGACCACACACACACTATACACACACACAATGACCACATACTGACCACACACAGTACACACTGACCACACATACTGACCACACACACAGTACACACGGACCACACACACTGACCAAACACACAGTACACACTGACCACACACACACACACACACACACTGACCACATACTGACCACACACAGTACACTGTGACCACACATGTTAAACACAGGCCTATGTTACAGTTTTTTAATAGACGATATTTAAGGTGGAATAGAACATTAGAATCAGTTTCTGGTGCTGCAGCTTCCTGTGTTTAAGGCAGGTGACCTTTACTGAAGGTTTGATGGACATAATAAGAATAAAGATTCAGCAGAGGATAAAGAATTAAACCGAGAGGAAACTGAACCGGAGTTGAACCGGTGTCGGACCGGAGTGTGTTTTTCTGGGTTTGTGTGTTTTTTTGCTCTGTATTCTCTGCCGGGTCTCTAAAGTGCAGCAGAAATAAACCACTAATGCACTTCCTGTGGCTGAATGGGCGCGGCGGGCCGGTCTGTTAGAGTGGTCCGGCGGTTCTGCAGCCACCCCTCAGCTCCACACAGACCTGCTCCACTTCTGCGGGTCTATAAGGGGGTGAGTGTTTGTGTGCATAAAATTTTTATTAAAGCTGCCCCCCGGGGGCCGGCGCCGGGCGGTCCGTAATGACTCGTATCCCCCCGGCGCGGCTCGGTGCCGGGGAGTGTGCCGGCCGGGTCGGCTGCTCTCGTTTAAAACAGAGCGAATTAAAGTGAGAGTATTTCTGTCCTTCGGTGAAGGGCGCGCGAGAGCGAGCGAGAGATATCTAAATTAGGCTCAAACAAACAGTCTCTTTGCTTTCTTTTTTCCTCTCACATTGTCTCTCTCTCTTTTATTTTTTCTTTTTTTGACTGGAGCTTTTTGCCTTTCAATTCTTTCTTTTTTCCTCTCTCTTTTTCTTTTTTCTCTGTTGCTATTTGTTCCATTTTAAATCTTGTTTTTTTTTCTTGCTCACTCTCTCTTTATTTCTCTCTTTCAATTCAGTGGCTCTTTTATATGAATTAATAAAATTAGATACACTGTTGCCAAAGCAACGACCAATAAAAAATGAACAGGATATCACCTACAGTTTTCATACCGCACACATTTTATGGCTTAGATTTTCCCCATAGGAATTGATAAAAAATTTCAAATAGCTGTTTTTTATGCTAGAACCCCGATTTTAGTATACTCATAGAACCATTAGAGTTAAAGATGTTTTTTCAAAATTTGGCAATACCTTAACACCCACTTGATAACCATAGCAACCATTAGGCCATCAACTGGGATGCCATAGCAGCTGCCTACCAGTGCCTCAGCAACCTCCTAGCAACTACTTAACAAACACCTTGAATAGGACAGCTACCACCTAGAAAAGTCATACCTTAGCAACTGCCATGCAATGCCTGGCAACCACCTCATATATGATATGATAGCAACTTTGTACCAACCATCTCAGATATAGCAACAACCTAGAAACCATTTAGCAACACTGTAGCAAGCACCTGGAATACCTCAGCAACCACTTGATAAACCAGAGCAACATCATAGTTACCACTTGGAATACCTTAGCAGCTGCCTAGCAACACCTTGCTAAAACCTTAACAAGCACCTAAAATACCTTAGCAACAACTTAACAACACTCTAACAACCCAACCACTTGGTAAACCATAGAAACTACCTAGCAACGAATTAACAACACCAAAGTAGCCACTTGGAACACTCTAGCAACTGCCTAGCAACACCTTAATAAACATCTAATATACATTACACCTTAACCACTTGGAAAACCATAGTATAACAGTATAGCAGCCACTTAACAACTACTTGGGATTCCATAGCAACTGCTTACCAATGCCTTAGCAACCATTTGAGTTTTCAACATTATTTCTTTGTTTACAAATGTTACCTCTCTGGTTATTAGTAGCCTTTTACTTAAAAATGTAACACTGGTCAATCTATAAATATATTAACATATTCATCAATTTTTCCCATAATCAATACTGACAGCCCTAAACACAGGAAACGCCCCCTACCCTCACCCATCATCCTCCACCCTCAGCATAAATCCAGCACAGCTCCGCCTTAACAACAGGCCAGCGGCCGTCAACCCCGTTACATCTCGTTAACTGCAGCACACCTCATTTTAACGAGCACAATTAAAACCCCTGGCAGCCGAGCGTATTTCTGAGCGGCGAGGTTAACGAGATGAAAAATGTGACTTCATCTGTCAGCTGCTCTAATCTGCGCCGCTCCACCATCACCAAATATGAAGCATATGATGCACAGCAGCCCCATAACTGCACTGAACTATACACAGATCATTTTACCGCAGATTTATCTTCCTATCGAAATAAACAAAAGCATCATGCTTTAATTCAGTTAATCAAATTATTATTTTAATGGAAAATTTCATTAAATACATTGGAATACAATTCTCTACATTACTTCTAAGGTTTTCCCAAAATTTAGCATAGCAGTGACTTAGCAATACATTAGCAACCACTTGATAAACCACGGCAACCATTTAGCCACCAACTGGAATGCCATAAGCAACCACCTAGGAACGATTCTCTACGAGACTTCACAATCTGTGATACTGAAAAGGATAAAATACTCCTAAATTATCAAATACCAGGAATGAATTATGGTTTAAGTCTGCATTACCTTGTTTAATTTGGTTTAGTGTAATTTACAGTGATGAAACTAAATATTTCATCTTTTCCCCTTTCTATTACATATACATTAGCTCTAATTAGGCTTTTACTTACTTTTAATTACTTATTAATTGTATAAGGCAGAACCTTAGCACCCACCTCAGAAATTATAGCAGCTGCCTAGAAACCGATTAGAAACCTTAGCAATCACTTGCAATACCTTAGCAACTGCCTAGGAATACTTTAGCAACCACCTTAGAAATGATAGCACCAATTAGAAACAATTTAGCAATCACCTGTAATACCTTAGCAACTGTCTAGCAACTGATTAGAAACACCTTATCAAACCAGAAACCAATTAGCAACACCTTAGCAACCACCTCAGAAATGATAGCACCTGCTTAGCAATTGCCTAGAAAGCACCTGCCTAGCAGTTGCCTAGAAACACCATAGCAACTACCTGGAATACCTTGGCAAATGACAAGCAAAACCTTGTATTACTTGTTAATTTAATGTTTTACCCAGAACTGCTTGGCCTTTTATACACTGAGCTTCAGTACTGTAGATGTGTGTGTGTGGGTATATATGTGTGTGTGTGTGGAAACTCTCCTTATTCAGGCCGTATGTTCTTTTCTGTTTCTGCAGAAGGTGAACTGGAAGACCAATCAGAAGGCGGAGCAGCAGAAGGAGAGGGCGTGGCCGCAGCAGCAGAAGGAGAGGGCGTGGCCGGAGCGGCAAGGGCGGGGTCAGGCTGTGCTATACCTGTTATCGTGGTGGAGGAAAGTGCAAGTCCTTCAGGAATCACAGATGGAGGTGATGTCATGGTGCAGGGGGGGATGGTGACTACGCGCCGTCTGGTGAAAAGTCGTGCGAAGGATTTGGGCACAACGCAGGCCGACGAAAACCTGCTGTCCCAGGACATGTTCGTCTCTATCGAGGGGAATCAGTTCCGCCGTAACGGGATGGGCAGCTTTGGGACGCTCCTGTACTGAGAACTGATGAAGAGCAAATGAAGAGCACGACACACTTTAACACACACACACCTTAATACACACCTTAATACACACTCTGATTTACTGTGTGAGATTTTTTTGTGTAACACTTTACACTTTAAGTGTTGACTAACTAACATGAATTAATGCATTAGTTACCATGAGTAGGACATGAGGTAATACATTAACAATGCTTAATAAAACACGTAACTACAGCATTAATTAATGTTACTTTCACATTACAAGTAAATCATTAGTTAAGATGAACAATAAATCATATACTTTATTATTATACACTTTACTAATGTTAACAAGGTAAACAAGTAACAACTGCTTTAGTTCATCTTCTTGTTATTTGCTTGTGCACTGCAGTTATGCATACAGTAATCGTTAAATATTTATTAAGTAAATATTAATCTGGATATATATATATGTGTGTGTGTACATGTAGAAATTGTAAATGTAAACAGTGAATAACCAATAATGCTTTTGTTAAGCATTATTATTAACATCTGTTAAACATTACTAAGCACTTATACAGCTCAGCTCTGTTCAGTAAAATAAATTTATACCTGATCTAAAGTGAAATTGAAATAATTCTAATCCATGTAGAGACGTACTGTATTTCCAATAGAAGTAAATTAGTAAAATATATAATATTATATTAGTTAACTGACATCAGTAAATAAAATAAGTAACTGGCTACCACTGCATAAGTGTATCAGAGCCAAATATATTTATTACTTATGTTTAATTAATATGTATATTTAACAATTACTGTATGCATAACTGCAGCATACTGTATAAGCAAATAACAAGAAGATAAACTAATGCAGTTGTTACTTGTTTATCTAACATTAGTTAACATTATTAATGAAGTGTATGATTTATTTATTTATTGTTCATCTTAACAAATGTTTTTTTACTGCTAACGTTCTAAAGTTCCTGTGAAAATAACATTAATTAATGCTGTAGTTCTGTGTGTTTAATTAACATTATTTAAGCATTGTTAATGTATTACCTCATGTGTCTTATACATGGTAACTAATGCATTAATTCATGTTAGTTAGTCAACACTTAATGTAAAGTGTTACAGATTTATTTTTAAATGTGTAAATCCGGCCTGCTGTCCGTTTTTAGAGTGAGGTTTTTATGTATTTGTATAGGAGTCTGTATATATTAACACAGCGAGACGTTTATATTCCAACACAGCGGGACGTTAATTGTGTTTTGGGCCTGGGGATAAGGTGATATGTATATTATATATTATATTATATATTATATTAACGCACTGACACATTAATTTCTGTTTTGGTTTAAGGTTCATTACACTAAGCAGCCGTCAGCGGGTCGCGGTGCCTGAGCTTCCCTCGGCTTAAGGCTTCACCTTTTGTGAGACACACACTTGTTTAATTCCTGTTGATTAATTTTCAGTGGATTAAAGGTCTGGTAAAACCTCATTACACTGCAGGCACTTTGATTAATTATAACATTCAGCTTGTCCTGCCAAAAGAAGAAAAAAAAAACCCTCCATATTCAATAAGATGCTTCGCTCTGACCCGAATTAGCCCAGAATGTTTTCCACAGCCAGCGGTCAAGGTGGCGTTTATTAAATTGGGAATGAAGAGTGGGAGTTTAAGCTGAATCCGATGTGATTTACAGATCAGATCATTCGAAATGAAGGACATTTTCCACCTCCACACTCTCTCAGACGCTCCTCCCTGTTTCTCGGTTGTTTAATAGAGACGCTCAGGTTTGCGTGAGTGGATAATCTTACTGTAATCTCGTATTACTGTATTTTTCGCACTATAAGTCACTCTTAAAATACTTACATTTCCCAAAAAAATCATTGGTGCACCTTATAATCCTGTGCACCTTATGAATATATGTATTATATCGTCACTGTCCAATGAAAAACAAAGATATATCCAAAACATCAACTTTACAGGAGAGAGAAAAAACCTTGTACACTTTCAACGTAAAAAACGTTAAAATTTCAGGTCATTTTGAAGAGTTTCTATTGGTCCGTTCATCAAGACATTTTGGCACAGTGTAAGAGACAGTTTGGTCAAGTTGTAGTAAATGTAGTAAACTTAAAATCAACCAAAATGAACATGCGACGATGTATTCTGCATTATATTATGTTCTACAGGAGTTTCAATTTAGTTCTCCAGCAGTATTAGCATTACCCGCAAAACGCTCTAAGCGCTAGCTCTTTCACCATTCAAAGGGTGAGTATTATCAGCCTGTAGCCTGCTGTTAACCCTAGCTAGCACTGCTGGAGCAGCATTAGCATTACTCGCTAAAAGCTCCAAAACGCTTCATTCAGAGGTAAGTATTATCAGACTGTATTCTGCGTGTTTATTGTGTTGAATCAAGCTATGTCAGACGAAGCACTAGCTAACATCGCCCTGGCTTACCACCTAACACGCAGGGTTCCTCAGAGTAGCGCTGTCGGGCGGCATTTACTAGCGCTAACTGCTACTGCTACTACTGCTGCTGCACCCAGCCTTAGTGTAAATCTGGAAATCTAAGCTTACTGTAAATGAACGGAAGTGCTTTACTCACTCAAATAAACAGGAGTTTTCATGAGAGAAATCTGTGTAGATCAACGTCCAGCTCTTCTTTGACTTTGAAAGAAAATTGATTTTTTAAGAATTACAGTTTTGGTTACTTAGTTTACAGGTCTCTGCAAGATCTGCTGGATTACAAGAAAAACATGGCGACACCCCTGTTCCTTACTAGTGTCGTATAATGTGCCTTAAAATCTGAAAATTATGGTAGTCTTATCGGTTTACAGGAGTTAACAGTTGGTTAGTCTGGGCAAACATTGATGTGATTTAATGTTAGTTTGTCTGGTCACATGAACAATTGTAGCCTTAAAAAAACCGCTGCTCATTACTATAACCATAACAGATTATTACCACCCACTGCACTGTCCACTGTGGGTGGTAATAATGCCTTATTATATGATGTATTCCTAGTGCACACCAGACAGTGTGTATCGAGGGATATTAAATACTTACACTTACCCACAGCTTCAGAAATGGAACATCCCATCCATCTGCAGCTGCTATCAGGCCTTACTTCAACTCCCATAATTCACCATGCCTTGCCATGAGCACACTGGCCAGTGTTCAGCCTCCCTCTCTATTTCATAAGCAATTTACACACTGCTGTCCCATGATTTTAGGCATGGCAGTGTATGGTGGGAATGTTGGGTAAACAGAATGAAGGTGTTTCTAAATTTCCTGTTTAGAATTTTTTTTGTTGTTGTAATTTTAAAGTTTATAAGAGAAATTTTAAACACACTTGCATGAACAAAAGCTCTGTTTCTTCTAAATATCACGTCTGTCAAATAAAATTAAATCATTGTTTCTTTGTTGTTGCTGTTTTTCACATTTCTTAATGCTGTAAATCGTGCAGTTTCTTGTTTTATATTGATTTGAAATAGAATCTTTATTAGGGCCCGAGCACCGAAGGCGCAGGCGAAGCCTGCACCGGAGGTGCAAAGCCCTATTGTTTTTGGTCCGTTTATTATTAGGGCCCGAGCACCGAAGGCGCAGGCGAAGCCTGCACCGGAGGTGCAAAGCCCTATTGTTTTTGGTCCGTTTATTATTATTAGGGCCCGAGCACCGAAGGCGCAGGCGAAGCCTGCACCGGAGGTGCAAAGCCCTATTGTTTTTGGTCCGTTTATTAGGGCCCGAGCACCGAAGGCGCAGGCGAAGCCTGCACCGGAGGTGCAAAGCCCTATTGTTTTTGGTCCGTTTATTATTATTAGGGCCCGAGCACCGAAGGCGCAGGCGAAGCCTGCACCGGAGGTGCAAAGCCCTATTGTTTTTGGTCCGTTTATTAGGGCCCGAGCACCGAAGGCGCAGGCGAAGCCTGCACCGGAGGTGCAAAGCCCTATTGTTTTTGGTCCGTTTATTATTATTATTATTATTATTTTTATTTTTAAACTTCGCGCCCATTTTTGAGGCCTTTCTGATACTCGAAAACTCTTGAATTTTGGCACAGACATCAAAGCCGGTGAAAAATTTGAAATTTCACAGTTCCTGGGCTTGGGAGTTGATCAGGAGCTCTATAGCGCCCCCAAACGTTGCCAGTGGCCGGGATAAAGTTTGTCCAATGTGCACCAACTTTGGTACGCTCATTGACCTCATTATACCAATCAAGAATCACTTGGATTTATTTGACTCCGCCTAACAGGAAGTCGGCCATTTTGGCAGGAAGTCGCAAAATAAAAAGTTTCCCGTGGTGTTTTGGGTGGGTTACGATGTTCGAAAACTCATAAAATTTCACAGGCATATTGGGCATAGGCTGTACTTTGATGTAAAATTGGAATTTTTCATATTCATAATTTATCAGCTCTCTAGCGCCACCTATTTTATATGACATTTATAGAAAGCTCTTAGCCTCTTCTAAATAAGCAGACCCAATAATGCCTTTAAATGATTTTGAGAAATGTAATCGTTTTTCTAATGTGGAGCTAAATGACTCTACAGCGCCCCCTATTTGGTTTAGGCTAATAAATTAGCGGTAGCTGTCTCAAATTTTCCCCAATGTTCAAGATTTTTGGTAGAAACATAGATATTACGATGCCACACATAATACCCATTGGCATGTATTAGCTCCGCCCAACAGGAAGTCGGCCATTTTGAAAAATGTTAAATTTTTACACATTTTTCACGAACTCATTCGAACTCCTCCTAGAGTCTTTGTCAGATTACAACTAAATGGTCTGTGGATAGTCTCCAGACATACATGGTGCTAAATTGCGAAGGAATAGTCGATAGCTGAAATGATGACGTAATGGCGGGCAGTTGATTTAATACAGACACAACACTAAACCAAATAGAAACATTAGCATGGTCAGAACACAGCTGCTTGGAAATTCATGAAACTTGGCAAAAACATAAAAGACATCATTACACACGTTTTCAGTGTTGATATGATTGACTCCGCCCAACAGGAAGTCGGCCATTTTGAAAAACGTGCATTTTACACACATTTTTTGCATACTTTGTCGAACTCCTCCTAGGGAATTTGTTGAATACTCTTGATATTTGTCAGCAATAAACTACTACCATCCCTGATGATAAATTGCGAAGGAATAGTCGATATCTTAAACGAGGACGAAATGGCGGACAGTTGAATTGCTGGAGATACCCCATTAAAATAGGAAGTAAATACATTCTGGTGTTGGTAGGTGTTTGAGGAGGTTAAACAGGTTGAAAACTCACGAAACTTTACAGGCCTGCTTGATTTAAGCGGTCCTTTGATTAAAAATTTAAATTTCATATATACATATTTCATTGGCTCTATAGCGCCACCTAGGTTTCAATGCATATTTGACATTACGGAAATGCTCAAAAACTCTTGAAAATTGTCAGGTTCCATAAGATCTAAAAACACTTTACAAATATTGTGATAATTTTTTCATGTGTAGCTAGCGGACTCTATAGCGCCCCCTAATTCATTCGTTTAATAAATTAGCTGTGGATGTGTCACAATTTGTCTAATCTTCTCAAATTTTGGTAGGAGCGTAGATACTATGACTCTGCACATATTTGCAATTGGTTTGTATTAGCTCCGCCCAACAGGAAGTCGGCCATATTGTATTTTGTCATTTTTTTACACTTTTTTTCACAAACTCATTTAAACTGCTCCTAAAGTCTTTGTCAGATTACCTCTAAATTAGCTGTGAATGAACATCAGACACAGTTGATGAAAATTGCCAAAGGAATAGTTGATCGCTAAAACGGTGACGTAATGGCGAGCAATTGATTGAATAGAGACGCAACACTAAACCAAAGTGAAACCATGACACAGTCAGAACACAGATGATTAAAAATTCATAAAACTTGGCAAAAACACAAGAGACATCATTAGACACGTTTTCAGTATTGGTAGGACTGACTCCGCCCAACAGGAAGTCGGCCATTTTGAAATATGTGCATTTTACACACATTTTTTGCATACTTTGTCGAACTCCTCCTAGGGAATTTGTTGAATACTCTTGATATTTGTCAACAATAAACTACTAACACACCTGATGATAAATTGCGAAGGAATAGTCGATATCTTAAACGGGGACGAAATGGCAGACAGTTGAATTGCTTGAGATACCCCATTAAAACAGGAAGTGAATACATTCTTGTGTTGGTAGGTGTTTGAGGAGGTTAAAATGGATGAAAACTCACAAAACTTTACAGGCCTGCTTGTTTTACGTGGTCCTTTGGTCTGAAATTGAAATTTCATATATACGCATTTCATTGGCTCTATAGCGCCACCTAGGTTTCAATGAATATTTGACATTACGGGAATAATCAAAAACTCTTGAAAATTGTCAGATTGCATAGGACCTAAAAACACATTACAAATATTGTGATAATTTTTTCATGTGTAGCTAGCTGACTCTACAGCGCCCCCTAATTTGTTCAGTTAATAAATTAGCTCTGGATGTGTCAAAATTGGTCTAATGTTCTCCAATTTTGGTAGGAATGTAGATACTGTGACCCTGAACATATTTGCAATTGGCTTGTATTAGCTCTGCCCAACAGGAAGTCGGCCATATTGGAATTTGTAAGATTTTTACACTTTTTTCACAAACTCATTTAAACTGCTCCTAAAGTCTTTGTCAGATTACCTCTTATTTCACTGTAAATGAACAACAGACATATTTGATGAAAACTGCCAAAGGATTAGTTGATCGCTAAAACAGTGACGTAATGGCGGGCAATTGATTGACTAGAGACGCAACACTAAACCAAAGTGAAACCATGACACGGTCAGAACACAGATGATTGAAAATTCATGAAACTTGGCAAAAACACAAGAGAAATCATTACACACGTTTTCAGTATTGGTAGGACTGACTCCGCCCAACAGGAAGTCTGCCATTTTGAAATATCTGCATTTTACATACATTTTTTGCGTATGTTGTCAAACTACTCCTAGAAATTTTGTTGAATTCTCTTGGTATTTGATAAAAATAAACACTGAACATATCTGATGACAAATTTTGAAGGAATAGTCGATATCTTAAACGAGGACGAAATGACGGACGGTTGAATTTTTGAGATGCCACCTCAAAACAGGAAGTTGACACCTAGGTAATGCAAGGTGTTTTGAGGAGGTTAACTCACAAAACTCACAAAATTTGACCGGCCTGCTTATCTGAGGCGGTTCTTTGATCTAGAATTAAAAATTCAAATACATGTGTTTTCACAGCTCTATAGCGCCACCTATATTTTAAATGAATATTTGACATTTTTGGCAGAATAGAAAACTCTTGAAAATTGGCACACTCAATGAGACCTCAAAATTACTTTCACCGGTTTCTCAGTTTGGCCCGGTACGATATGCGCTGGTGTGCGAGGGCCCTACGTCCCCCTGTGACAGGGGGACAACTCGTTATTATTATTAGGGCCCGAGCACCGAAGGCGCAGGCGAAGCCTGCACCGGAGGTGCAAAGCCCTATTGTTTTTGGAATGTTTATTATTATTATTATTATTATTATTATTATTATTTTTATTTTTAAACTTCGCGCCCATTTTTGAGGCCTTTCTGATACTCGAAAACTCTTGCATTTTGGCACAGACGTCAAAGCCGGTGAAAAATTTAAAATTACATTGTTCTCAGGTTTGGGCGTGGATCAGGAGCTCTATAGCGCCCCCAAACGTTGCCAGTGGCCGGGATAAAGTTTGTCCAATGTGCACCAACTTTGGTACGCTCATTGACCTCATTATACCGATCAAGAATCACTTGGATTTATTTGACTCCGCCTAACAGGAAGTCGGCCATTTTGGCAGGAAGTCGCAAAATAAAAAGTTTCCCGTGGTGTTTTGGGTGGGTTACGATGTTCGAAAACTCCTAAAATTTCACAGGCCTATTCGGCATAGGCTGTACTTTGATGTAAAATTGGAATTTTTCATATTCATAATTTATCAGCTCTCTAGCGCCACCTATTTTATATGACATTTATAGAAAGCTCTTAGCCTCTTCTAAATTAGCAGACCCAATAATGCCTTTAAATGATTTCGAGAAATGTAATCATTTTTCTAATGTGGTGCTAAATGACTCTACAGCGCCCCCTATTTGGTTTAGGCTCATAAATTAGCGGTAGCTGTCTCAAATTTTCCCCAATGTTCAAAATTTTTGGTAGAAACATAGATATTTCGATGCCACACATAATACCCATTGGCATGTATTAGCTCCGCCCAACAGGAAGTCGGCCATTTTGAAAAATGTTAAATTTTTACACATTTTTCACGAACTCATTCGAACTCCTCCTAGAGTCTTTGTCAGATTACAACTAAATGGTCTGTGGATAGTCTCCAGACATACGTGGTGCTAAATTGCGAAGGAATAGTCGATAGCTGAAACAATGACGTAATGGCGGGCAGTTGATTTAATACAGACACAACACTAAACCAAATAGAAACATTAGCATGGTCAGAACACAGCTGCTTGGAAATTCATGAAACTTGGCAAAAACATAAAAGACATCATTACACACGTTTTCAGTGTTGATATGATTGACTCCGCCCAACAGGAAGTCGGCCATTTTGAAAAACGTGCATTTTACACACATTTTTTGCATACTTTGTCGAACTCCTCCTAGGGAATTTGTTGAATACTCTTGATATTTGTCAGCAATAAACTACTACCATCCGTGATGATAAATTGCGAAGGAATAGTCGATATCTTAAACGAGGACGAAATGGCGGACAGTTGAATTGCTGGAGATACCCCATTAAAATAGGAAGTAAATACATTCTGGTGTTGGTAGGTGTTTGAGGAGGTTAAACAGGTTGAAAACTCACGAAACTTTACAGGCCTGCTTGATTTAAGCGGTCCTTTGATTAAAAATTTAAATTTCATATATACATATTTCATTGGCTCTATAGCGCCACCTAGGTTTCAATGCATATTTGACATTACGGAAATGCTCAAAAACTCTTGAAAATTGTCAGATTCCTTAAGATCTAAAAACACTTTACAAATATTGTGATAATTTTTTCATGTGTAGCTAGCGGACTCTATAGCGCCCCCTAATTCATTCGTTTAATAAATTAGCTGTGGATGTGTCACAATTTGTCTAATCTTCTCAAATTTTGGTAGGAGCGTAGATACTATGACTCTGCACATATTTGCAATTGGTTTGTATTAGCTCCGCCCAACAGGAAGTCGGCCATATTGGATTTTGTCATTTTTTTACACTTTTTTTCACAAACTCATTTAAACTGCTCCTAAAGTCTTTGTCAGATTACCTCTAAATTAGCTGAGAATGAACATCAGACACAGTTGATGAAAATTGCCAAAGGAATAGTTGATCGCTAAAACGGTGACGTAATGGCGAGCAATTGATTGAATAGAGACGCAACACTAAACCAAAGTGAAACCATGACACAGTCAGAACACAGATGATTAAAAATTCATGAAACTTGGCAAAAACACAAGAGACATCATTAGACACGTTTTCAGTATTGGTAGGACTGACTCCGCCCAACAGGAAGTCGGCCATTTTGAAATATCTGAATTTTGCATACATTTTTTGCGTATGTTGTCAAACTACTCCTAGAAATTTTGTTGAATTCTCTTGGTATTTGGTAAATATAAACATTGAACATATCTGATGATAAATTGTGAAGAAATAGTCGATATCTTAAACGAGGAGGGAATGGCGGACGGTTGAATGTTTGAGATGCCACATCAAAACTGGAGGTTGACACATAGGTAATGCTATGAGTTTTGAGGACGTTATAAGAGAGAAAAGCTCACAAACTTTGACCGGCCTGCTTATCTGAGGCTGTTGTTTGATCTAGAATTAGAATTTCAAATATATGTGTTTTAACAGCTCTATAGCGCCACCTGTATTTTAAAAGGGTATTTCACATTTTTGGCAGGATAGAAAACTCTTGAAAATTACCACACTTAATAAGACCTCAAAATTACTTTCACCGGTTTCTCGGTTTGGCCCGGTACGATTTGCGCTGTTGTGCGAGGGCCCTACGTCCCCCTGTGACAGGGGGACAACTCGTTATTAGGGCCCGAGCACCGAAGGCGCAGGCGAAGCCTGCACCGGAGGTGCAAAGCCCTATTGTTTTTGGTCCGTTTATTATTATTATTATTATTATTACGCTTCTTGACCCTTTCGCTCATTTTTGAGGCATTTCTGATATGGGAAAACTCACGCATTTTGGCACAGGCCTCAAACTTGGTGAAAATGTAAAAGTTCCATAGAGCATTGACATGGGTGTGGTTCAGGAGCTCCATAGCGCCCCCAAACGTCGGCATTGGCTGGAATGAAGTTTGTCCAATGTGCACCAACTTTGGTACACTCATTGACCTCTTCATAAAGAACAAGAATCACTTGGTTTTATTTGACTCCGCCCAACAGGAAGTCGGCCATTTTGACAGGAAGTTGCAAAATAAAAAGTTTCCCGCTGGGTTTCGGAGTGGTTAGGATGTTTGAAAACTCCTAAAATTTTACAGAGCTATTTGGCTTAGGCCAAACTTTCACCGTAAATTAAAATTTTGTATATTCGTGTTTCATCAGCTCTCTAGCGCCACCTATTTCATATGACATTTTTGGAAAGCGCTCAGCCTCTTGATAATTGGCAGATTCAATAAGGCCTCGAAGTGACTTAGATATATGTTGTCATTTTTGTCGTGTGTAGCTAGATGACTCTACAGCGCCCCCTATTTGGTTCGGCTAATAAATTAGCTGTGGCCTCCTTAAAAATTCTCAGATATTCTCGATATTTGACAGAAACATAGACAATATGATTCTGCACATATTAGCAATCGGAATGCATTAGCTCCGCCCAACAGGAAGTCGGCCATTTTGGAATTTGTGGAATTTTGACATATTTTTCACAAACTCATTCGAACTCCTCCTAGAGTCTTTGTCAGATTACTTCTAAATTGTCAGTGGATAGTCCCCAGACATACATGGTGATAAATTGTGAAGGAATAGTCGATAGCTGAAACGATGACGTAATGGCAGGCAATTAATTTAATGGAGACGCAACACTAGACCAAAGTGAAACCATGACACAGTCATAAAACAGATTATTGAAAAATCATGAAACTTGGTAAAAACACAAGAGACATCATAAGACACGTTTTTAGTATTGGAATGATTGACTCCGCCCAACAGGAAGTCGGCCATTTTGAAATATGTGCATTTTACACACATTTTTTGCATACTTTGTCGAACTCCTCCTAGGGAATTTGTTGAATACTCTTGATATTTGTCAGTAATAAACTACTAACAAACCTGATGATAAATTGCGAAGGAATAGTCGATATCTTAAACGAGGACGAAATGGCGGACAGTTGAATTGCTTGAGATGCCCCGTTAAAACAGGAAGTGAATACATTCTGGTGTTGGTAGGTGTTTGAGGAGGTTAAAAAGGATGAAAACTCTCAAAAATTTACAGGCCTGCTTGATTTAAGCAGTACTTTGATCTGAAATTAAAATTTCATATATACGTATTTCATTGGCTCTATAGCGCCACCTAGGTTTCAATGCATATTTGACATTACGGGAATGCTCAAAACCTCTTGAAAATTGACAGATTGCATAAGACCTAACAACACTTTACAAATATTTTGACAATTTTTTCATGTATAGCTAGCTGACTCTACAGCGCCCCCTAATTTGTTCAGTTAATAAATTAGCTCTGGATGTGTCAAAATTGGTCTAATGTTCTCCAATTTTGGTACGAATGTAGATACTGTGACCCTGCACATATTTGCAATTGGCTTGTATTAGCTCCGCCCAACAGGAAGTCGGCCATATTGGAATTTGTAATATTTTTACACTTTTTTCACAAACTCATTTAAACTGCTCCTAAAGTCTTTGTCAGATTACCTCTTATTTCACTGTAAATGAACAACGGACATATTTGATGAAAACTGTCAAAGGATTAGTTGATCGCTAAAACAGTGACGTAATGGCGGGCAATTGATTGACTAGAGACGCAACACTAAACCAAAGTGAAACCATGACATGGTCAGAACACAGATGATTGAAAATTCATGAAACTTGGCAAAAACTCAAGAGACATCATTACACACGTTTTCAGTATTGGTAGGACTGACTCCGCCCAACAGGAAGTCTGCCATTTTGAAATATCTGCATCTTACATACATTTTTTGCATATGTTGTCAAACTACTCCTAGAAATTTTGTTGAATTCTCTTGGTATTTGGTCAAAATAAACACTGAACATATCTGATGATAAATTGTGAAGGAATAGTCGATATCTCAAACGAGGACGAAATGGCAGATGGTTGAATTTTTGAGATGCCACCTCAAAACAGGAGGTGAAAACCTAGGTAATGCCAGGTGTTTTGAGGAGGTTATAACGAAGAAAAACTCACAAAATTTGATTGGCCTGCTTATCTAAGGCTGTTGTTTGATGTAGAATTAAAATTTCAAATACATGTATTTTAACAGCGCTATAGCGCCACCTGTATTTTAAATGGATATTTCACATGTTTAACAGGATAGAAAACTCTTGAAAATTGGCACACTCAATAAGACCTCAAAATTACTTTTACCGGTTTCTCGGTTTGGCCCGGTACGATTTGCGCTGTTGTGCGAGGGCCCTACGTCCCCCTGTGACAGGGGGACAACTCGTTATTATTAGGGCCCGAGCACCGAAGGCGCAGGCGAAGCCTGCACCGGAGGTGCAAAGCCCTATTGTTTTTGGTCCGTTTATTATTATTATTATTATTATTATTATTATTTTTATTTTTAAACTTCGCGCCCATTTTTGAGGCCTTTCTGATACTCGAAAACTCTTGAATTTTGGCACAGACATCAAAGCCGGTGAAAAATTTGAAATTTCACAGTTCCTGGGCTTGGACGTTGATCAGGAGCTCTATAGCGCCCCCAAACGTTGCTAGTGGCCGGGATAAAGTTTGTCCAATGTGCACCAACTTTGGTACGCTCATTGACCTCATTATACCGATCAAGAATCACTTGGATTTATTTGACTCCGCCTAACAGGAAGTCTGCCATTTTGGCAGGAAGTCGCAAAATAAAAAGTTTCCCGTGGTGTTTTGGGTGGGTTACGATGTTCGAAAACTCATAAAATTTCACAGGCATATTGGGCATAGGCTGTACTTTGATGTAAAATTGGAATTTTTCATATTCATAATTTATCAGCTCTCTAGCGCCACCTATTTTATATGACATTTATAGAAAGCTCTTAGCCTCTTCTAAATAAGCAGACCCAATAATGCCTTTAAATGATTTCGAGAAATGTAATCGTTTTTCTAATGTGGAGCTAAATGACTCTACAGCGCCCCCTATTTGGTTTAGGCTAATAAATTAGCGGTAGCTGTCTCAAATTTTCCCCAATGTTCAAGATTTTTGGTAGAAAAATAGATATTACGATGCCACACATAATACCCATTGGCATGTATTAGCTCCGCCCAACAGGAAGTCGGCCATTTTGAAAAATGTTAAATTTTTACACATTTTTCACGAACTCATTCGAACTCCTCCTAGAGTCTTTGTCAGATTACAACTAAATGGTCTGTGGATTGTCTCCAGACATACGTGGTGCTAAATTGCGAAGGAATAGTCGATAGCTGAAACGATGACGTAATGGCGGGCAGTTGATTTAATACAGACACAACACTAAACCAAATAGAAACATTAGCATGGTCAGAACACAGCTGCTTGGAAATTCATGAAACTTGGCAAAAACATAAAAGACATCATTACACACGTTTTCAGTGTTGATATGATTGACTCCGCCCAACAGGAAGTCGGCCATTTTGAAAAACGTGCATTTTACACACATTTTTTGCATACTTTGTCGAACTCCTCCTAGGGAATTTGTTGAATACTCTTGATATTTGTCAGCAATAAACGACTACCATCCGTGATGATAAATTGCGAAGGAGTAGTCGATATCTTAAACGAGGACGAAATGGCGGACAGTTGAATTGCTGGAGATACCCCATTCAAATAGGAAGTAAATACATTCTGGTGTTGGTAGGTGTTTGAGGAGGTTAAACAGGTTGAACACTCACGAAACTTTACAGGCCTGCTTGATTTAAGCGGTCCTTTGATTAAAAATTTAAATTTCATATATACATATTTCATTGGCTCTATAGCGCCACCTAGGTTTCAATGCATATTTGACATTACGGAAATGCTCAAAAACTCTTGAAAATTGTCAGATTCCATAAGATCTAAAAACACTTTACAAATATTGTGATAATTTTTTCATGTGTAGCTAGCGGACTCTATAGCGCCCCCTAATTCATTCGTTTAATAAATTAGCTGTGGATGTGTCACAATTTGTCTAATCTTCTCAAATTTTGGTAGGAGCGTAGATACTATGACTCTGCACATATTTGCAATTGGTTTGTATTAGCTCCGCCCAACAGGAAGTCGGCCATATTGGATTTTGTCATTTTTTTACACTTTTTTTCACAAACTCATTTAAACTGCTCCTAAAGTCTTTGTCAGATTACCTCTAAATTAGCTGAGAATGAACATCAGACACAGTTGATGAAAATTGCCAAAGGAATAGTTGATCGCTAAAACGGTGACGTAATGGCGAGCAATTGATTGAATAGAGACGCAACACTAAACCAAAGTGAAACCATGACACAGTCAGAACACAGATGATTAAAAATTCATGAAACTTGGCAAAAACACAAGAGACATCATTAGACACGTTTTCAGTATTGGTAGGACTGACTCCGCCCAACAGGAAGTCGGCCATTTTGAAATATCTGAATTTTGCATACATTTTTTGCGTATGTTGTCAAACTACTCCTAGAAATTTTGTTGAATTCTCTTGGTATTTGGTAAATATAAACATTGAACATATCTGATGATAAATTGTGAAGAAATAGTCGATATCTTAAACGAGCAGGGAATGGCGGACGGTTGAATGTTTGAGATGCCACATCAAAACTGGAGGTTGACACATAGGTAATGCTATGAGTTTTGAGGACGTTATAAGAGAGAAAAGCTCACAAACTTTGACCGGCCTGCTTATCTGAGGCTGTTGTTTGATCTAGAATTAGAATTTCAAATACATGTGTTTTAACAGCTCTATAGCGCCACCTGTATTTTAAAAGGGTATTTCACATTTTTGGCAGGATAGAAAACTCTTGAAAATTACCACACTTAATAAGACCTCAAAATTACTTTCACTGGTTTCTCGGTTTGGCCCGGTACGATTTGCGCTGTTGTGCGAGGGCCCTACGTCCCCCTGTGACAGGGGGACAACTCGTTATTATTATTATTTTTATTTTTAAACTTCGCACCCATTTTTGAGGCCTTTCTGATACTCGAAAACTCTTGAATTTTGGCACAGACATCAAAGCCGGTGAAAAATTTGAAATTTCACAGTTCCTGAGCTTGGGAGTTGATCAGGAGCTCTATAGCGCCCCCAAACGTTGCCAGTGGCCGGGATAAAGTTTGTCCAATGTGCACCAACTTTGGTACGCTCATTGACCTCATTATACTGATCAAGAATCACTTGGATTTATTTGACTCCGCCTAACAGGAAGTCGGCCATTTTGGCAGGAAGTCGCAAAATAAAAAGTTTCCCGTGGTGTTTTTGGTGGGTTACGATGTTCGAAAACTCATAAAATTTCACAGGCATATTGGGCATAGGCTGTACTTTGATGTAAAATTGGAATTTTTCATATTCATAATTTATCAGCTCTCTAGCGCCACCTATTTTATATGACATTTATAGAAAGCTCTTAGCCTCTTCTAAATAAGCAGACCCAATAATGCCTTTAAATGATTTTGAGAAATGTAATCATTTTTCTAATGTGGAGCTAAATGACTCTACAGCGCCCCCTATTTGGTTTAGGCTAATAAATTAGCGGTAGCTGTCTCAAATTTTCCCCAATGTTCAAGATTTTTGGTAGAAACATAGATATTACGATGCCACACATAATACCCATTGGCATGTATTAGCTCCGCCCAACAGGAAGTTGGCCATTTTGAAAAATGTTAAATTTTTACACATTTTTCACGAACTCATTCGAACTCCTCCTAGAGTCTTTGTCAGATTACAACTAAATGGTCTGTGGATAGTCTCCAGACATACGTGGTGCTAAATTGCGAAGGAATAGTCGATAGCTGAAACGATGACGTAATGGCGGGCAGTTGATTTAATACAGACACAACACTAAACCAAATAGAAACATTAGCATGGTCAGAACACAGCTGCTTGGAAATTCATGAAACTTGGCAAAAACATAAAAGACATCATTACACACGTTTTCAGTGTTGATATGATTGACTCCGCCCAACAGGAAGTCGGCCATTTTGAAAAACGTGCATTTTACACACATTTTTTGCATACTTTGTCGAACTCCTCCTAGGGAATTTGTTGAATACTCTTGATATTTGTCAGCAATAAACTACTACCATCCGTGATGATAAATTGCGAAGGAATAGTCGATATCTTAAACGAGGACGAAATGGCGGACAGTTGAATTGCTGGAGATACCCCATTAAAATAGGAAGTAAATACATTCTGGTGTTAGTAGGTGTTTGAGGAGGTTAAACAGGTTGAACACTCACGAAACTTTACAGGCCTGCTTGATTTAAGCGGTCCTTTGATTAAAAATTTAAATTTCATATATACATATTTCATTGGCTCTATAGCGCCACCTAGGTTTCAATGCATATTTGACATTACGGAAATGCTCAAAAACTCTTGAAAACTGTCAGATTCCATAAGATCTAAAAACACTTTACAAATATTGTGATAATTTTTTCATGTGTAGCTAGCGGACTCTATAGCGCCCCCTAATTCATTCGTTTAATAAATTAGCTGTGGATGTGTCACAATTTGTCTAATCTTCTCAAAATTTGGTAGGAGCGTAGATACTATGACTCTGCACATATTTGCAATTGGTTTGTATTAGCTCCGCCCAACAGGAAGTCGGCCATATTGGATTTTGTAATTTTTTTACACTTTTTTTCACAAACTCATTTAAACTGCTCCTAAAGTCTTTGTCAGATTACCTCTAAATTAGCTGAGAATGAACATCAGACAAAGTTGATGAAAATTGCCAAAGGAATAGTTGATCGCTAAAACGGTGACGTAATGGCGAGCAATTGATTGACTAGAGACGCAACACTAAACCAAAGTGAAACCATGACACAGTCAGAACACAGTTGATTAAAAATTCATGAAACTTGGCAAAAACACAAGAGACATCATTAGACACGTTTTCAGTATTGGTAGGACTGACTCCGCCCAACAGGAAGTCGGCCATTTTGAAATATCTGAATTTTACATACATTTTTTGCGTATGTTGTCAAACTACTCCTAGAAATTTTGTTGAATTCTCTTCGTATTTGGAAAAAATAAACATTGAACATATCTGATGATAAATTGTGAAGAAATAGTCGATATCTTAAACGAGGAGGGAATGGCGGACGGTTGAATGTTTGAGATGCCACATCAAAACTGGAGGTTGACACATAGGTAATGCTAGGAGTTTTGAGGACGTTATAAGAGAGAAAAGCTCACAAACTTTGACCGGCCTGCTTATCTGAGGCTGTTGTTTGATCTAGAATTAGAATTTCAAATATATGTGTTTTAACAGCTCTATAGCGCCACCTGTATTTTAAATGGGTATTTCACATTTTTGGCAGGATAGAAAACTCTTGAAAATTACCACACTTAATAAGACCTCAAAATTACTTTCACCGGTTTCTCGGTTTGACCCGGTACGATTTGCGCTGTTGTGCGAGGGCCCTACGTCCCCCTGTGACAGGGGGACAACTCGTTAGGGCCCGAGCACCGAAGGCGCAGGCGAAGCCTGCACCGGAGGTGCAAAGCCCTATTGTTTTTGGTCCGTTTATTATTATTATTATTATATTCAGGTTCGCCCATTTTTGAGGCCTTTCCGATACTCGAAAACTCATACAAATTGGCATAGGCCTAAAACTCAGCGAAAATGAAAAAGTTACATAAGGCATGGGCGTGGTCGTGGTTCAGGAGCTCTATAGCGCCCCCAAACGTAGGCAGTGGCCGGGATGAAGTTTGTCCAATGTGCACCAACTTTGGTACGCTCATTGACCTTCTCATAAAGAACAAGAATCACTTGGATTTATCTGACTCCACCCAACAGGAAGTCGGCCATTTTGGCAGGAAATCGCAAAATATAAAGTTTCCCGCTGGGTTTCGGAGGGGTTATGATGTTCGAAAACTCATAAAACTTGAAAAGCTTATTTGGCTCAGGATGTACTTTGATAGTGAACTCGAATTTCGCACTTTTGATTTTCATCAGCTCTCTAGCGCCACCAATTTTACATGACATTTATGGAAAGCGCTCAGCCTCTTGATAATTGGCAGATTCATTAAGGCCTCAAAATGATTTAGATATGTATTGTCATTTTTGTTGTGTGTAGCTAGATGACTCTACAGCGCCCCCTATTTGGTTGGGCTAATAAATTAGCCGTGACCTTCTCAAAAATTCTCAGATATTCTCGATTTTTGGCAGAAACATAGACAATATGATTCCGCACATATTAGCAATCGGCATGCATTGGCTCCGCCCAACAGGAAGTCGGCCATTTTGGAATTTGTGGAATTTTTACACATTTTTCACAAACTCATTCGAACTCCTCCTAGAGTTTTCGTCAGATTATCTCTAAATTGTCTGTGGATAGGCTTCAGACATACTTGGTGATAAATTGCGAAGGAATAGTTGATAGCTGAAACGACGACGTAACAGCGGGTAATTAATTTAATGGAGACGCAACACTAGCCCAAATAGAAACATTAGCATGGTCAGAACACAGGTGTTTGAAAAATCATGAAACTTTACAGAAACATAATAGACATCATTACGCACATTGTCACCATTGGTGTGATTGACTCCGCCCAACAGGAAGTCGGCCATTTTGAAACACGTGCATTTTACACACATTTTTTGCATACTTTGTCGAACTCCTCCTAGGGAATTTGTTGAATACTCTTGATATTTGTCAGCAATAAACAACTACCATCCGTGATGATAAATTGTGAAGGAATAGTCGATATCTTAAATGAGGACGAAATAGCGGACAGTTGAACTGCTTGAGATGCCCCATTAAAACAGGAAGTGAATACATTCTGGTGTTAGTAGGTGTTTGAGGAGGTTAAAAAGGTTGAAAACTCTCGAAAATTTACAGGCCTGCTTGATTTAAGCAGTACTTTGATCTGAAATTAAAATTTCATATATACGTATTATATTTGGCTCCATAGCGCCACCTAGGTTTCAATGCATATTAGACATTACGGGAATGCTCAAAACCTCTTGAAAATTGACAGATTGCATAAGACCTAAAAACACTTTACAAATATTTTGACAATTTTTTCATGTATAGCTAGCGGACTCTACAGCGCCCCCTAATTGGTTCGTTTAATAAATTAGCTGTGGATGTGTCAAAATTTGTCTAATCTTCTCAAATTTTGGTAGGATCGTAGGTAGTATGACCCTGCACATATTTGCAATTGGCTTGTATTAGCTCCGCCCAACAGGAAGTCGGCCATATTGGAATTTGTAATATTTTTACACATTTTTCACAAACTCATTTAAACTGCTTCTAAAGTCTTTGTCACATTACCTCTTATTTCGCTGTAAATGAACAACAGACACATTTGATGATAACTGCCAAAGGATAAGTCGATCGGTAAAACGGTGACCCAATGGCGAGCAATTGATTCACTAGAGACGCAACACTAAACCAAAGTGAAACAATGACACGGTCAGAACACAGATCATTGAAAATTCCTGAAACTTGGCAAAAACACAAAAGACATCATTACACACATTTTCAGCATTGGTAGGACTGACTCCGCCCAACAGGAAGTCGGCCATTTTGAAATATCTGCATTTTACACACATTTTTTGTGTATATTGTCAAACTACTCCTAGCAAATTTGTTGAATTCTCTTGGTATTTGGTAAAAATAAACATTGAACATATCTGATGATAAATTGTGAAGGAATAGTCGATATCTCAAACGAGGACGAAATGGCAGATGGTTGAATTTGTGAGATGCCACATCAAAACAGGACGTCAAAACCTAGGTAATGCCAGGTGTTTTGAGGAGGTTATAACGGAGAAAAACTCACAAAATTTGACCGGCCTGCTTATCTGAGGCTGTTGTTTGATGTAGAATTAGAATTTCAAATACATGTATTTTAACAGCGCTATAGCGCCACCGTTATTTTAAATGGATATTTCACGTTTAACATGATAGAAAACTCTTGAAAATTGGCACACTCAATAAGACCTTAAAATTACTTTCACCGGTTTCTCGGTTTGGCCCGGTACGATTTGCGCTGTTGTGCGAGGGCCCTACGTCCCCCTGTGACAGGGGGACAACTCGTTATTATTATTATTATTATTCTGCCTCTTTGCGTCCATTTTTGAGGCATTTCCGATACTCGAAAACTCACGCATTTTGGCACAGACCTCAAGCTCGGCGAAAATTTTAAAGTTCCATAGAGGCTGGACTTTGGCGTTGTTCAGGAGCTCTATAGCGCCCCCAAACGTCGGCAGTGGCCGGGATGAAGTTTGTCCAACGTGCACCAACTTTGGTACGCTCATTGACCTCCTCATAAACAACAAGAATCACTAGGTTTTATTTGACTCCGCCCAACAGGAAGTCGGCCATTTTGACAGGAAGTTGCAAAATAAAAAGTTTCCCGCTGGGTTTCGGAGGGGTTACGATGTTTGAAAACTCCTAAAATTTTACAGAGCTATTTGGCTTAGGCCATACTTTGACCGTAAGTTGGAATTTCGTAAATTCGTCTTTCATCAGCTCTCTAGCGCCACCTATTTTATATCATATTTATGAAAAGCTCTCAGCCTCTTGATAATTGGCAGATTCAATAAGTCTTTGAAATGATTTAGGAATATTTTGTCGTTTTTCTCATGTGTAGCTAGAGGACTCTACAGCGCCCCCTATTTAGTTTAGGCCATTAAATTAGCTGTAGCTGTCTCAAAATTTCTCCAATATTCTCGATTTTTGGCAACAACATAGAAACTATCATCCCGCACATATTACCTGTTGGCTTGTACTAGCTCTGCCCAACAGGAAGTCGGCCATTTTGAAATTTGTGGAATTTTTACACATTTTTCACGAACTCATTCAAACTCCTCCTAGAGTCTTTGTCATATTACCTCTAAATTTGGTGTGGATAGGCTCCAGACATACATGGTGATAAATTGCGAAGGAATAGTCGATAGCTGAAACGATGACGTAATGGCGGACAATTAATTTAATGGAGACGCAACACTAGACCAAAGTGAAACCATGACACAGTCATAAAACAGATTATTGAAAAATCATGAAACTTGGTAAAAACACAAGAGACATCATAAGACACGTTTTTAGTATTGGAATGATTGACTCCGCCCAACAGGAAGTCGGCCATTTTGAAATATGTGCATTTTACACACATTTTTTGCATACTTTGTCGAACTCCTCCTAGGGAATTTGTTGAATACTCTTGATATTTGTCAGTAATAAACTACTAACACACCTGATGATAAATTGCGAAGGGATAGTCGATATCTTAAACGAGGACGAAATGGCGGACAGTTGAATTGCTTGAGATGCCCCATTAAAACAGGAAGTGAATACATTCTGGTGTTAGTAGGTGTTTGAGGAGGTTAAAAAGGTTAAAAACTCTCAAAAATGTACAGGCCTGCTTGATTTAAGCAGTACTTTGATCTGAAATTAAAATTTCATATATACGTATTTCATTGGCTCTATAGCGCCACCTAGGTTTCAATGCATATTTGACATTACGGGAATGCTCAAAACCTCTTGAAAATTGACAGATTGCATAAGACCTAAAAACACTTTACAAATATTTTGACAATTTTTTCATGTATAGCTAGCGGACTCTACAGCGCCCCCTAATTGGTTCGTTTAATAAATTAGCTGTGGATGTGTCAAAATTTGTCTAATCTTCTCAAATTTTGGTAGGATCGTAGATAGTATGACCCTGCACATATTTGCAATTGGCTTGTATTAGCTCCGCCCAACAGGAAGTCGGCCATATTGGAATTTGTAATATTTTTACACATTTTTCACAAACTCATTTAAACTGCTCCTAAAGTCTTTTTCAGATTCCCTCTTATTTCGCTGTAAATGAACAACAGACATATTTGATGATAATTGCCAAAGGATTAGGTGATCGGTAAAACGGTGGTGTAATAGTGAGCAATTGATTCACTAGAGACGCAACACTAAACCAAAGTGAAACCATGACATGGTCAGAAAACAGATTATTGAAAATTCATGAAACTTGGCAAAAACACAAAAGACATCATTACACACATTTTCAGTATTGGTAGGACTGACTCCGCCCAACAGGAAGTCGGCCATTTTGAAATATCTGCATTTTACACACATTTTTTGTGTATATTGTCAAACTAATCCTAGCAATTTTTTTTAATTCTCATGGTATTTGGTAAAAATAAACATTGAACATATCTGATGATAAATTGTGAAGGAATAGTCGATATCTCAAACGAGGACGAAATGACAGATGGTTGAATTTGTGAGATGCCACATCAAAACAGGAGGTCAAAACCTAGGTAATGCCAGGTGTTTTGAGGAGGTTATAACGGAGAAAAACTCACAAAATTTGACCGGCCTGCTTATCTAAGGCTGTTGTTTGATGTAGAATTAGAATTTAAAATACATGTATTTTAACAGTGCTATAGCGCCACCTGTATTTTAAATGGATTTTTCACATGTTTAACAGGATAGAAAACTCTTGAAAATTGGCACACTCAATAAGACCTTAAAATTACTTTTACCGGTTTCTCGGTTTGGCCCGGTACAATTTGCGCTGTTATGCGAGGGCCCTACGTCCCCCTGTGACAGGGGGACAACTTGTTAGGGCCCGAGCACCGAAGGCGCAGGCGAAGCCTGCACCGGAGGTGCAAAGCCCTATTGTTTTTGGTCCGTTTATTATTATTATTTTTATTTTTAAACTTCGCACCCATTTTTGAGGCCTTTCTGATACTCGAAAACTCTTGCATTTTGGCACAGACGTCAAAGCCGGTGAAAAATTTTAAATTACATAGTTCACAGGTTTGGGCGTGGATCAGCAGCTCTATAGCGCCCCCAAACGTTGCCAGTGGCCGGGATAAAGTTTGTCCAATGTGCACCAACTTTGGTACGCTCATTGACCTCATTATACCGATCAAGAATCACTTGGATTTATTTGACTCCGCCTAACAGGAAGTCGGCCATTTTGGCAGGAAGTCGCAAAATAAAAAGTTTCCCGTGGTGTTTTGGGTGGGTTACGATGTTCGAAAACTCATAAAATTTCACAGGCCTATTGGGCATAGGCTGTACTTTGATGTAAAATTAGAATTTTTCATATTCATAATTTATCAGCTCTCTAGCGCCACCTATTTTATATGACATTTATAGAAAGCTCTTAGCCTCTTCTAAATTAGCAGACCCAATAATGCCTTTAAATGATTTCGAGAAATGTAAACATTTTTCTAATGTGGTGCTAAATGACTCTACAGCGCCCCCTATTTGGTTTAGGCTAATAAATTAGCGGTAGCTGTCTCAAATTTTCCCCAATGTTCAAAATTTTTGGTAGAAACATAGATATTACGATGCCACACATAATACCCATTGGCATGTATTAGCTCCGCCCAACAGGAAGTCGGCCATTTTGAAAAATGTTAAATTTTTAAACATTTTTCACATACTCATTCGAACTCCTCCTAGAGTCTTTGTCAGATTACAACTAAATGGTCTGTGGATAGTCTCCAGACATACGTGGTGCTAAATTGCGAAGGAATAGTCGATAGCTGAAACGATGACGTAATGGTGGGCAATTGATTTAATGGAGACACAACACTAAACCAAATAGAAACATTAGCATGGTCAGAATACAGCTGCTTGGAAATTCATGAAACTTGGCAAAAACATAAAAGACATCATTACACACATTTCCAGTGTTGATATGATTGACTCCGCCCAACAGGAAGTCGGCCATTTTGAAAAACGTGCATTTTACACACATTTTTTGCATACTTTGTCGAACTCCTCCTAGGGAATTTGTTGAATACTCTTGATATTTGTCAGCAATAAACTACTACCATCCGTGATGATAAATTGCGAAGGAATAGTCGATATCTTAAACGAGGACGAAATGGCGGACAGTTGAATTGCTGGAGATACCCCATTAAAATAGGAAGTAAATACATTCTGGTGTTGGTAGGTGTTTGAGGAGGTTAGACAGGTTGAAAACTCTCGAAACTTTACAGGCCTGCTTGATTTAAGCGGTCCTTTGATTAAAAATTGAAATTTCATAGATACATATTTCATTGGCTCTATAGCGCCACCTAGGTTTCAATGCATATTTGACATTACGGGAATGCTCAAAAACTCTTGAAAATTGTCAGATTCCATAAGATCTAAAAACACTTTACAAATATTGTGATAATTTTTTCATGTGTAGCTAGCGGACTCTATAGCGCCCCCTAATTCATTCGTTTAATAAATTAGCTGTGGATGTGTCACAATTTGTCTAATCTTCTCAAATTTTGGTAGGAGCGTAGATACTATGACTCTGCACATATTTGCAGTTAGTTTGTATTAGCTCCGCCCAACAGGAAGTCGGCCATATTGGATTTTGTAATTTTTTTACACTTTTTTTCACAAACTCATTTAAACTGCTCCTAAAGTCTTTGTCAGATTATCTCTAAATTAGCTGAGAATGAACATCAGACACAGTTGATGAAAATTGCCAAAGGAATAGTTGATCGCTAAAACGGTGACGTAATGGCGAGCAATTGATTGAATAGAGACGCAACACTAAACCAAAGTGAAACCGTGACACAGTCAGAACACAGATGATTAAAAATTCATGAAACTTGGCAAAAACACAAGAGACATCATTAGACACGTTTTCAGTATTGGTAGGACTGACTCCGCCCAACAGGAAGTCGGCCATTTTGAAATATCTGAATTTTGCATACATTTTTTGCGTATGTTGTCAAACTACTCCTAGAAATTTTGTTGAATTCTCTTGGTATTTGGTAAATATAAACATTGAACATATCTGATGATAAATTGTGAAGAAATAGTCGATATCTTAAACGAGGAGGGAATGGCGGACGGTTGAATGTTTGAGATGCCACATCAAAACTGGAGGTTGACACATACGTAATGCTAGGAGTTTTGAGGACGTTATAAGAGAGAAAAGCTCACAAACTTTGACTGGCCTGCTTATCTGAGGCTGTTGTTTGATCTAGAATTAGAATTTCAAATATATGTTTTAACAGCTCTATAGCGCCACCTGTATTTTAAATGGGTATTTATCTGAGGCTGTTGTTTGATCTAGAATTAGAATTTCAAATATATGTGTTTTAACAGCTCTATAGCGCCACCTGTATTTTAAATGGGTATTTCACATTTTTGGCAGGATAGAAAACTCTTGAAAATTACCACACTTAATAAGACCTCAAAATTACTTTCACCGGTTTCTCGGTTTGGCCCGGTACGATTTGCGCTGTTGTGCGAGGGCCCTACGTCCCCCTGTGACAGGGGGACAACTCGTTATTATTATTATTATTATTCTGCCTCTTTGCGTCCATTTTTGAGGCATTTCCGATACTCGAAAACTCACGCATTTTGGCACAGACCTCAAGCTCGGCGAAAATTTTAAAATTCCATAGAGGCTGGACTTTGGCGTTGTTCAGGAGCTCTATAGCGCCCCCAAACGTCGGCAGTGGCCGGGATGAAGTTTGTCCAACGTGCACCAACTTTGGTACGCTCATTGACCTCCTCATAAACAACAAGAATCACTAGGTTTTATTTGACTCCGCCCAACAGGAAGTCGGCCATTTTGACAGGAAGTTGCAAAATAAAAAGTTTCCCGCTGGGTTTCGGAGTGGTTAGGATGTTTGAAAACTCCTAAAATTTTACAGAGCTATTCAGGTTAGGCCATACTTTGACCGTAAGTTGGAATTTCGTAAATTCGTCTTTCATCAGCTCTCTAGCGCCACCTATTTTATATCATATTTATGAAAAGCTCTCAGCCTCTTGATAATTGGCAAATTCAATAAGTATTTGAAATGATTTAGGAATATTTTGTCGTTTTTCTCATGTGTAGCTAGAGGACTCTACAGCGCCCCCTATTTTGTTTAGGCCATTAAATTAGCTGTAGCTGTCTCAAAATTTCTCCAATATTCTCGATTTTTGGCAACATCATAGAAACTATCATCCCGCACATATTACCCATTGGCTTGTACTAGCTCTGCCCAACAGGAAGTCGGCCATTTTGAAATTTGTGGAATTTTTACACATTTTTCACGAACTCATTCAAACTCCTCCTAGAGTCTTTGTCATATTACCTCTAAATTTGGTGTGGATAGGCTCCAGACATACATGGTGATAAATTGCGAAGGAATAGTTGATAGCTGAAACGATGACGTAATGGCGGACAATTAATTTAATGGAGACGCAACACTAGACCAAAGTGAAACCATGACACGGTCATAAAACAGATGATTGAAAAATCATGAAACTTGGTAAAAACACAAGAGACATCATAAGACACGTTTTTAGTATTGGAATGATTGACTCCGCCCAACAGGAAGTCGGCCATTTTGAAATATGTGCATTTTACACACATTTTTTGCATACTTTGTCGAACTCCTCCTAGGGAATTTGTTGAATACTCTTGATATTTGTCATCAAAAAACTACTACCATCCGTGATGATAAATTGCGAAAGAATAGTCGATATCTTAAACGAGGACGAAATGGCGGACAGTTGAACTGCTTGAGATGCCCCATTAAAACAGGAAGTGAATACATTCTGGTGTTAGTAGGTGTTTGAGGAGGTTAAAAAGGTTGAAAACTCTCGAAAATTTACAGGCCTGCTTGAATTAAGCAGTACTGTCATCTGAAATTAAAATTTCTTGTATACGTATTTCATTGGCTCTATAGCGCCACCTAGGTTTCAATGCATATTTGACATTATGGGAATGCTCAAAACCTCTTGAAAATTGACAGATTGCATAAGACCTAAAAACACTTTACAAATATTTTGACAATTTTTTCATGTATAGCTAGCAGACTCTACAGCGCCCCCTAATTCGTTTGTTTAATAAATTAGCTGTGGATGTGTCAAAATTTGTCTAATCTTCTCAAATTTTGGTAGGATCGTAGATAGTATGACCCTGCACATATTTGCAATTGGCTTGTATTAGCTCCGCCCAACAGGAAGTCGGCCATATTGGATTTTGTAATATTTTTACAAATTTTTCACAAACTAATTTAAACTGCTCCTAAAGTCTTTGTCAGATTACCTCTTATTTCGCTGTAAATGAACAACAGACATATTTGATGATAATTGCCAAAGGATTAGTTGATCGGTAAAACGGTGACCCAATGGCGAGCAATTGAGTCACTAGAGACGCAACACTAAACCAAAGTGAAACCATGACATGGTCAGAAAACAGATTATTGAAAATTCATGAAACTTGGCAAAAACACAAAAGACATCATTACACACATTTTCAGCATTGGTAGGACTGACTCCGCCCAACAGGAAGTCGGCCATTTTGAAATATCTGCATTTTACACACATTTTTTGTGTACATTGTCAAACTTCTCCTAGCAAATTTGATGAATTCTCTTGGTATTTGGTAAAAATAAACATTGAACATATCTGATGATAAATTGTGAAGGAATAGTCGATATCTCAAACGAGGACGAAATGGCAGATGGTTGAATTTTTGAGATCCCACATCAAAACAGGAGGTGAAAACTTAGGTAATGCCAGGTGTTTTGAGGAGGTTATAACGGAGAAAAACTCACAAAATTTGACCAGCCTGCTTATCTAAGGCTGTTGTTTGATGTAGAATTAGAATTTCAAATACATGTATTTTAACAGCGCCATAGCGCCACCTGTATTTTAAATGGATATTTCACATGTTTAACAGGATAGAAAACTCTTGAAAATTGGCACACTCAATAAGACCTCAAAATTACTTTTACCGGTTTCTCGGTTTGGCCCGGTACGATTTGCGCTGTTGTGCGAGGGCCCTACGTCCCCCTGTGACAGGGGGACAACTCGTTATTAGGGCCCGAGCACCGAAGGCGCAGGCGAAGCCTGCACCGGAGGTGCAAAGCCCTATTGTTTTTGGAATGTTTATTATTATTATTATTATTATTATTTTTATTTACAAACTTCGCGCCCATTTTTGAGGCCTTTCCGATACTCGAAAACTCATGCATTTTGGCACAGACATCAAAACCTGTGAAAAATTTGAAATTCCATGGTTCATGGGTTTGGGCGTGGTTCAGGAGCTCTATAGCGCCCCCAAACGTTGCCAGTGGCCGGGATGAAGTTTGTCCAATATGCACCAACTTTGGTACACTCATTGACCTCCTCATGCAGAACAATAATCACTCGGTTTTATCAGACTCCGCTCAACAGGAAGTCTGCCATTTTGACAGGAAGTCGCAAAATAAAAAGTTTCCCGTGCTGGTTTGGGGGGGTTATGATGTTCGAAAACTCATAAAACTTGACAGGCCTATCTGGCTTAGGCCGTACTTTGAGAATTAATTCGAATTTTGTAAATTCATCTTTAACCAGCTCTCTAGCGCCACCTTTTTTACATCACATTTATGGAAAGCACTCAGCCTCTTGATAATTGGCAGATTCAATAAGGCCTCAAAATTATTTAGAAACGTATTGTCATTTTTTTTGTGTGTAGCTAAATGACTCTACAGCGCCCCCTATTTATTTTAGCTAATTAATTAACTGTGGCCTTCTCAAAAATTCTCCAATATTCACGATATTTGGTAGAAACATAGACAATATGATCCCGCACATATTACCAATAGGCATGCATTTGCTCCGCCCAACAGGAAGTCGGCCATATTGGAATTTGTGACATTTTTACACATTTTTCACATACTCATTCGAACTCCTCCTAGAGTCTTTGTCAGATTACCTCAAAATTGGGCGTGGATAGGCTCCAGACATAAGTGGAGATAAATTGCGAAGGAATAGTCAATAGCTGAAACGGTGTCGTTATGGCGGGCAATTGATTAACTAGAGACGCAACACTAAACCAAAGTGAAACCATGACACGGTCAGAACATCGATGATTGGAAATTCCTGAAATTTGGCGAAAACACAAGAGACATCATTAGACACGTTTGCCGTATTGGTAGGACTGACTCCACCCAACAGGAAGTCGGCCATTTTGAAATATGTGCATTTTACACACATTTTTTGCATACTTTGTCGAACTCCTCCTAGGGAATTTGTTGAATACTCTTGATATTTGTCAACAATAAACTACTAACACACCTGATGATAAATTGCGAAGGAATAGTCGATATCTTAAACGGGGACGAAATGGCGGACAGTTGAATTGCTTGAGATACCCCATTAAAACAGGAAGTGAATACATTCTTGTGTTGGTAGGTGTTTGAGGAGGTTAAAATGGATGAAAACTCACAAAACTTTACAGGCCTGCTTGTTTTACGTGGTCCTTTGGTCTGAAATTGAAATTTCATATATACGCATTTCATTGGCTCTATAGCGCCACCTAGGTTTCAATGAATATTTGACATTACGGGAATAATCAAAAACTCTTGAAAATTGTCAGATTGCATAGAACCTAAAAACACTTTACAAATATTGTGATAATTTTTTCATGTGTAGCTAGCTGACTCTACAGCGCCCCCTAATTTGTTCAGTTAATAAATTAGCTCTGGATGTGTCAAAATTGGTCTAATGTTCTCCAATTTTGGTAGGAATGTAGATACTGTGACCCTGCACATATTTGCAATTGGCTTGTATTAGCTCCGCCCAACAGGAAGTCGGCCATATTGGAATTTGTAATATTTTTACACTTTTTTCACAAACTCATTTAAACTGCTCCTAAAGTCTTTGTCAGATTACCTCTTATTTCGCTGTAAATGAACAACAGACATATTTGATGAAAATTGCCAAAGGAATAGTTGATCGCTAAAACAGTGACGTAATGGCGGGCAATTGATTGACTAGAGATGCAACACTAAACCAAAGTGAAACCATGACACGGTCAGAACACAGATGATTGAAAATTCATGAAACTTGGCAAAAACACAAGAGACATCATTACACACGTTTTCAGTATTGGTAGGACTGACTCCGCCCAACAGGAAGTCGGCCATTTTGAAATATTTGCATTTTACATACATTTTTTGCGTATGTTGTCAAACTACTCCTAGAAATTTTGTTGAATTCTCTTGGTATTTGGTAAAAATAAACATTGAACATATCTGATGATAAATTGTGAAGGAATAGTCGATATCTCAAACGAGGACGTATTGGCAGCCGGTTGAATCTTTGAGATACCACATCAAAACAGGAGGTTGACACCTAGGTAATGCTAGGAGTTTTGAGGACGTTATAACAGAGAAAAGCTCATAAAATTGGACCGGCCTGCTTATCTGAGGCTGTTGTTTGATCTAGAAATAGAATTTAAAATACATATGTTTTAACAGCGCTATAGCGCCACCTGTACTTTAAATGGGTATTTCACATGTTTAACAGGATAGAAAACTCTTGAAAAATTGCCACACTCAATAAGACCTCAAATTTACTTTCACCGGTTTCTCGATTTGGCCCGGTACGATTTGCGCTGTTATGCGAGGGCCCTACGTCCCCCTGTGACAGGGGGACAACTCGTTATTATTATTAGGGCCCGAGCACCGAAGGCGCAGGCGAAGCCTGCACCGGAGGTGCAAAGCCCTATTGTTTTTGGTCCGTTTATTATTATTATTATTATTATTATTATTATTCTGCCTCTTTGCGTCCATTTTTGAGGCATTTCCGATACTCGAAAACTCACGCATTTTGGCACAGACCTCAAGCTCGGCGAAAATTTTAAAATTCCATAGAGGCTGGACTTTGGCGTTGTTCAGGAGCTCTATAGCGCCCCCAAACGTCGGCAGTGGCCGGGATGAAGTTTGTCCAACGTGCACCAACTTTGGTACGCTCATTGACCTCCTCATAAACAACAAGAATCACTAGGTTTTATTTGACTCCGCCCAACAGGAAGTCGGCCATTTTGACAGGAAGTTGCAAAATAAAAAGTTTCCCGCTGGGTTTCGGAGGGGTCAGGATGTTTGAAAACTCCTAAAATTTTACAGAGCTATTTGGCTTAGGCCATACTTTGACCGTCAGTTGGAATTTTGTAAATTCGTCTTTCATCAGCTCTCTAGCGCCACCTATTTTATATCATATTTATGAAAAGCTCTCAGCCTCTTGATAATTGGCAGATTCAATAAGTCTTTGAAATGATTTAGGAATATTTTGTCGTTTTTCTCATGTGTAGCTAGAGGACTCTACAGCGCCCCCTATTTTGTTTAGGCCATTAAATTAGCTGTAGCTGTCTCAAAATTTCTCCAATATTCTCGATTTTTGGCAACAACATAGAAACTATCATCCCGCACATATTACCCATTGGCTTGTACTAGCTCTGCCCAACAGGAAGTCGGCCATTTTGAAATTTGTGGAATTTTTACACATTTTTCACGAACTCATTCAAACTCCTCCTAGAGTCTTTGTCATATTACCTCTAAATTTGGTGTGGATAGGCTCCAGACATACATGGTGATAAATTGCGAAGGAATAGTTGATAGCTGAAACGATGACGTAATGGCGGACAATTAATTTAATGGAGACACAACACTAGACCAAAGTGAAACCATGACACGGTCATAAAACAGATGATCGAAAAATCATGGAACTTGGTAAAAACACAAGAGACATCATAAGACACGTTTTTAGTATTGGAATGATTGACTCCGCCCAACAGGAAGTCGGCCATTTTGAAATATGTGCATTTTACACACATTTTTTGCATACTTTGTCGAACTCCTCCTAGGGAATTTGTTGAATACTCTTGATATTTGTCAGCAAAAAACTACTACCATCCGTGATGATAAATTGCGAAGGAATAGTCGATATCTTAAACGAGGACGAAATGGCGGACAGTTGAACTGCTTGAGATGCCCCATTAAAACAGGAAGTGAATACATTCTGGTGTTAGTAGGTGTTTGAGGAGGTTAAAAAGGTTGAAAACTCTCGAAAATTTACAGGCCTGCTTGAACTAAGCAGTACTTTCATCTGAAATTAAAATTTCTTGTATACGTATTTCATTGGCTCTATAGCGCCACCTAGGTTTCAATGCATATTTGACATTACGGGAATGCTCAAAACCTCTTGAAAATTGACAGATTGCATAAGACCTAAAAACACTTTACAAATATTTTGACAATTTTTTCATGTATAGCTAGCAGACTCTACAGCGCCCCCTAATTCGTTTGTTTAATAAATTAGCTGTGGATGTGTCAAAATTTGTCTAATCTTCTCAAATTTTGGTAGGATCGTAGATAGTATGACCCTGCACATATTTGCAATTGGCTTGTATTAGCTCCGCCCAACAGGAAGTCGGCCATATTGGAATTTGTAATATTTTTACAAATTTTTCACAAACTAATTTAAACTGCTCCTAAAGTCTTTGTCAGATTACCTCTTATTTCGCTGTAAATGAACAACAGACATATTTGATGATAAATGCCAAAGGATTAGTTGATCGGTAAAACGGTGACCCAATGGCGAGCAATTGAGTCACTAGAGACGCAACACTAAACCAAAGTGAAACCATGACATGGTCAGAAAACAGATTATTGAAAATTCATGAAACTTGGCAAAAACACAAAAGACATCATTACACACATTTTCAGCATTGGTAGGACTGACTCCGCCCAACAGGAAGTCGGCCATTTTGAAATATCTGCATTTTACACACATTTTTTGTGTACATTGTCAAACTACTCCTAGCAAATTTGATGAATTCTCTTGGTATTTGGTAAAAATAAACATTGAACATATCTGATGATAAATTGTGAAGGAATAGTCGATATCTCAAACGAGGACGAAATGGCAGATGGTTGAATTTTTGAGATCCCACATCAAAACAGGAGGTGCAAACCTAGGTAATGCCAGGTGTTTTGAGGAGGTTATAACGGAGAAAAACTCACAAAATTTGACCAGCCTGCTTATCTAAGGCTGTTGTTTGATGTAAAATTAGAATTTCAAATACATGTATTTTAACAGCGCCATAGCGCCACCTGTATTTTAAATGGATATTTCACATGTTTAACAGGATAGAAAACTCTTGAAAATTGGCACACTCAATAAGACCTTAAAATTACTTTTACCGGTTTCTCGGTTTGGCCCGGTACGATTTGCGCTGTTGTGCGAGGGCCCTACGTCCCCCTGTGACAGGGGGACAACTCGTTATTATTATTATTATTATTATTATTCTGCCTCTTTGCGTCCATTTTTGAGGCATTTCCGATACTCGAAAACTCACGCATTTTGGCACAGGCCTCAAGCTCGGCGAAAATTTTAAAGTTCCATAGAGGCTGGACTTAGGCGTGGTTCAGGAGCTCTATAGCGCCCCCAAACGTAGGCAGTGGCCGGGATGAAGTTTGTCCAATGTACACCAACTTTGGTACGCTCATTGACCTCCTCATAAACAACAAGAATTACTAGGTTTTATTTGACTCCGCCCAACAGGAAGTCGGCCATTTTGACAGGAAGTTGCAAAATAAAAAGTTTCCCGCTGGGTTTCGGAGGGGTTAAGATGTTTGAAAACTCCTAAAATTTTACAGAGCTATTTAGCTTAGGCCAAACTTTGACCTTCAGTTGGAATTTCGTAAATTCGTGTTTCATCAGCTCTCTAGCGCCACCTATTTTATAGCACATTTATAAAAAGCTCTCAGCCTCTTGATAATTGGCAGATTCAATAAGTCTTTGAAATGATTTAGAAATATTTTGTCGTTTTTCTCATGTGTAGCTAGATGACTCTACAGCGCCCCCTATTTTATTTAGGCCATTAAATTAGCTGTAGCTGTCTCAAAATTTCTCCAATATTCTAGATTTTTGGCAACAACATAGAGAGTATCATCCCGCACATATTACCCATTGGCTGGTATTAGCTCCGCCCAACAGGAAGTCGGCCATTTTGAAATTTGTGGAATTTTTACACATTTTTCACGAACTCATTCAAACTCCTCCTAGAGTCTTTGTCAGATTATCTCTAAATTGGGCGTGGGTAGGCTCCAGACATACGTGGTGATAAATTGCGAAGGAATAGTCGATAGCTGAAACGATGACGTAATGGCAGGCAATTAATTTAATGGAGAAGCAACACTAAACAAAAGTGAAACCATGACACGGTCATAACACAGATGATTGAAAATTCATGAAACTTGGCAAAAACACAATAGACATCATAAGACACGTTTTTAGCATTGGTAAGACTGACTCCGCCCAACAGGAAGTCGGCCATTTTGAAAAAAGTGTGTTTTACACACATTTTTTGCATACTTTGTCGAACTCCTCCTAGGGAATTTGTTGAATACTCTTGATATTTGTCTGTAATAAACTACTAACATACTTGATTGTAAATTGCGAAGGAATAGTCGATATCTTAAACGAGGACGAAATGGCGGACAGTTGAATTGCTTGAGATGCCCCGTTAAAACAGGAAGTGAATACATTCTGGTGTTAGTAGGTGTTTGAGGAGGTGAAAAAGGTTGAAAACTCTTGAAAATTTACAGGCCTGCTTGATTTAAGCAGTAGTTTGATCTGAAATTAAAATTTCATATATACGTATTTCATTGGCTCTATAGCGCCACCTAGGTTTCAATGCATATTTGACATTACGGGAATGCTCAAAACCTCTTGAAAATTGACAGAATGCATAAGACCTAAAAACACTTTACAAATATTTTGACAATTTTTTCATGTATAGCTAGCGGACTCTACAGCGCCCCCTAATTTGTTCATTTAATAAATTAGCTGTGGATGTGTCAAAATTTGTCTAATCTTCTCAAATTTTGGTAGGAGTGTAGATAGTATGACCCTGCACATATTTGCAATTGGCTTGTATTAGCTCCGCCCAACAGGAAGTCGGCCATATTGGAATTTGTAATATTTTTACACATTTTTCACAAACTCATTTAAACTGCTCCTAAAGTCTTTGTCAGATTACCTCTTATTTCGCTGTAAATGAACAACAGTCATATTTGATGATAATTGCCAAAGGATTAGTTGATCGGTAAAACGGTGACCCAATGGCGAGCAATTGATTCACTAGAGATGCAACACTAAACCAAAGTGAAACCATGACACGGTCAGAACACAGATGATTGAAAATTCCTGAAACTTGGCAAAAACACAAAAGACATCATTAGACACATTTTCAGTAGTGGTAGGACTGACTCAACCCAACAGGAAGTCAGCCATTTTGAAATATCTGCATTTTACACACATTTTTTGCATATGTTGTCAAACTACTCCTAGGAAATTCGTTGAATTCTCTTGGTATTTGGTAAAAATAAACATTGAACATATGTGATGATAAATTGTGAAGGAATAGTCGATATCTGTAACAAGGACGAAATGGTGGACGGTTGAATTTTTTGAGATTCCACATCAAAACAGGAAATTGACACCTAGGGAATGCTAGGTCTTTTGAGGAGGTTATAACTGAGAAAAGCTCACAAAATTTGATAGGCCTGCTTAACTGAGGCTGTTCTTTGATGTAGATTGAAAATGTCAAATATATACGTGTTTTTAGAGCTCTATAGCGCCACCTATACTTTAAATGAATATTTGATATGTTTAACTGTATAAAAAACTCATTACCACACACAGTAATATCACAAAATTACTTTCACCGGTTTCTAGGTTTGGCCCGGAACGATTTGCGCTGTTGTGCGAGGGCCCTACGTCCCCCTGTGACAGGGGGACAACTCGTTATTAGGGCCCGAGCACCGAAGGCGCAGGCGAAGCCTGCACCGGAGGTGCAAAGCCCTATTGTTTTTGGTCCGTTTATTAGGGCCCGAGCACCGAAGGCGCAGGCGAAGCCTGCACCGGAGGTGCAAAGCCCTATTGTTTTTGGTCCGTTTATTAGGGCCCGAGCACCGAAGGCGCAGGCGAAGCCTGCACCGGAGGTGCAAAGCCCTATTGTTTTTGGTCCGTTTATTATTAGGGCCCGAGCACCGAAGGCGCAGGCGAAGCCTGCACCGGAGGTGCAAAGCCCTATTGTTTTTGGTCCGTTTATTATTATTATTATTATTATTCTGCCTCTTTGCGTCCATTTTTGAGGCATTTCCGATACTCGAAAACTCACGCATTTTGGCACAGACCTCAAGCTCGGCGAAAATTTTAAAGTTCCATAGAGGCTGGACTTTGGCGTTGTTCAGGAGCTCTATAGCGCCCCCAAACGTCGGCAGTGGCCGGGATGAAGTTTGTCCAACGTGCACCAACTTTGGTACGCTCATTGACCTCCTCATAAACAACAAGAATCACTAGGTTTTATTTGACTCCGCCCAACAGGAAGTCGGCCATTTTGACAGGAAGTTGCAAAATAAAAAGTTTCCCGCTGGGTTTCGGAGGGGTTAGGATGTTTAAAAACTCCTAAAACTTTACAGAGCTATTTGGCTTAGGCCATACTTTGACCGTAAGTTGGAATTTCGTAAATTCGTCTTTCATCAGCTCTCTAGCGCCACCTATTTTATATCATATTTATGAAAAGCTCTCAGCCTCTTGATAATTGGCAGATTCAATAAGTCTTTGAAATGATTTAGGAATATTTTGTCGTTTTTCTCATGTGTAGCTAGATGACTCTACAGCGCCCCCTATTTTATTTAGGCCATTAAATTAGCTGTAGCTGTCTCAAAATTTCTCCAATATTCTCGATTTTTGGCAACAACATAGAAACTATCATCCCGCACATATTACCCATTGGCTTGTACTAGCTCTGCCCAACAGGAAGTCGGCCATTTTGAAATTTGTGGAATTTTTACACATTTTTCACGAACTCATTCAAACTCCTCCTAGAGTCTTTGTCATATTACCTCTAAATTTGGTGTGGATAGGCTCCAGACATACATGGTGATAAATTGCGAAGGAATAGTCGATAGCTGAAACGATGACGTAATGGCGGACAATTAATTTAATGGAGACGCAACACTAGACCAAAGTGAAACCATGACACGGTCATAAAACAGATGATTGAAAAATCATGAAACTTGGTAAAAACACAAGAGACATCATAAGACACGTTTTTAGTATTGGAATGATTGACTCCGCCCAACAGGAAGTCGGCCATTTTGAAATATGTGCATTTTACACACATTTTTTGCATACTTTGTCGAACTCCTCCTAGGGAATTTATTGAAAACTCTTGATATTTGTCAGCAAAAAACTACTACCATCCGTGATGATAAATTGCGAAGGAATAGTCGATATCTTAAACGAGGACGAAATGGCGGACAGTTGAACTGCTTGAGATGCCCCATTAAAACAGGAAGTGAATACATTCTGGTGTTAGTAGGTGTTTGAGGAGGTTAAAAAGGTTGAAAACTCTCGAAAATTTACAGGCCTGCTTGAATTAAGCAGTACTTTCATCTGAAATTAAAATTTCTTGTATACGTATTTCATTGGCTCTATAGCGCCACCTAGGTTTCAATGCATATTTGACATTACGGGAATGCTCAAAACCTCTTGAAAATTGACAGAATGCATAAGACCTAAAAACACTTTACAAATATTTTGACAATTTTTTCATGTATAGCTAGCGGACTCTACAGCGCCCCCTAATTCGTTTGTTTAGTAAATTAGCTGTGGATGTGTCAAAATTTGTCTAATCTTCTCAAATTTTGGTAGGATCGTAGATAGTATGACCCTGCACATATTTGCAATTGGCTTGTATTAGCTCCGCCCAACAGGAAGTCGGCCATATTGGAATTTGTAATATTTTTACAAATTTTTCACAAACTAATTTAAACTGCTCCTAAAGTCTTTGTCAGATTACCTCTTATTTCGCTGTAAATGAACAACAGACATATTTGATGATAACTGCCAAAGGATTAGTTGATCGGTAAAACGGTGACCCAATGGTGAGCAATTGAGTCACTAGAGACGCAAAAACTAAACCAAAGTGAAACCATGACATGGTCAGAAAACAGATTATTGAAAATTCATGAAACTTGGCAAAAACACAAAAGACATCATTACACACATTTTCAGCATTGGTAGGACTGACTCCGCCCAACAGGAAGTCGGCCATTTTGAAATATCTGCATTTTACACACATTTTTTGTGTACATTGTCAAACTACTCCTAGCAAATTTGATGAATTCTCTTGGTATTTGGTAAAAATAAACATTGAACATATCTGATGATAAATTGTGAAGGAATAGTCGATATCTCAAACGAGGACGAAATGGCAGATGGTTGAATTTTTGAGATCCCACATCAAAACAGGTGGTGAAAACCTAGGTAATGCCAGGTGTTTTGAGGAGGTTATAACGGAGAAAAACTCACAAAATTTGACCAGCCTGCTTATCTAAGGCTGTTGTTTGATGTAGAATTAGAATTTCAAATACATGTATTTTAACAGCGCCATAGCGCCACCTGTATTTTAAATGGATATTTCACATGTTTAACAGGATAGAAAACTCTTGAAAATTGGCACACTCAATAAGACCTCAAAATTACTTTTACCGGTTTCTCGGTTTGGCCCGGTACGATTTGCGCTGTTGTGCGAGGGCCCTACGTCCCCCTGTGACAGGGGGACAACTCGTTATTAGGGCCCGAGCACCGAAGGCGCAGGCGAAGCCTGCACCGGAGGTGCAAAGCCCTATTGTTTTTGGTCCGTTTATTATTAGGGCCCGAGCACCGAAGGCGCAGGCGAAGCCTGCACCGGAGGTGCAAAGCCCTATTGTTTTTGGTCCGTTTATTATTATTAGGGCCCGAGCACCGAAGGCGCAGGCGAAGCCTGCACCGGAGGTGCAAAGCCCTATTGTTTTTGGTCCGTTTATTATTATTATTATTATTATTATTCTGCCTCTTTGCATCCATTTTTGAGGCATTTCCGATACTCGAAAACTCACGAATTTTGGCACAGACCTCAACCTCGGCGAAAATTTTAAAGTTCCATAGAGGCTGGACTTTGGCGTTGTTCAGGAGCTCTATAGCGCCCCCAAACGTCGGCAGTGGCCGGCATGAAGTTTGTCCAACGTGCACCAACTTTGGTACGCTCATTGACCTCCTCATAAACAACAAGAATCACTAGGTTTTATTTGACTCCGCCCAACAGGAAGTCGGCCATTTTGACAGGAAGTTGCAAAATAAAAAGTTTCCCGCTGGGTTTCGGAGGGGTTAGGATGTTTGAAAACTAATAAAATTTTACAGAGCTATTTGCCATAGGCCATACTTTGACCGTAAGTTGGAATTTCGAAAATTCGTCTTTCATCAGCTCTCTAGCGCCACCTATTTTATATCATATTTATGAAAAGCTCTCAGCCTCTTGATAATTGGCAGATTCAATAAGTCTTTGAAATGATTTAGGAATATTTTGTTGTTTTTCTCATGTGTAGCTAGAGGACTCTACAGCGCCCCCTATTTTGTTTAGGCCATTAAATTAGCTGTAGCTGTCTCAAAATTTCTCCAATGTTCTCGATTTTTGGCAACAACATAGAAACTATCATCCCGCACGTATTACCCATTGGCTTGTACTAGCTCCACCCAACAGGAAGTCGGCCATTTTGAAATTTGTGGAATTTTTACACATTTTACACGAACTCATTCAAACTCCTCCTAGAGTCTTTGTCATATTACGTCTAAATTTGGTGTGGATAGGCTCCAGACATACATGGTGATAAATTGCGAAGGAATAGTCGATAGCTGAAACGATGACGTAATGGCGGACAATTAATTTAATGGAGACGCAACACTAGACCAAAGTGAAACCATGACACAGTCATAAAACAGATTATTGAAAAATCATGAAACTTGGTAAAAACACAAGAGACATCATAAGACACGTTTTTAGTATTGGAATGATTGACTCCGCCCAACAGGAAGTCGGCCATTTTGAAATATGTGCATTTTACACACATTTTTTGCATACTTTGTCGAACTCCTCTTAGGGAATTTATTGAATACTCTTGATATTTGTCAGTAATAAACTACTAACACACCTGATGATAAATTGCGAAGGAATAGTCGATATCTTAAACGAGGACGAAATGGCGGACAGTTGAATTGCTTGAGATGCCCCGTTAAAACAGGAAGTGAATACATTCTGGTGTTAGTAGGTGTTTGAGGAGGTTAAAAAGGTTAAAAATTTACAGGCCTGCTTGATTTAAGCAGTACTTTGATCTGAAATTAAAATTTCATATATACGTATTTCATTGGCTCTATAGCGCCACCTAGGTTTCAATGCATATTTGACATTACGGGAATGCTCAAAACCTCTTGAAAATTGACAGATTGCATAAGACCTAAAAACACTTTACAAATATTTTGACAATTTTTTCATGTATAGCTAGCGGACTCGACAGCGCCCCCTAATTGGTTCGTTTAATAAATTAGCTGTGGATGTGTCAAAATTTGTCTAATCTTCTCAAATTTTGGTAGGATCGTAGATAGTATGACCCTGCACATATTTGCAATTGGCTTGTATTATCTCCGCCCCACAGGAAGTCGGCCATATTGGAATTTGTAATATTTTTACACATTTTTCACAAACTCATTTAAACTGCTCCTAAAGTCTTTGTCAGATTACCTCTTATTTCGCTGTAAATGAACAACAGACATATTTGATGATAACTGCCAAAGGATTAGTTGATCGGTAAAACGGTGAACCAATGGCGAGCAATTGATTGACTAGAGACGCAACACTAAACCAAAGTGAAACCATGACACGGTCAGAACACAGATGATTGAAAATTCATGAAACTTGGCAAAAACACAAAAGACATCATTACACACGTTTTCAGTATTGGTAGGACTGACTCCGCCCAACAGGAAGTCTGCCATTTTGAAATATCTGCATTTTACATACATTTTTTGCGTATGTTGTCAAACTACTCCTAGAAATTTTGTTGAATTCTCTTGGTATTTGGTAAAAATAAACACTGAACATATCTGATGACAAATTGTGAAGGAATAGTCGATATCTTAAACGAGGACGAAATGACGGACGGTTGAATTTTTGAGATGCCACCTCAAAACAGGAAGTTGACACCTAGGTAATGCAAGGTGTTTTGAGGAGGTTATAACTGAGGAAAACTCACAAAATTTGACCGGCCTGCTTATCTGAAGCGGTTCTTTGATCTAGAATTAAAAATTCAAATACATGTGTTTTCACAGCTCTATAGCGCCACCTATATTTTAAATGAATATTTGACATTTTTGGCAGAATAGAAAACTCTTGAAAATTGGCACACTCAATGAGACCTCAAAATTACTTTCACCGGTTTCTCGGTTTGGCCCGGTACGATTTGCGCTGGTGTGCGAGGGCCCTACGTCCCCCTGTGACAGGGGGACAACTCGTTATTAGGGCCCGAGCACCGAAGGCGCAGGCGAAGCCTGCACCGGAGGTGCAAAGCCCTATTGTTTTTGGTCCGTTTATTATTATTATTATTATTATTATTATTATTTTTATTTTTAAACTTCGCGCCCATTTTTGAGGCCTTTCTGATACTCGAAAACTCTTGAATTTTGGCACAGACATCAAAGCCGGTGAAAAATTTGAAATTTCACAGTTCCTGGGCTTGGGCGTTGATCAGGAGCTCTATAGCGCCCCCAAACGTTGCTAGTGGCCGGGATAAAGTTTGTCCAATGTGCACCAACTTTGGTACGCTCATTGACCTCATTATACCGATCAAGAATCACTTGGATTTATTTGACTCCGCCTAACAGGAAGTCGGCCATTTTGGCAGGAAGTCGCAAAATAAAAAGTTTCCCGTGGTGTTTTGGGTGGGTTACGATGTTTGAAAACTCATAAAATTTCACAGGCATATTGGGCATAGGCTGTACTTTGATGTAAAATTGGAATTTTTCATATTCATAATTTATCAGCTCTCTAGCGCCACCTATTTTATATGACATTTATAGAAAGCTCTTAGCCTCTTCTAAATAAGCAGACCCAATAATGCCTTTAAATGATTTCGAGAAATGTAATCGTTTTTCTAATGTGGAGCTAAATGACTCTACAGCGCCCCCTATTTGGTTTAGGCTAATAAATTAGCGGTAGCTGTCTCAAATTTTCCCCAATGTTCAAGATTTTTGGTAGAAAAATAGATATTACGATGCCACACATAATACCCATTGGCATGTATTAGCTCCGCCCAACAGGAAGTCGGCCATTTTGAAAAATGTTAAATTTTTACACATTTTTCACGAACTCATTCGAACTCCTCCTAGAGTCTTTGTCAGATTACAACTAAATTGTCTGTGGATAGTCTCCAGACATACATGGTGCTAAATTGCGAAGGAATAGTTGATAGCTGAAACGATGACGTAATGGCGGGCAATTAATTTAATGGAGACACAACACTAAACCAAATAGAAACATTAGCATGGTCAGAATACAGCTGCTTGGAAATTCATGAAACTTGGCAAAAATATAAAAGACATCATTACACACGTTTTCAGTGTTGATATGATTGACTCCGCCCAACAGGAAGTCGGCCATTTTGAAAAACGTGCATTTTACACACATTTTTTGCATACTTTGTCGAACTCCTCCTAGGGAGTTTGTTGAATACTCTTGATATTTGTCAACAATAAACTACTACCATCCTTGATGATAAATTGCGAAGGAATAGTCGATATCTTAAACGAGGATGAAATGGCGGACAGTTGAATTGCTTGAGATACCCAATTAAAATAGGAAGTAAATACATACTGGTGTTAGTAGGTGTTTGAGGAGGTTAAACAGGTTGAACACTCACAAAACTTTTCAGGCCTGCTTGATTTAAGCAGTACTTTGATTAAAAATTTAAATTTCATATATACATATTTCATTGGCTCTATTGCGCCACCTAGGTTTCAATGCATATTTGACATTACGGAAATGCTCAAAAACTCTTGAAAATTGTCAGATTCCATAAAATCTAAAAAACACTTTACAAATATTGTGATAATTTTTTCATGTGTAGCTAGCGGACTCTACAGCGCCCCCTAATTCGTACGGTTAATAAATTAGCTTTGGATGTGTCAAAATTTGTCTAATCTTCTCAAATTTTGGTAGGAGCGTAGATACTATGACTTTGCACATATTTGCAATTGATTTGTATTAGCTCCGCCCAACAGGAAGTCGGCCATTTTGAAATTTGTGTAATTTTTACAAATTTTTAACAAACTAATTTAAACTGCTCCTAAAGTCTTTGTCAGATTACCTTTAAATTAGCTGAGAATGAACATCAGACACATTTGATGAAAATTGCCAAAGGAATAATTGATCGCTCAAATGGTGACGTAATGGCGGGCAATTGATTGACTAGAGACGCAACACTAAACCAAAGTGAAACCATGACACAGTCAGAACGCAGATGAATAAAATTCATGAAACTTGGCAAAAACACAAGAGACATCATTAGACACGTTTTCAGTATTGGTAGGACTGACTCCGCCCAACAGGAAGTCGGCCATTTTGAAACATCTGCATTTTACATACATTTGTTGCGTATATTGTCAAACTACTCCTAGAAATTTTCTTGAATTCTCTTGGTATTTGGTAAAAATAAACATTAAACATATCTGATGATAAATTGTGAAGGAATAGTCGATATCTCAAACGAGGACGAAATGGCAGATGGTTGAATTTGTGAGATGCCACATCAAAACAGGAGGTCAAAACCTAGGTAATGCCAGGTGTTTTGAGGAGGTTATAACGGAGAAAAACTCACAAAATTTGACCGGCCTGCTTATCTGAGGCTGTTGTTTGATGTAGTATTAGAATTTCAAATACATGTATTTTAACAGCGCCATAGCGCTACCTGTATTTTAAATGGATATTTCACATGTTTAACAGGATAGAAAACTCTTGAAAATTGGCACACTCAATAAGACCTTAAAATTACTTTTACCGGTTTCTCGGTTTGGCCCGGTACGATTTGCGCTGTTGTGCGAGGGCCCTACGTCCCCCTGTGACAGGGGGACAACTCGTTATTATTATTATTATTATTATTATTATTATTATTCTGCCTCTTTGCGTCCATTTTTGAGGCATTTCCGATACTCGAAAACTCACGCATTTTGGTACAGGCCTCAAGCTCGGCGAAAATTTTAAAGTTCCATAGAGGCTGGACTTGGGCGAGGTTCAGGAGCTCTATAGCGCCCCCAAACGTAGGCAGTGGCTGGGATGAAGTTTGTCCAATGTACACCAACTTTGGTACGCTCATTGACCTCCTCATAAAGAACAAGGATCAATTTGATTTATTTGACTCCGCCCAACAGGAAGTCGGCCATTTTGACAGGAAGTTGCAAAATAAAAAGTTTCCCGCTGGGTTTCGGAGGGGTTAAGATGTTTGAAAACTCCTAAAATTTTACAGAGCTATTTAGCTTAGGCCAAACTTTGACCTTCAGTTGGAATTTCGTAAATTCGTGTTTCATCAGCTCTCTAGCGCCACCTATTTTATATCACATTTATAAAAAGCTCTCAGCCTCTTGATAATTGGCAGATTCAATAAGTCTTTGAAATGATTTAGAAATATTTTGTCGTTTTTCTCATGTGTAGCTAGATGACTCTACAGCGCCCCCTATTTTATTTAGGCCATTAAATTAGCTGTAGCTGTCTCAAAATTTCTCCAATATTCTCGATTTTTGGCAACAACATAGAGAGTATCATCCCGCACATATTACCCATTGGCTGGTATTAGCTCCGCCCAACAGGAAGTCGGCCATTTTGAAATTTGTGGAATTTTTACACATTTTTCACGAACTCATTCAAACTCCTCCTAGAGTCTTTGTCAGATTATCTCTAAATTGGGCGTGGGTAGGCTCCAGACATACGTGGTGATAAATTGCGAAGGAATAGTAGATAGCTGAAACGATGACGTAATGGCAGGCAATTAATTTAATGGAGAAGCAACACTAAACAAAAGTGAAACCATGACACGGTCATAACACAGATGATTGAAAATTCATGAAACTTGGCAAAAACACAAGAGACATCATAAGACACGTTTTTAGTATTGGTAAGACTGACTCCGCCCAACAGGAAGTCGGCCATTTTGAAAAAAGTGTGTTTTACACAAATTTTTTGCATACTTTGTCGAACTCCTCCTAGGGAATTTGTTGAATACTCTTGATATTTGTCTGTAATAAACTGCTAACATACTTGATTGTAAATTGCGAAGGAATAGTCGATATCTTAAACGAGGACGAAATGGCGGACAGTTGAATTGCTTGAGATGCCCCGTTAAAACAGGAAGTGAATACATTCTGGTGTTAGTAGGTGTTTGAGGAGGTTAAAATGGTTAAAAACTCTCAAAAATTTACAGGCCTGCTTGATTTAAGCAGTACTTTGATCTGAAATTAAAATTTCATATATACGTATTTCATTGGCTCTATAGCGCCACCTAGGTTTCAATGCATATTTGACATTACGGGAATGCTCAAAACCTCTTGAAAATTGACAGATTGCATAAGACCTAAAAACACTTTACAAATATTTTGACAATTTTTTCATGTATAGCTAGCGGACTCTACAGCGCCCCCTAATTGGTTCGTTTAATAAATTAGCTGTGGATGTGTCAAAATTTGTCTAATCTTCTCAAATTTTGGTAGGATCGTAGATAGTATGACCCTGCACATATTTGCAATTGGCTTGTATTAGCTCCGCCCAACAGGAAGTCGGCCATATTGGAATTTGTAATATTTTTACACATTTTTCACAAACTCATTTAAACTGCTCCTAAAGTCTTTGTCAGATTACCTCTTATTTCGCTGTAAATGAACAACAGACATATTTGATGATAATTGCCAAAGGATTAGTTGATCGGTAAAACGGTGACCCAATGGCGAGCAATTGAGTCACTAGAGACGCAACACTAAACCAAAGTGAAACCATGACATGGTCAGAAAACAGATTATTGAAAATTCATGAAACTTGGCAAAAACACAAAAGACATCATTACACACATTTTCAGCATTGGTAGGACTGACTCCGCCCAACAGGAAGTCGGCCATTTTGAAATATCTGCATTTTACACACATTTTTTGTGTACATTGTCAAACTACTCCTAGCAAATTTGATGAATTCTCTTGGTATTTGGTAAAAATAAACATTGAACATATCTGATGATAAATTGTGAAGGAATAGTCGATATCTCAAACGAGGACGAAATGGCAGATGGTTGAATTTTTGAGATCCCACATCAAAACAGGAGGTGAAAACCTAGGTAATGACAGGTGTTTTGAGGAGGTTATAACGGAGAAAAACTCACAAAATTTGACCGGCCTGCTTATCTAAGGCTGTTGTTTGATGTAGAATTAGAATTTCAAATACATGTATTTTAACAGCGCCATAGCGCCACCTGTATTTTAAATGGATATTTCACATGTTTAACAGGATAGAAAACTCTTGAAAATTGGCACACTCAATAAGACCTCAAAATTACTTTTACCGGTTTCTCGGTTTGGCCCGGTACGATTTGCGCTGTTGTGCGAGGGCCCTACGTCCCCCTGTGACAGGGGGACAACTCGTTATTAGGGCCCGAGCACCGAAGGCGCAGGCGAAGCCTGCACCGGAGGTGCAAAGCCCTATTGTTTTTGGTCCGTTTATTATTATTTTTATTTACAAACTTCGCGCCCATTTTTGAGGCCTTTCCGATACTCGAAAACTCTTGCATTTTGGCACAGACGTCAAAGCCGGTGAAAAATTTTAAATTACATTGTTCACAGGTTTGGGCGTGGATCAGGAGCTCTATAGCGCCCCCAAACGTTGCCAGTGGCCGGGATAAAGTTTGTCCAATGTGCACCAACTTTGGAACGCTCATTGACCTCATTATACCGATCAAGAATCACTTGGATTTATTTGACTCCGCCTAACAGGAAGTCAGCCATTTTGGCAGGAAGTCGCAAAATAAAAAGTTTCCCGTGGTGTTTTGGGTGGGTTACGATGTTCGAAAACTCATAAAATTTCACAGGCCTATTGGGCATAGGATGTACTTTGATGTAAAATTGGAATTTTTCATATTCATAATTTATCAGCTCTCTAGCGCCACCTATTTTATATGACATTTATAGAAAGCTCTTAGCCTCTTCTAAATTAGCAGACCCAATAATGCCTTTAAATGATTTCGAGAAATGTAATCATTTTTCTAATGTGGTGCTAAATGACTCTACAGCGCCCCCTATTTGGTTTAGGCTAATAAATTAGCGGTAGCTGTCTCAAATTTTCCCCAATGTTCAAAATTTTTGGTAGAAACATAGATATTACGATGCCACACATAATACCCATTGGCATGTATTAGCTCCGCCCAACAGGAAGTCGGCCATTTTGAAAAATGTTAAATTTTTAAACATTTTTCACATACTCATTCGAACTCCTCCTAAAGTCTTTGTCAGATTACAACTAAATGGTCTGTGGATAGTCTCCAGACATACATGGTGCTAAATTGCGAAGGAATAGTCGATAGCTGAAACGATGACGTAATGGCGGGCAATTGATTTAATGGAGACACAACACTAAACCAAATAGAAACATTAGCATGGTCAGAATACAGCTGCTTGGAAATTCATGAAACTTGGCAAAAAAATAAAAGACATCATTACACACATTTTCAGTGTTGATATGATTGACTCCGCCCAACAGGAAGTCGGCCATTTTGAAAAACGTGCATTTTACACACATTTTTTGCATACTTTGTCGAACTCCTCCTAGGGAATTTGTTGAATACTCTTGATATTTGTCAGCAATAAACTACTACCATCCGTGATGATAAATTGCGAAGGAATAGTCGATATCTTAAACGGGGACGAAATGGCGGACAGTTGAATTGCTGGAGATACCCCATTAAAATAGGAAGTAAATACATTCTGATGTTGGTAGGTGTTTGAGGAGGTTAAAAAGGTTGAAAACTCTCGAAAATTTACAGGCCTGCTTGAATTAAGCAGTACTTTCATCTGAAATTAAAATTTCTTGTATACGTATTTCATTGGCTCTATAGCGCCACCTAGGTTTCAATGCATATTTGACATTACGGGAATGCTCAAAACCTCTTGAAAATTGACAGATTGCATAAGACCTAAAAACACTTTACAAATATTTTGACAATTTTTTCATGTATAGCTAGCGGACTCTACAGCGCCCCCTAATTCGTTTGTTTAATAAATTAGCTGAGGATGTGTCAAAATTTGTCTAATCTTCTCAAATTTTGGTAGGATCGTAGATAGTATGACCCTGCACATATTTGCAATTGGCTTGCATTAGCTCCGCCCCACAGGAAGTCGGCCATATTGGAATTTGTAATATTTTTACACATTTTTCACAAACTAATTTAAACTGCTCCTAAAGTCTTTGTCAGATTACCTCTTATTTCGCTGTAAATGAACAACATACATATTTGATGATAACTGCCAAAGGATTAGTTGATCGGTAAAACGGTGACCCAATGGCGAGCAATTGATTCACTAGAGACGCAACACTAAACCAATGTGAAACCATGACACGGTCAGAAAACAGATTATTGAAAATTCATGAAACTTGGCAAAAACACAAAAGACATCATTACACACATTTTCAGCATTGGTAGGACTGACTCCGCCCAACAGGAAGTCGGCCATTTTGAAATATCTGCATTTTACACACATTTTTTGTGTACATTGTCAAACTACTCCTAGCAAATTTGATGAATTCTCTTGGTATTTGGTAAAAATAAACATTGAACATATCTGATGATAAATTGTGAAGGAATAGTCGATATCTCAAACGAGGACGAAATGGCAGATGGTTGAATGTTTGAGATCCCACATCAAAACAGGAGGTGAAAACCTAGGTAATGCCAGGTGTTTTGAGGAGGTTATAACGGAGAAAAACTCACAAAATTTGACCAGCCTGCTTATCTAAGGCTGTTGTTTGATGTAGAATTAGAATTTCAAATACATGTATTTTAACAGCGCCATAGCGCCACCTGTATTTTAAATGGATATTTCACATGTTTAACAGGATAGAAAACTCTTGAAAATTGGCACACTCAATAAGACCTCAAAATTACTTTTACCGGTTTCTCGGTTTGGCCCGGTACGATTTGCGCTGTTGTGCGAGGGCCCTACGTCCCCCTTTGACAGGGGGACAACTCGTTATTATTATTAGGGCCCGAGCACCGAAGGCGCAGGCGAAGCCTGCACCGGAGGTGCAAAGCCCTATTGTTTTTGGAAGGATTATTATTATTATTATTCCGGACACTTTCGCCCATTTTTGAGGCATTTCCGATACTCGAAAACTCACGCATTTTGGCACAGGCCTCAAACTCGGCGAAAATTTTAAAGTTCCATAGAGCATGGACTTTGGCGTTGTTCAGGAGCTCTATAGCGCCCCCAAACGTCGGCAGTGGCCGGGATGAAGTTTGTCCAATGTGCACCAATTTTGGTACGCTCATTAACCTCCTCATAAAGAACAAGGATCACTTGGTTTTATTTGACTCCGCCCAACAGGAAGTCGGCCATTTTGACAGGAAGTCGCAAAAAAAAAAGTTTCCCGCTGGGTTTTGGAGGGGTTAAGATGTTTGAAAACTCCTAAAATTTTACAGACCTATTTGGCTTTGGCCATGCTTTGACCTTAAATTAAAATTTTGTATGTTCGTGTTTCATCAGCTCTCTAGCGCCACCTATTTCATATGACATGTTTGGAAAGCGCTCAGCCTCTTGATAATTGGCAGATTCAATAAGGCCTCGAAGTGATTTAGATATATATTGTCATTTTTGTCGTGTGTAGCTAGATGACTCTACAGCGCCCCCTATTTGGTTCGGCTAATTCATTAGCCGTGGCCTTCTCAAAAATTCTCCAATATTCTTGATATTTGGTAGAAAAATAGATAATATGATTCCGCACATTTTACCAACTGGCGTGCATTAGCTCCGCCCAACAGGAAGTCGGCCATTTTGGAATTTGTGAAATTTTTACACATTTTTCACATACTCATTCGAACTCCTCCTAGAGTTTTTGTCAGATTACCTCAAAATTGGGTTTGGATAGTCTCCAGACATACTTGGTGCTAAATTGCGAAGGAATAGTCGATAGCTCAAACGATGACATAATGGCGGGCAATAGATTTAATGGAGACGTAACATTAGCCCAAATAGAAACATTAGCATGGTCAGAACACAGGTGTTTGAAAAATCATGAAACTTTACAGAAACATAAAAGACATCATTACACACATTGTCACCATGGGTATCATTGACTCCGCCCAACAGGAAGTCGGCCATTTTGAAAAACGTGCATTTTACACACATTTTTTGCATACTTTGTCGAACTCCTCCTAGGGAATTTGGTGAATACTCTTGATATTTGTCAGCAATAAACTACTACCATCCGTGATGATAAATTGCGAAGGAATAGTCGATATCTTAAACGAGAACGAAATGGCGGACAGTTGAATTGCTTGAGATACCCCATTAAAATAGGAAGTAAATACATTCTGGTGTTGGTAGGTGTTTGAGGAGGTTAAACAGGTTGAACACTCACGAAACTTTACAGGCCTGCTTGATTTAAGCAGTACTTTGATTAAAAATTGAAATTTCATATATACATATTTCATTGGCTCTATAGCGCCACCTAGGTTTCAATGCATATTTGACATTACGGAAATGCTCAAAAACTCTTGAAAATTGTCAGATTCCATAAGATCTAAAAAACACTTTACAAATATTGTGATAATTTTTTCATGTGTAGCTAGCGGACTCTACAGCGCCCCCTAATTCGTACGGTTAATAAATTAGCTGTGGATGTGTCAAAATTTGTCTAATCTTCTCAAATTTTGGTAGGAGCGTAGATATTATGACTCTGCACATATTTGCATTTGGTTTGTATTAGCTCCGCCCAACAGGAAGTCGGCCATATTGGATTTTGTAATATTTTTACACTTTTTTTCACAAACTCATTTAAACTGCTCCTAAAGTCTTTGTCAGATTACCTCTAAATTAGATGAAAATATACATCAGACACAGTTGATGGAAATTGCCAAAGGAATAATTGATCGCTAAAACGGTGACGTAATGGCGGGCAATTGATTGACTAGAGACGCAACACTAAACCAAAGTGAAACCATGACACAGTCAGAACACAGATGATTAAAAATTCATGAAACTTGGCAAAAACACAAGAGACATCATTAGACATGTTTTCAGTATTGGTAGGACTGACTCTGCCCAACAGGAAGTCGGCCATTTTGAAATATCTGAATTTTACATACATTTTTTGCGTATGTTGTCAAACTACTCCTAGAAATTTTGTTGATTTCTCTTGGTATTTGGTAAAAATAAACATTGAACATATCTGATGATAAATTGTGAAGAAATAGTCGATATCTTAAAGGAGGAGGGAATGGCGGACGGTTGAATGTTTGAGATGCCACATCAAAACTGGAGGTTGACACATAGGTAATGCTAGGAGTTTTGAGGACGTTATAAGAGAGAAAAGCTCACAAACTTTGACCGGCCTGCTTATCTGAGGCTGTTGTTTGATCTAGAATTAGAATTTCAAATATGTGTTTTAACAGCTCTATAGCGCCACCTGTATTTTAAATGGGTATTTCACATTTTTGGCAGGATAGAAAACTCTTGAAAATTACCACACTTAATAAGACCTCAAAATTACTTTCACCGGTTTCTCGGTTTGGCCCGGTACGATTTGCGCTGTTGTGCGAGGGCCCTACGTCCCCCTGTGACAGGGGGACAACTCGTTATTATTAGGGCCCGAGCACCGAAGGCGCAGGCGAAGCCTGCACCGGAGGTGCAAAGCCCTATTGTTTTTGGAATGTTTATTATTATTATTATTATTATTATTATTATTATTTTTATTTTTAAACTTCGCGCCCATTTTTGAGGCCTTTCTGATACTCGAAAACTCTTGCATTTTGGCACAGACGTCAAAGCCGGTGAAAAATTTAAAATTACATTGTTCTCAGGTTTGGGCGTGGATCAGGAGCTCTATAGCGCCCCCAAACGTTGCCAGTGGCCGGGATAAAGTTTGTCCAATGTGCACCAACTTTGGTACGCTCATTGACCTCATTATACCGATCAAGAATCACTTGGATTTATTTGACTCCGCCTAACAGGAAGTCGGCCATTTTGGCAGGAAGTCGCAAAATAAAAAGTTTCCCGTGGTGTTTTGGGTGGGTTACGATGTTCGAAAACTCCTAAAATTTCACAGGCCTATTCGGCATAGGCTGTACTTTGATGTAAAATTGGAATTTTTCATATTCATAATTTATCAGCTCTCTAGCGCCACCTATTTTATATGACATTTATAGAAAGCTCTTAGCCTCTTCTAAATTAGCAGACCCAATAATGCCTTTAAATGATTTCGAGAAATGTAATCATTTTTCTAATGTGGTGCTAAATGACTCTACAGCGCCCCCTATTTGGTTTAGGCTCATAAATTAGCGGTAGCTGTCTCAAATTTTCCCCAATGTTCAAAATTTTTGGTAGAAACATAGATATTTCGATGCCACACATAATACCCATTGGCATGTATTAGCTCCGCCCAACAGGAAGTCGGCCATTTTGAAAAATGTTAAATTTTTACACATTTTTCACGAACTCATTCGAACTCCTCCTAGAGTCTTTGTCAGATTACAACTAAATGGTCTGTGGATAGTCTCCAGACATACGTGGTGCTAAATTGCGAAGGAATAGTCGATAGCTGAAACAATGACGTAATGGCGGGCAGTTGATTTAATACAGACACAACACTAAACCAAATAGAAACATTAGCATGGTCAGAACACAGCTGCTTGGAAATTCATGAAACTTGGCAAAAACATAAAAGACATCATTACACACGTTTTCAGTGTTGATATGATTGACTCCGCCCAACAGGAAGTCGGCCATTTTGAAAAACGTGCATTTTACACACATTTTTTGCATACTTTGTCGAACTCCTCCTAGGGAATTTGTTGAATACTCTTGATATTTGTCAGCAATAAACTACTACCATCCGTGATGATAAATTGCGAAGGAATAGTCGATATCTTAAACGAGGACGAAATGGCGGACAGTTGAATTGCTGGAGATACCCCATTAAAATAGGAAGTAAATACATTCTGGTGTTGGTAGGTGTTTGAGGAGGTTAAACAGGTTGAAAACTCACGAAACTTTACAGGCCTGCTTGATTTAAGCGGTCCTTTGATTAAAAATTTAAATTTCATATATACATATTTCATTGGCTCTATAGCGCCACCTAGGTTTCAATGCATATTTGACATTACGGAAATGCTCAAAAACTCTTGAAAATTGTCAGATTCCTTAAGATCTAAAAACACTTTACAAATATTGTGATAATTTTTTCATGTGTAGCTAGCGGACTCTATAGCGCCCCCTAATTCATTCGTTTAATAAATTAGCTGTGGATGTGTCACAATTTGTCTAATCTTCTCAAATTTTGGTAGGAGCGTAGATACTATGACTCTGCACATATTTGCAATTGGTTTGTATTAGCTCCGCCCAACAGGAAGTCGGCCATATTGGATTTTGTCATTTTTTTACACTTTTTTTCACAAACTCATTTAAACTGCTCCTAAAGTCTTTGTCAGATTACCTCTAAATTAGCTGAGAATGAACATCAGACACAGTTGATGAAAATTGCCAAAGGAATAGTTGATCGCTAAAACGGTGACGTAATGGCGAGCAATTGATTGAATAGAGACGCAACACTAAACCAAAGTGAAACCATGACACAGTCAGAACACAGATGATTAAAAATTCATGAAACTTGGCAAAAACACAAGAGACATCATTAGACACGTTTTCAGTATTGGTAGGACTGACTCCGCCCAACAGGAAGTCGGCCATTTTGAAATATCTGAATTTTGCATACATTTTTTGCGTATGTTGTCAAACTACTCCTAGAAATTTTGTTGAATTCTCTTGGTATTTGGTAAATATAAACATTGAACATATCTGATGATAAATTGTGAAGAAATAGTCGATATCTTAAACGAGGAGGGAATGGCGGACGGTTGAATGTTTGAGATGCCACATCAAAACTGGAGGTTGACACATAGGTAATGCTATGAGTTTTGAGGACGTTATAAGAGAGAAAAGCTCACAAACTTTGACCGGCCTGCTTATCTGAGGCTGTTGTTTGATCTAGAATTAGAATTTCAAATATATGTGTTTTAACAGCTCTATAGCGCCACCTGTATTTTAAAAGGGTATTTCACATTTTTGGCAGGATAGAAAACTCTTGAAAATTACCACACTTAATAAGACCTCAAAATTACTTTCACCGGTTTCTCGGTTTGGCCCGGTACGATTTGCGCTGTTGTGCGAGGGCCCTACGTCCCCCTGTGACAGGGGGACAACTCGTTATTTTTATTTTTAAACTTCGCCCCCATTTTTGAGGCCTTTCTGATACTCGAAAACTCTTGAGTTTTGGCACAGACATCAAAGCCGGTGAAAAATTTGAAATTTCACAGTTCCTGGGCTTGGGCGTTGATCAGGAGCTCTATAGCGCCCCCAAACGTTGCTAGTGGCCGGGATAAAGTTTGTCCAATGTGCACCAACTTTGGTACGCTCATTGACCTCATTATACCGATCAAGAATCACTTGGATTTGTTTGACTCCGCCTAACAGGAAGTCGGCCATTTTGGCAGGAAGTCGCAAAATAAAAAGTTTCCCGTGGTGTTTTGGGTGGGTTACGATGTTCGAAAACTCATAAAATTTCACAGGCATATTGGGCATAGGCTGTACTTTGATGTAAAATTGGAATTTTTCATATTCATAATTTATCAGCTCTCTAGCGCCACCTATTTTATATGACATTTATAGAAAGCTCTTAGCCTCTTCTAAATAAGCATACCCAATAATGCCTTTAAATGATTTCGAGAAATGTAATCGTTTTTCTAATGTGGAGCTAAATGACTCTACAGCGCCCCCTATTTGGTTTAGGCTAATAAATTAGCGGTAGCTGTCTCAAATTTTCCCCAATGTTCAAGATTTTTGGTAGAAAAATAGATATTACGATGCCACACATAATACCCATTGGCATGTATTAGCTCCGCCCAACAGGAAGTCGGCCATTTTGAAAAATGTTAAATTTTTACACATTTTTCACGAACTCATTCGAACTCCTCCTAGAGTCTTTGTCAGATTACAACTAAATTGTCTCTGGATAGTCTCCAGACATACGTGGTGCTAAATTGCGAAGGAATAGTCGATAGCTGAAACGATGACGTAATGGCGGGCAATTGATTTAATGGAGACACAACACTAAACCAAATAGAAACATTAGCATGGTCAGAATACAGCTGCTTGGAAATTCATGAAACTTGGCAAAAATATAAAAGACATCATTACACACGTTTTCAGTGTTGATATGATTGACTCCGCCCAACAGGAAGTCGGCCATTTTGAAAAACGTGCATTTTACACACATTTTTTGCATACTTTGTCGAACTCCTCCTAGGGAATTTGTTGAATACTCTTGATATTTGTCAACAATAAACTACTACCATCCTTGATGATAAATTGCGAAGGAATAGTCGATATCTTAAACGAGGACGAAATGGCAGACAGTTGAATTGCTTGAGATACCCCATTAAAATAGGAAGTAAATACATTCTGGTGTTAGTAGGTGTTTGAGGAGGTTAAACAGGTTGAACACTCACAAAACTTTTCAGGCCTGCTTGATTTAAGCAGTACTTTGATTAAAAATTGAAATTTCATATATACATATTTCATTGGCTCTATAGCGCCACCTAGGTTTCAATGCATATTTGACATTACGGAAATGCTCAAAAACTCTTGAAAATTGTCAGATTCCATAAGATCTAAAAAACACTTTACAAATATTGTGATAATTTTTTCATGTTTAGCTAGCGGACTCTACAGCGCCCCCTAATTCGTACGGTTAATAAATTAGCTTTGGATGTGTCAAAATTTGTCTAATCTTCTCAAATTTTGGTAGGACCGTAGATGCTATGACTTTGCACATATTTGCAATTGGTTTGTATTAGCTCCGCCCAACAGGAAGTCGGCCAATTTGAAATTTGTGTAATTTTTACAAATTTTTAACAAACTCATTTAAACTGCTCCTAAAGTCTTTGTCAGATTACCTCTAAATTAGCTGAGAATGAACATCAGACACAGTTGATGAAAATTGCCAAAGGAATAATTGATCGCTAAAACAGTGACGTAATGGCGGGCAATTGATTGACTAGAGACGCAACACTAAACCAAAGTGAAACCATGACACAGTCAGAACACAGATGATTAAAAATTCATGAAACTTGGCAAAAACACAAGAGACATCATTACACACGTTTTCAGTATTGGTAGGACTGACTCCGCCCAACAGGAAGTCGGCCATTTTGAAATATCTGAATTTTACATACATTTGTTGTGTATATTGTCAAACTACTCCTAGAAATTTTCTTGAATTCTCTTGGTATTTGGTAAAAATAAACATTAAACATATCTGATGATAAATTTGGAAGGAATAGTCGATATCTCAAACGAGGACGAAATGGCAGATGGTTGAATTTGTGAGATGCCACATCAAAACAGGAGGTCAAAACCTAGGTAATGCCAGGTGTTTTGAGGAGGTTATAACGGAGAAAAACTCACAAAATTTGACCGGCCTGCTTATCTGAGGCTGTTGTTTGATGTAGAATTAGAATTTCAAATACATGTATTTTAACAGCGCTATAGCGCCACCTGTATTTTAAATGGATATTTCACATGTTTAACAGGATAGAAAACTCTTGAAAATTGGCACACTCAATAAGACCTTAAAATTACTTTTACCGGTTTCTCGGTTTGGCCCGGTACGATTTGCGCTGTTGTGCGAGGGCCCTACGTCCCCCTGTGACAGGGGGACAACTCGTTATTATTATTATTATTATTATTACGCTTCTTGACCCTTTCGCTCATTTTTGAGGCATTTCTGATATGGGAAAACTCACACATTTTGGCACAGGCCTCAAACTTGGTGAAAATGTAAAAGTTCCATAGAGCATTGACATGGGCGTGGTTCAGGAGCTCCATAGCGCCCCCAAACGTCAGCATTGGCCGGGATGAAGTTTGTCCAATGTGCACTAACTTTGGTACACTCATTGACCTCTTCATAAACAACAAGAATCACTACGTTTTATTTGACTCCGCCCAACAGGAAGTCGGCCATTTTGACAGGAAGTTGCAAAATAAAAAGTTTCCCGCTGGGTTTTGGAGTGGTTAGGATGTTTGAAAACTCCTAAAATTTTACAGAGCTATTTGGCTTAGGCCAAACTTTCACCGTAAATTAAAATTTTGTATATTCGTGTTTCATCAGCTCTCTAGCGCCACCTATTTCATATGACATTTTTGGAAAGTGCTCAGCCTCTTGATAATTGGCAGATACAATAAGGCCTCGAAGTGACTTAGATATATATTGTCATTTTTGTCGTGTGTAGCTAGATGACTCTACAGCGCCCCCTATTTGGTTCAGCTAATAAATTAGCCGTGGCCTTCTCAAAAATTCTCAGATATTCTCGATTTTTGACAGAAACATAGACAATATGATTCTGCACATATTAGCAATCGGAATGCATTAGCTCCGCCCAACAGGAAGTCGGCCATTTTGGAATTTGTGGAATTTTGACATATTTTTCACAAACTCATTCGAACTCCTCCTAGAGTCTTTGTCAGATTACCTCTAAATTGTCAGTGGATAGTCCCCAGACATACATGGTGATAAATTGCGAAGGAATAGTCGATAGCTGAAACGATGACGTAATGGCAGGCAATTAATTTAATGGAGACGCAACACTAGACCAAAGTGAAACCATGACACGGTCAGAACACACATGATTGAAAATTCATGAAACTTGGCAAAAACACAAGAGACATCATAAGACACGTTTTTAGTATTGGTAAGACTGACTCCGCCCAACAGGAAGTCGGCCATTTTGAAAAAAGTGCATTTTACACACATTTTTTGCATACTTTGTCAAACTCCTCCTAGGGAATTTGTTGAATACTCTTGATATTTGTCAGCAATAAACTACTAACAGACCTGATGATAAATTGCGAAGGAATAGTCAATATCTTCAACAAGGACGAAATGGCAGACAGTTGAGTTGCTGGAGATACCCCATTAAAACAGGAAGTGAATACATTCTGGTGTTGGTAGGTGTTTGAGGAGGTTAAAAATTATGAAAACTCACAAAACTTTACAGGCCTGCTTGATTTACGTGGTTCTTTGGTCTGAAATTGAAATTTCATATATACGCATTTCATTGGCTCTATAGCGCCACCTAGGTTGCAATGAATATGTGACATTACGGGAATGCTCAAAAACTCTTGAAAATTGTCAGATTGCGTAGTACCTAAAAACACTTAACAAATATTGTGAAATATTTTTCATATGTAGCTAGTGGACTCTACAGCGCCCCCTAATTTGTTCAGTTAATAAATTAGCTCTGGATGTGTCAAAATTGATCTAATCTTCTCCAATTTTGGTAGGTATGTAGATACTGTAACACTGCACATATTTGCAATTGGCTTGTATTAGCTCCGCCCAACAGGAAGTCGGCCATATTGGAATTTGTAATATTTTTACAAATTTTTCACAAACTAATTTAAACTGCTCCTAAAGTCTTTGTCAGATTACCTCTTATTTCGCTGTAAATGAACAACAGACATATTTGATGATAATTGCCAAAGGATTAGTTGATCGGTAAAACGGTGACCCAATGGCGAGCAATTGAGTCACTAGAGACGCAACACTAAACCAAAGTGAAACCATGACATGGTCAGAAAACAGATTATTGAAAATTCATGAAACTTGGCAAAAACACAAAAGACATCATTACACACATTTTCAGCATTGGTAGGACTGACTCCGCCCAACAGGAAGTCGGCCATTTTGAAATATCCGCATTTTACACACATTTTTTGTGTACATTGTCAAACTACTCCTAGCAAATTTAATGAATTCTCTTGGTATTTGGTAAAAATAAACATTTAACATATCTGATGATAAATTGTGAAGGAATAGTCGATATCTCAAACGAGGACGAAATGGCAGATGGTTGAATTTTTGAGATCCCACATCAAAACAGGAGGTCAAAACCTAGGTAATGCCAGGTGTTTTGAGGAGGTTATAACGGAGAAAACCTCACAAAATTTGACCAGCCTGCTTATCTAAGGCTGTTGTTTGATGTAGAATTAGAATTTCAAATACATGTATTTTAACAGCGCCATAGCGCCACCTGTATTTTAAATGGATATTTCACATGTTTAACAGGATAGAAAACTCTTGAAAATTGGCACACTCAATAAGACCTCAAAATTACTTTCACCGGTTTCTCGGTTTGGCCCGGTACGATTTGCGCTGTTGTGCGAGGGCCCTACGTCCCCCTGTGACAGGGGGACAACTCGTTATTAGGGCCCGAGCACCGAAGGCGCAGGCGAAGCCTGCACCGGAGGTGCAAAGCCCTATTGTTTTTGGAATGTTTATTATTAGGGCCCGAGCACCGAAGGCGCAGGCGAAGCCTGCACCGGAGGTGCAAAGCCCTATTGTTTTTGGAATGTTTATTATTATTTTTATTTACAAACTTCGCGCCCATTTTTGAGGCCTTTCCGATACTCGAAAACTCTTGCATTTTGGCACAGACGTCAAAGCCGGTGAAAAATTTTAAATTACATTGTTCACAGGTTTGGGCGTGGATCAGGAGCTCTATAGCGCCCCCAAACGTTGCCAGTGGCCGGGATAAAGTTTGTCCAATGTGCACCAACTTTGGTACGCTCATTGACCTCATTATACCGATCAAGAATCACTTGGATTTATTTGACTCCGCCTAACAGGAAGTCGGCCATTTTGGCAGGAAGTCGCAAAATAAAAAGTTTCCCGTGGTGTTTTGGGTGGGTTACGATGTTCGAAAACTCATAAAATTTCACAGGCCTATTGGGCATAGGCTGTACTTTGATGTAAAATTGGAATTTTTCATATTCATAATTTATCAGCTCTCTAGCGCCACCTATTTTATATGACATTTATAGAAAGCTCTTAGCCTCTTCTAAATTAGCAGACCCAATAATGCCTTTAAATGATTTCGAGAAATGTAATCATTTTTCTAATGTGGTGCTAAATGACTCTACAGTGCCCCCTATTTGGTTTAGGCTAATAAATTAGCGGTAGCTGTCTCAAATTTTCCCCAATGTTCAAAATTTTTGGTAGAAACATAGATATTACGATGCCACACATAATACCCATTGGCATGTATTAGCTCCGCCCAACAGGAAGTCGGCCATTTTGAAAAATGTTAAATTTTTAAACATTTTTCACATACGCATTCAAACTCCTCCTAGAGTCTTTGTCAGATTACAAGTAAATGGTCTGTGGATAGTCTCCAGACATACATGGTGCTAAATTGCGAAGGAATAGTCGATAGCTGAAACGATGACGTAATGGCGGGCAATTGATTTAATGGAGACACAACTCTAAACCAAATAGAAACATTAGCATGGTCAGAATACAGCTGCTTGGAAATTCATGAAACTTGGCAAAAACATAAAAGACATCATTACACACATTTTCAGTGTTGATATGATTGACTCCGCCCAACAGGAAGTCGGCCATTTTGAAAAACGTGCATTTTACACAAATTTTTTGCATACTTTGTCGAACTCCTCCTAGGGAATTTGTTGAATACTCTTGATATTTGTCAGCAATAAACTACTACCATCCGTGATGATAAATTGCGAAGGAATAGTCGATATCTTAAACGAGGACGAAATGGCGGACAGTTGAATTGCTTGAGATACACCATTAAAATAGGAAGTAAATACATTCTGGTGTTGGTAGGTGTTTGAGGAGGTTAAACAGGTTGAACACTCACGAAACTTTACAGGCCTGCTTGATTTAAGCGGTCCTTTGATTAAAAATTGAAATTTCATATATACATATTTCATTGGCTCTATAGCGCCACCTAGGTTTCAATGCATATTTGACATTACGGAAATGCTCAAAAACTCTTGAAAACTGTCAGATTCCATAAGATCTAAAAACACTTTACAAGTATTGTGATAATTTTTTCATGTGTAGCTAGCGGACTCTATAGCGCCCCCTAATTCATTCGTTTAATAAATTAGCTGTGGATGTGTCACAATTTGTCTAATCTTCTCAAATTTTGGTAGGAGCGTAGATACTATGACTCTGCACATATTTGCAATCGGTTTGTATGAGCTCCGCCCAACAGGAAGTCGGCCATATTGGATTTTGTAATTTTTTTACACTTTTTTTCACAAACTCATTTAAACTGCTCCTAAAGTCTTTGTCAGATTACCTCTAAATTAGCTGAGAATGAACATCAGACACAGTTGATGAAAATTGCCAAAGGAATAGTTGATCGCTAAAACGGTGACGTAATGGCGAGCAATTGATTGACTAGAGACGCAACACTAAACCAAAGTGAAACCATGACACAGTCAGAACACAGATGATTAAAAATTCATGAAACTTGGCAAAAACACAAGAGACATCATTAGACACGTTTTCAGTATTGGTAGGACTGACTCCGCCCAACAGGAAGTCGGCCATTTTGAAATATCTGAATTTTACATACATTTTTTGCGTATGTTGTCAAACTACTCCTAGAAAGTTTGTTGAATTCTCTTGGTATTTGGTAAATATGAACATTGAACAAATCTGATGATAAATTGTGAAGAAATAGTCGATATCTTAAACGAGGAGGGAATGGCGGACGGTTGAATGTTTGAGATGCCACATCAAAACTGGAGGTTGACACATAGGTAATGCTAGGAGTTTTGAGGACGTTATAAGAGAGAAAAGCTCACAAACTTTGACCGGCCTGCTTATCTGAGGCTGTTGTTTGATCTAGAATTAGAATTTCAAATATATGTCTTTTAACAGCTCTATAGCGCCACCTGTATTTTAAATGGGTATTTCACATTTTTGGCAGGATAGAAAACTCTTGAAAATTACCACACTTAATAAGACCTCAAAATTACTTTCACCGGTTTCTCGGTTTGGCCCGGTACGATTTGCGCTGTTGTGCGAGGGCCCTACGTCCCCCTGTGACAGGGGGACAACTCGTTATTATTATTATTATTATTTTTATTTACAAACTTCGCGCCCATTTTTGAGGCCTTTCCGATACTCGAAAACTCATGCATTTTGGCACAGACATCAAAACCTGTGAAAAATTTGAAATTCCATGGTTCATGGGTTTGGGCGTGGTTCAGGAGCTCTATAGCGCCCCCAAACGTTGCCAGTGGCCGGGATGAAGTTTGTCCAATATGCACCAACTTTGGTACACTCATTGACCTCCTCATGCAGAACAATAATCACTCGGTTTTATCAGACTCCGCTCAACAGGAAGTCTGCCATTTTGACAGGAAGTCGCAAAATAAAAAGTTTCCCGTGCTGGTTTGGGGGGGTTATGATGTTCGAAAACTCATAAAACTTGACAGGCCTATCTGGCTTAGGCCGTACTTTGAGAATTAATTCGAATTTTGTAAATTCATCTTTAACCAGCTCTCTAGCGCCACCTTTTTTACATCACATTTATGGAAAGCACTCAGCCTCTTGATAATTGGCAGATTCAATAAGGCCTCAAAATTATTTAGAAACGTATTGTCATTTTTTTTGTGTGTAGCTAAATGACTCTACAGCGCCCCCTATTTATTTTAGCTAATTAATTAACTGTGGCCTTCTCAAAAATTCTCCAATATTCACGATATTTGGTAGAAACATAGACAATATGATCCCGCACATATTACCAATAGGCATGCATTTGCTCCGCCCAACAGGAAGTCGGCCATATTGGAATTTGTGACATTTTTACACATTTTTCACATACTCATTCGAACTCCTCCTAGAGTCTTTGTCAGATTACCTCAAAATTGGGCGTGGATAGGCTCCAGACATAAGTGGAGATAAATTGCGAAGGAATAGTCAATAGCTGAAACGGTGTCGTTATGGCGGGCAATTGATTAACTAGAGACGCAACACTAAACCAAAGTGAAACCATGACACGGTCAGAACATCGATGATTGGAAATTCCTGAAATTTGGCGAAAACACAAGAGACATCATTAGACACGTTTGCCGTATTGGTAGGACTGACTCCACCCAACAGGAAGTCGGCCATTTTGAAATATGTGCATTTTACACACATTTTTTGCATACTTTGTCGAACTCCTCCTAGGGAATTTGTTGAATACTCTTGATATTTGTCAACAATAAACTACTAACACACCTGATGATAAATTGCGAAGGAATAGTCGATATCTTAAACGGGGACGAAATGGCGGACAGTTGAATTGCTTGAGATACCCCATTAAAACAGGAAGTGAATACATTCTTGTGTTGGTAGGTGTTTGAGGAGGTTAAAATGGATGAAAACTCACAAAACTTTACAGGCCTGCTTGTTTTACGTGGTCCTTTGGTCTGAAATTGAAATTTCATATATACGCATTTCATTGGCTCTATAGCGCCACCTAGGTTTCAATGAATATTTGACATTACGGGAATAATCAAAAACTCTTGAAAATTGTCAGATTGCATAGAACCTAAAAACACTTTACAAATATTGTGATAATTTTTTCATGTGTAGCTAGCTGACTCTACAGCGCCCCCTAATTTGTTCAGTTAATAAATTAGCTCTGGATGTGTCAAAATTGGTCTAATGTTCTCCAATTTTGGTAGGAATGTAGATACTGTGACCCTGCACATATTTGCAATTGGCTTGTATTAGCTCCGCCCAACAGGAAGTCGGCCATATTGGAATTTGTAATATTTTTACACTTTTTTCACAAACTCATTTAAACTGCTCCTAAAGTCTTTGTCAGATTACCTCTTATTTCGCTGTAAATGAACAACAGACATATTTGATGAAAATTGCCAAAGGAATAGTTGATCGCTAAAACAGTGACGTAATGGCGGGCAATTGATTGACTAGAGATGCAACACTAAACCAAAGTGAAACCATGACACGGTCAGAACACAGATGATTGAAAATTCATGAAACTTGGCAAAAACACAAGAGACATCATTACACACGTTTTCAGTATTGGTAGGACTGACTCCGCCCAACAGGAAGTCGGCCATTTTGAAATATTTGCATTTTACATACATTTTTTGCGTATGTTGTCAAACTACTCCTAGAAATTTTGTTGAATTCTCTTGGTATTTGGTAAAAATAAACATTGAACATATCTGATGATAAATTGTGAAGGAATAGTCGATATCTCAAACGAGGACGTATTGGCAGCCGGTTGAATCTTTGAGATACCACATCAAAACAGGAGGTTGACACCTAGGTAATGCTAGGAGTTTTGAGGACGTTATAACAGAGAAAAGCTCATAAAATTGGACCGGCCTGCTTATCTGAGGCTGTTGTTTGATCTAGAAATAGAATTTAAAATACATATGTTTTAACAGCGCTATAGCGCCACCTGTACTTTAAATGGGTATTTCACATGTTTAACAGGATAGAAAACTCTTGAAAAATTGCCACACTCAATAAGACCTCAAATTTACTTTCACCGGTTTCTCGATTTGGCCCGGTACGATTTGCGCTGTTATGCGAGGGCCCTACGTCCCCCTGTGACAGGGGGACAACTCGTTATTATTATTATTATTATTTTTATTTTTAAACTTCGCGCCCATTTTTGAGGCCTTTCTGATACTCGAAAACTCTTGAATTTTGGCACAGACATCAAAGCCGGTGAAAAATTTGAAATTTCACAGTTCCTGGGCTTGGGCGTTGATCAGGAGCTCTATAGCGCCCCCAAACGTTGCTAGTGGCCGGGATAAAGTTTGTCCAATGTGCACCAACTTTGGTACGCTCATTGACCTCATTATACCGATCAAGAATCACTTGGATTTGTTTGACTCTGCCTAACAGGAAGTCGGCCATTTTGGCAGGAAGTCGCAAAATAAAAAGTTTCCCGTGGTGTTTTGGGTGGGTTACGATGTTCGAAAACTCATAAAATTTCACAGGCATATTGGGCATAGGCTGTACTTTGATGTAAAATTGGAATTTTTCATATTCATAATTTATCAGCTCTCTAGCGCCACCTATTTTATATGACATTTATAGAAAGCTCTTAGCCTCTTCTAAATAAGCAGACCCAATAATGCCTTTAAATGATTTCGAGAAATGTAATCGTTTTTCTAATGTGGAGCTAAATGACTCTACAGCGCCCCCTATTTGGTTTAGGCTAATAAATTAGCGGTAGCTGTCTCAAATTTTCCCCAATGTTCAAGATTTTTGGTAGAAAAATAGATATTACGATGCCACACATAATACCCATTGGCATGTATTAGCTCCGCCCAACAGGAAGTCGGCCATTTTGAAAAATGTTAAATTTTTACACATTTTTCACGAACTCATTCGAACTCCTCCTAGAGTCTTTGTCAGATTACAACTAAATTGTCTGTGGATAGTCTCCAGACATACGTGGTGCTAAATTGCGAAGGAATAGTCGATAGCTGAAACGATGACGTAATGGCGGGCAATTGATTTAATGGAGACACAACACTAAACCAAATAGAAACATTAGCATGGTCAGAATACAGCTGCTTGGAAATTCATGAAACTTGGCAAAAATATAAAAGACATCATTACACACATTTTCAGTGTTGATATGATTGACTCCGCCCAACAGGAAGTCGGCCATTTTGAAAAACGTGCATTTTACACACATTTTTTGCATACTTTGTCGAACTCCTCCTAGGGAATTTGTTGAATACTCTTGATATTTGTCAACAATAAACTACTACCATCCTTGATGATAAATTGCGAAGGAATAGTCGATATCTTAAACGAGGACGAAATGGCGGACAGTTGAATTGCTTGAGATACCCCATTAAAATAGGAAGTAAATACATTCTGGTGTTAGTAGGTGTTTGAGGAGGTTAAACAGGTTGAACACTCACAAAACTTTTCAGGCCTGCTTGATTTAAGCAGTACTTTGATTAAAAATTGAAATTTCATATATACATATTTCATTGGCTCTATAGCGCCACCTAGGTTTCAATGCATATTTGACATTACGGAAATGCTCAAAAACTCTTGAAAATTGTCAGATTCCATAAGATCTAAAAAACACTTTACAAATATTGTGATAATTTTTTCATGTTTAGCTAGCGGACTCTACAGCGCCCCCTAATTCGTACGGTTAATAAATTCGCTTTGGATGTGTCAAAATTTGTCTAATCTTCTCAAATTTTGGTAGGAGCGTAGATGCTATGACTTTGCACATATTTGCAATTGGTTTGTATTAGCTCCGCCCAACAGGAAGTCGGCCATTTTGAAATTTGTGTAATTTTTACAAATTTTTAACAAACTCATTTAAACTGCTCCTAAAGTCTTTGTCAGATTACCTCTAAATTAGCTGAGAATGAACATCAGACACAGTTGATGAAAATTGCCAAAGGAATAATTGATCGCTAAAACGGTGACGTAATGGCGGGCAATTGATTGACTAGAGACGCAACACTAAACCAAAGTGAAACCATGACACAGTCAGAACACAGATGATTAAAAATTCCTGAAACTTGGCAAAAACACAAGAGACATCATTAGACACGTTTTCAGTATTGGTAGGACTGACTCCGCCCAACAGGAAGTCAGCCATTTTGAAATATCTGAATTTTACATACATTTGTTGTGTATATTGTCAAACTACTCCTAGAAATTTTCTTGAATTCTCTTGGTATTTGGTAAAAATAAACATTAAACATATCTGATGATAAATTGTGAAGGAATAGTCGATATCTCAAACGAGGACGAAATGGCAGATGGTTGAATTTGTGAGATGCCACATCAAAACAGGAGGTCAAAACCTAGGTAATGCCAGGTGTTTTGAGGAGGTTATAACGGAGAAAAACTCACAAAATTTGACCAGCCTGCTTATCTAAGGCTGTTGTTTGATGTAGAATTAGAATTTAAAATACATGTATTTTAACAGCGCTATAGCGCTACCCGTATTTTAAATGGATATTTCACATGTTTAACAGGATAGAAAACTCTTGAAAATTGGCACACTCAATAAGACCTTAAAATTACTTTTATCGGTTTCTAGGTTTGGCCCGGTACGATTTGCGCTGTTGTGCGAGGGCCCTACGTCCCCCTGTGACAGGGGGACAACTCGTTATTATTAGGGCCCGAGCACCGAAGGCGCAGGCGAAGCCTGCACCGGAGGTGCAAAGCCCTATTGTTTTTGGTCCGTTTATTATTATTATTATTATTATTACGCTTCTTGACCCTTTCGCTCATTTTTGAGGCATTTCTGATACTGGAAAACTCACTCATTTTGGCACAGGCCTCAAACTTGGCGAAAATGTTAAAGTTCCATAGAGCATTGGCATGGGCGTGGTTCAGGAGCTCCATAGCGCCCCCAAACGTCGGCATTGGCCGGGATGAAGTTTGTCCAATGTGCACCAACTTTGGTATGCTCATTGACCTCCTCATAAAGAACAAGGATCACTTGGTTTTATTTGACTCCGCCCAACAGGAAGTCGGCCATTTTGACATGAATTCGCAAAATAAAATGTTTCCCGTGCTGTGTTGGGGGGGTTATGATGTTCGAAAACTCATACATTTTGACATGCCTATTTGACTCAGGCCGTACTTTGATAATCAACTCGAATTTTGTACATTCAGTTTTAATTAGCTCTCTAGCGCCACCTATTTCATATGACATTTTTGGAAAGCCCTCAGCCTCTTGATAATTAGCAGATTCAATAAGGCCTCGAAATGATTGAGATATATATTGTCATTTTTGTCGTGTGTAGCTAGATGACTCTACAGCGCCCCCTATTTGGTTCGACTAATAAATTAGCCGTGGCCTTCTCAAAAATTCTCTGATATTCTTGATATTTGGTAGAAACATACAAAATATGATTCCGCACATATTACCAATTGGGATGCATTAGCCACGCCCAACAGGAAGTCGGCCATTTTGGAATTTGTGAAATTTTTACACATTTTTCACATACTCATTCAAACTCCTCCTAGAGTTTTCGTCAGATTACCTCAAAATTGGGTTTGTATAGTCTCCAGACATACTTGGTGCTAAATTGCGAAGGAATAGTCGATAGCTTAAACAATTACAAAATGGCGGGCAATTGATTTAATGGAGACGCAACACTAGCCCAAATAGAAACATTAGCATGGTCAGAACACAGGTGTTTGAAAAATCATGAAACTTTACAGAAACATAATAGACATCATTACACACATTGTCACCATGGGTATCATTGACTCCGCCCAACAGGAAGTCGGCCATTTTGAAAAACGTGCATTTTACACACATTTTTTGCATACTTTGTCGAACTCCTCCTAGGGAATTTGTTGAATACTCTTGATATTTGTCAGCAATAAACTACTACCATCCGTGATGATAAATTGCGAAGGAATAGTCAATATCTTAAACGAGGACGAAATGGCGGACAGTTGAATTGCTGGAGATACCCCATTAAAATAGGAAGTAAATACATTCTGGTGTTGGTAGGTGTTTGAGGAGGTTAAACAGGTTGAACACTCACGAAACTTTACAGGCCTGCTTGATTTAAGCGGTCCTTTGATTAAAAATTGAAATTTCATATATACATATTTCATTGGCTCTATAGCGCCACCTAGGTTTCAATGCATATTTGACATTACGGAAATGCTCAAAAACTCTTGAAAATTGTCAGATTCCATAAGATCTAAAAACACTTTACAAATATTGTGATAATTTTTTCATGTGTAGCTAACGGACTCTATAGCGCCCCCTAATTCGTTTGTTTAATAAATTAGCTGTGGATGTGTCACAATTTGTCTAATCTTCTCAAATTTTGGTAGGAGCGTAGATACTATGACTCTGCACATATTTGCAATTGGTTTGTATTAGCTCCGCCCAACAGGAAGTCGGCCATATTGGATTTTGTAATTTTTTTACACTTTTTTTCACAAACTCATTTAAACTGCTCCTAAAGTCTTTGTCAGATTACCTCTAAATTAGCTGTGAAAGAACATCAGACACAGTTGATGAAAATTGCCAAAGGAATAGTTGATTGCTAAAACGGTGACGTAATGGCGAGCAATTGATTGACTAGAGACGCAACACTAAACCAAAGTGAAACCATGACACGGTCAGAACACAGATGATTAAAAATTCATGAAACTTGGCAAAAACACAAGAGACATCATTAGACACGTTTTCAGTATTGGTAGGACTGACTCCGCCCAACAGGAAGTCGGCCTTTTTGAAATATCTGAATTTTACATACATTTTTTGCGTATGCAAACTACTCCTAGAAATTTTGTTGAATTCTCTTGGTATTTGGTAAAAATAAACATTGAACATATCTGATGATAAATTGTGAAGAAATAGTCGATATCTTAAACGAGGAGGGAATGGCGGACGGTTGAATGTTTGAGATGCCACATCAACACTGGAGGTTGACACATAGGTAATGCTTGGAGTTTTGAGGACGTTATAAGAGAGAAAAGCTCACAAACTTTGACCGGCCTGCTTATCTGAGGCTGTTGTTTGATCTAGAATTAGAATTTCAAATATATGTGTTTTAACAGCTCTATAGCGCCACCTGTATTTTAAATGGGTATTTCACATTTTTGGCAGGATAGAAAACTCTTGAAAATTACCACACTTAATAAGACCTCAAAATTACTTTCACTGGTTTCTCGGTTTGGCCCGGTACCATTTGCGCTGTTGTGCGAGGGCCCTACGTCCCCCTGTGACAGGGGGACAACTCGTTATTATTATTATTTTTATTTTTAAAATTCGCGCCCATTTTTGAGGCCTTTCTGATACTCAAAAACTCTTGAATTTTGGCACAGACATCAAAGCCGGTGAAAAATTTGAAATTTCACAGTTCCTGGGCTTGGGCGTTGATCAGGAGCTCTATAGCGCCCCCAAACGTTGCTAGTGGCCGGGATAAAGTTTGTCCAATGTGCACCAACTTTGGTACGCTCATTGACCTCATTATACCGATCAAGAATCACTTAGATTTATTTGACTCCGCCTAACAGGAAGTCGGCCATTTTGGCAGGAAGTCGCAAAATAAAAAGTTTCCCGTGGTGTTTTGGGTGGGTTACGATGTTCGAAAACTCATAAAATTTCACAGGCATATTGGGCATAGGCTGTACTTTGATGTAAAATTGGAATTTTTCATATTCATAATTTATCAGCTCTCTAGCGCCACCTATTTTATATGACATTTATAGAAAGCTCTTAGCCTCTTCTAAATGAGCAGACCCAATAATGCCTTTAAATGATTTCGAGAAATGTAATCGTTTTTCTAATGTGGAGCTAAATGACTCTACAGCGCCCCCTATTTGGTTTAGGCTAATAAATTAGCGGTAGCTGTCTCAAATTTTCCCCAATGTTCAAGATTTTTGGTAGAAACATAGATATTACGATGCCACACATAATACCCATTGGCATGTATGAGCTCCGCCCAACAGGAAGTCGGCCATTTTGAAAAATGTTAAATTTTTATACATTTTTCACGAACTCATTCGAACTCCTCCTAGAGTCTTTGTCAGATTACAACTAAATTGTCTGTGGATAGTCTCCAGACATACGTGGTGCTAAATTGCGAAGGAATAGTCGATAGCTGAAACGATGACGTAATGGCGGGCAGTTGATTTAATACAGACACAACACTAAACCAAATAGAAACATTAGCATGGTCAGAATACAGCTGCTTGGAAATTCATGAAACTTGGCAAAAACATAAAAGACATCATTACACACGTTTTCAGTGTTGATATGATTGACTCCGCCCAACAGGAAGTCGGCCATTTTGAAAAACGTGCATTTTACACACATTTTTTGCATACTTTGTCGAACTCCTCCTAGGGAATTTGTTGAATACTCTTGATATTTGTCAGCAATAAACTACTACCATCCTTGATGATAAATTGCGAAGGAATAGTCGATATCTTAAACGAGGACGAAATGGCGGACAGTTGAATTGATTGAGATACCCCATTAAAATAGGAAGTAAATACATTCTGGTGTTAGTAGGTGTTTGAGGAGGTTAAACAGGTTGAACACTCACGAAACTTTACAGGCCTGCTTGATTTAAGCGGTCCTTTGATTAAAAATTTAAATTTCATATATACATATTTCATTGGCTCTATAGCGCCACCTAGGTTTCAATGCATATTTGACATTACGGAAATGCTCAAAAACTCTTGAAAATTGTCAGATTCCATAAGATCTAAAAACACTTTACAAATATTGTGATAATTTTTTTCATGTGTAGCTAGCGGACTCTATAGCGCCCCCTAATTCATTCGTTTAATAAATTAGCTGTGGATGTGTCACAATTTGTCTAATCTTCTCAAATTTTGGTAGGAGCGTAGATACTATGACTCTGCACATATTTGCAATTGGTTTGTATTAGCTCCGCCCAACAGGAAGTCGGCCATATTGGATTTTGTAATTTTTTTACACTTTTTTTCACAAACTCATTTAAACTGCTCCTAAAGTCTTTGTCAGATTACCTCTAAATTAGCTGAGAATGAACATCAGACACAGTTGATGAAAATTGCCAAAGGAATAGTTGATCGCTAAAACGGTGACGTAATGGCGAGCAATTGATTGACTAGAGACGCAACACTAAACCAAAGTGAAACCATGACACAGTCAGAACACAGTTGATTAAAAATTCATGAAACTTGGCAAAAACACAAGAGACATCATTAGACACGTTTTCAGTATTGGTAGGACTGACTCCGCCCAACAGGAAGTCGGCCATTTTGAAATATCTGAATTTTACATACATTTTTTGCGTATGTTGTCAAACTACTCCTAGAAATTTTGTTGAATTCTCTTGGTATTTGGTAAAAATAAACATTGAACATATCTGATGATAAATTGTGAAGAAATAGTCGATATCTTAAACGAGAAGGGAATGACGGACGGTTGAATGTTTGAGATGCCACATCAAAACTGGAGGTTGACACATAGGTAATGCTAGGAGTTTTGAGGACGTTATAAGAGAGAAAAGCTCACAAACTTTGACCGGCCTGCTTATCTGAGGCTGTTGTTTGATCTAGAATTAGAATTTCAAATATTTGTTTTAACAGCTCTATAGCGCCACCTGTATTTTAAATGGGTATTTCACATTTTTGGCAGGATAGAAAACTCTTGAAAATTACCACACTTAATAAGACCTCAAAATTACTTTCACCGGTTTCTCGGTTTGGCCCGGTACGATTTGCGCTGTTGTGCGAGGGCCCTACGTCCCCCTGTGACAGGGGGACAACTCGTTATTAGGGCCCGAGCACCGAAGGTGCAAAGCCCTATTGTTTTTGGTCCGTTTATTATTATTAGGGCCCGAGCACCGAAGGCGCAGGCGAAGCCTGCACCGGAGGTGCAAAGCCCTATTGTTTTTGGAATGTTTATTATTATTTTTATTTACAAACTTCGCGCCCATTTTTGAGGCCTTTCCGATACTCGAAAACTCTTGCATTTTGGCACAGACGTCAAAGCCGGTGAAAAATTTTAAATTACATTGTTCACAGGTTTGGGCGTGGATCAGGAGCTCTATAGCGCCCCCAAACGTTGCCAGTGGCCGGGATAAAGTTTGTCCAATGTGCACCAACTTTGGTACGCTCATTGACCTCATTATACCGATCAAGAATCACTTGGATTTATTTGACTCCGCCTAACAGGAAGTCGGCCATTTTGGCAGGAAGTCGCAAAATAAAAAGTTTCCCGTGGTGTTTTGGGTGGGTTACGATGTTCGAAAACTCATAAAATTTCACAGGCCTATTGGGCATAGGCTGTACTTTGATGTAAAATTGGAATTTTTCATATTCATAATTTATCAGCTCTCTAGCGCCACCTATTTTATATGACATTTATAGAAAGCTCTTAGCCTCTTCTAAATTAGCAGACCCAATAATGCCTTTAAATGATTTCGAGAAATGTAATCATTTTTCTAATGTGGTGCTAAATGACTCTACAGTGCCCCCTATTTGGTTTAGGCTAATAAATTAGCGGTAGCTGTCTCAAATTTTCCCCAATGTTCAAAATTTTTGGTAGAAACATAGATATTACGATGCCACACATAATACCCATTGGCATGTATTAGCTCCGCCCAACAGGAAGTCGGCCATTTTGAAAAATGTTAAATTTTTAAACATTTTTCACATACGCATTCAAACTCCTCCTAGAGTCTTTGTCAGATTACAAGTAAATGGTCTGTGGATAGTCTCCAGACATACATGGTGCTAAATTGCGAAGGAATAGTCGATAGCTGAAACGATGACGTAATGGCGGGCAATTGATTTAATGGAGACACAACTCTAAACCAAATAGAAACATTAGCATGGTCAGAATACAGCTGCTTGGAAATTCATGAAACTTGGCAAAAACATAAAAGACATCATTACACACATTTTCAGTGTTGATATGATTGACTCCGCCCAACAGGAAGTCGGCCATTTTGAAAAACGTGCATTTTACACAAATTTTTTGCATACTTTGTCGAACTCCTCCTAGGGAATTTGTTGAATACTCTTGATATTTGTCAGCAATAAACTACTACCATCCGTGATGATAAATTGCGAAGGAATAGTCGATATCTTAAACGAGGACGAAATGGCGGACAGTTGAATTGCTTGAGATACACCATTAAAATAGGAAGTAAATACATTCTGGTGTTGGTAGGTGTTTGAGGAGGTTAAACAGGTTGAACACTCACGAAACTTTACAGGCCTGCTTGATTTAAGCGGTCCTTTGATTAAAAATTGAAATTTCATATATACATATTTCATTGGCTCTATAGCGCCACCTAGGTTTCAATGCATATTTGACATTACGGAAATGCTCAAAAACTCTTGAAAACTGTCAGATTCCATAAGATCTAAAAACACTTTACAAGTATTGTGATAATTTTTTCATGTGTAGCTAGCGGACTCTATAGCGCCCCCTAATTCATTCGTTTAATAAATTAGCTGTGGATGTGTCACAATTTGTCTAATCTTCTCAAATTTTGGTAGGAGCGTAGATACTATGACTCTGCACATATTTGCAATCGGTTTGTATGAGCTCCGCCCAACAGGAAGTCGGCCATATTGGATTTTGTAATTTTTTTACACTTTTTTTCACAAACTCATTTAAACTGCTCCTAAAGTCTTTGTCAGATTACCTCTAAATTAGCTGAGAATGAACATCAGACACAGTTGATGAAAATTGCCAAAGGAATAGTTGATCGCTAAAACGGTGACGTAATGGCGAGCAATTGATTGACTAGAGACGCAACACTAAACCAAAGTGAAACCATGACACAGTCAGAACACAGATGATTAAAAATTCATGAAACTTGGCAAAAACACAAGAGACATCATTAGACACGTTTTCAGTATTGGTAGGACTGACTCCGCCCAACAGGAAGTCGGCCATTTTGAAATATCTGAATTTTACATACATTTTTTGCGTATGTTGTCAAACTACTCCTAGAAAGTTTGTTGAATTCTCTTGGTATTTGGTAAATATGAACATTGAACAAATCTGATGATAAATTGTGAAGAAATAGTCGATATCTTAAACGAGGAGGGAATGGCGGACGGTTGAATGTTTGAGATGCCACATCAAAACTGGAGGTTGACACATAGGTAATGCTAGGAGTTTTGAGGACGTTATAAGAGAGAAAAGCTCACAAACTTTGACCGGCCTGCTTATCTGAGGCTGTTGTTTGATCTAGAATTAGAATTTCAAATATATGTCTTTTAACAGCTCTATAGCGCCACCTGTATTTTAAATGGGTATTTCACATTTTTGGCAGGATAGAAAACTCTTGAAAATTACCACACTTAATAAGACCTCAAAATTACTTTCACCGGTTTCTCGGTTTGGCCCGGTACGATTTGCGCTGTTGTGCGAGGGCCCTACGTCCCCCTGTGACAGGGGGACAACTCGTTATTAGGGCCCGAGCACCGAAGGCGCAGGCGAAGCCTGCACCGGAGGTGCAAAGCCCTATTGTTTTTGGAATGTTTATTATTATTATTATTATTATTATTTTTATTTACAAACTTCGCGCCCATTTTTGAGGCCTTTCCGATACTCGAAAACTCATGCATTTTGGCACAGACATCAAAACCTGTGAAAAATTTGAAATTCCATGGTTCATGGGTTTGGGCGTGGTTCAGGAGCTCTATAGCGCCCCCAAACGTTGCCAGTGGCCGGGATGAAGTTTGTCCAATATGCACCAACTTTGGTACACTCATTGACCTCCTCATGCAGAACAATAATCACTCGGTTTTATCAGACTCCGCTCAACAGGAAGTCTGCCATTTTGACAGGAAGTCGCAAAATAAAAAGTTTCCCGTGCTGGTTTGGGGGGGTTATGATGTTCGAAAACTCATAAAACTTGACAGGCCTATCTGGCTTAGGCCGTACTTTGAGAATTAATTCGAATTTTGTAAATTCATCTTTAACCAGCTCTCTAGCGCCACCTTTTTTACATCACATTTATGGAAAGCACTCAGCCTCTTGATAATTGGCAGATTCAATAAGGCCTCAAAATTATTTAGAAACGTATTGTCATTTTTTTTGTGTGTAGCTAAATGACTCTACAGCGCCCCCTATTTATTTTAGCTAATTAATTAACTGTGGCCTTCTCAAAAATTCTCCAATATTCACGATATTTGGTAGAAACATAGACAATATGATCCCGCACATATTACCAATAGGCATGCATTTGCTCCGCCCAACAGGAAGTCGGCCATATTGGAATTTGTGACATTTTTACACATTTTTCACATACTCATTCGAACTCCTCCTAGAGTCTTTGTCAGATTACCTCAAAATTGGGCGTGGATAGGCTCCAGACATAAGTGGAGATAAATTGCGAAGGAATAGTCAATAGCTGAAACGGTGTCGTTATGGCGGGCAATTGATTAACTAGAGACGCAACACTAAACCAAAGTGAAACCATGACACGGTCAGAACATCGATGATTGGAAATTCCTGAAATTTGGCGAAAACACAAGAGACATCATTAGACACGTTTGCCGTATTGGTAGGACTGACTCCACCCAACAGGAAGTCGGCCATTTTGAAATATGTGCATTTTACACACATTTTTTGCATACTTTGTCGAACTCCTCCTAGGGAATTTGTTGAATACTCTTGATATTTGTCAACAATAAACTACTAACACACCTGATGATAAATTGCGAAGGAATAGTCGATATCTTAAACGGGGACGAAATGGCGGACAGTTGAATTGCTTGAGATACCCCATTAAAACAGGAAGTGAATACATTCTTGTGTTGGTAGGTGTTTGAGGAGGTTAAAATGGATGAAAACTCACAAAACTTTACAGGCCTGCTTGTTTTACGTGGTCCTTTGGTCTGAAATTGAAATTTCATATATACGCATTTCATTGGCTCTATAGCGCCACCTAGGTTTCAATGAATATTTGACATTACGGGAATAATCAAAAACTCTTGAAAATTGTCAGATTGCATAGAACCTAAAAACACTTTACAAATATTGTGATAATTTTTTCATGTGTAGCTAGCTGACTCTACAGCGCCCCCTAATTTGTTCAGTTAATAAATTAGCTCTGGATGTGTCAAAATTGGTCTAATGTTCTCCAATTTTGGTAGGAATGTAGATACTGTGACCCTGCACATATTTGCAATTGGCTTGTATTAGCTCCGCCCAACAGGAAGTCGGCCATATTGGAATTTGTAATATTTTTACACTTTTTTCACAAACTCATTTAAACTGCTCCTAAAGTCTTTGTCAGATTACCTCTTATTTCGCTGTAAATGAACAACAGACATATTTGATGAAAATTGCCAAAGGAATAGTTGATCGCTAAAACAGTGACGTAATGGCGGGCAATTGATTGACTAGAGATGCAACACTAAACCAAAGTGAAACCATGACACGGTCAGAACACAGATGATTGAAAATTCATGAAACTTGGCAAAAACACAAGAGACATCATTACACACGTTTTCAGTATTGGTAGGACTGACTCCGCCCAACAGGAAGTCGGCCATTTTGAAATATTTGCATTTTACATACATTTTTTGCGTATGTTGTCAAACTACTCCTAGAAATTTTGTTGAATTCTCTTGGTATTTGGTAAAAATAAACATTGAACATATCTGATGATAAATTGTGAAGGAATAGTCGATATCTCAAACGAGGACGTATTGGCAGCCGGTTGAATCTTTGAGATACCACATCAAAACAGGAGGTTGACACCTAGGTAATGCTAGGAGTTTTGAGGACGTTATAACAGAGAAAAGCTCATAAAATTGGACCGGCCTGCTTATCTGAGGCTGTTGTTTGATCTAGAAATAGAATTTAAAATACATATGTTTTAACAGCGCTATAGCGCCACCTGTACTTTAAATGGGTATTTCACATGTTTAACAGGATAGAAAACTCTTGAAAAATTGCCACACTCAATAAGACCTCAAATTTACTTTCACCGGTTTCTCGATTTGGCCCGGTACGATTTGCGCTGTTATGCGAGGGCCCTACGTCCCCCTGTGACAGGGGGACAACTCGTTATTATTATTATTATTATTATTATTATTATTATTCTGCCTCTTTGCGTCCATTTTTGAGGCATTTCCGATACTCGAAAACTCACGCATTTTGGCACAGGCCTCAAGCTCGGCGAAAATTTTAAAGTTCCATAGAGGCTGGACTTAGGCGTGGTTCAGGAGCTCTATAGCGCCCCCAAACGTAGGCAGTGGCCGGGATGAAGTTTGTCCAATGTACACCAACTTTGGTACGCTCATTGACCTCCTCATAAACAACAAGAATTACTAGGTTTTATTTGACTCCGCCCAACAGGAAGTCGGCCATTTTGACAGGAAGTTGCAAAATAAAAAGTTTCCCGCTGGGTTTCGGAGGGGTTAAGATGTTTGAAAACTCCTAAAATTTTACAGAGCTATTTAGCTTAGGCCAAACTTTGACCTTCAGTTGGAATTTCGTAAATTCGTGTTTCATCAGCTCTCTAGCGCCACCTATTTTATAGCACATTTATAAAAAGCTCTCAGCCTCTTGATAATTGGCAGATTCAATAAGTCTTTGAAATGATTTAGAAATATTTTGTCGTTTTTCTCATGTGTAGCTAGATGACTCTACAGCGCCCCCTATTTTATTTAGGCCATTAAATTAGCTGTAGCTGTCTCAAAATTTCTCCAATATTCTAGATTTTTGGCAACAACATAGAGAGTATCATCCCGCACATATTACCCATTGGCTGGTATTAGCTCCGCCCAACAGGAAGTCGGCCATTTTGAAATTTGTGGAATTTTTACACATTTTTCACGAACTCATTCAAACTCCTCCTAGAGTCTTTGTCAGATTATCTCTAAATTGGGCGTGGGTAGGCTCCAGACATACGTGGTGATAAATTGCGAAGGAATAGTCGATAGCTGAAACGATGACGTAATGGCAGGCAATTAATTTAATGGAGAAGCAACACTAAACAAAAGTGAAACCATGACACGGTCATAACACAGATGATTGAAAATTCATGAAACTTGGCAAAAACACAATAGACATCATAAGACACGTTTTTAGCATTGGTAAGACTGACTCCGCCCAACAGGAAGTCGGCCATTTTGAAAAAAGTGTGTTTTACACACATTTTTTGCATACTTTGTCGAACTCCTCCTAGGGAATTTGTTGAATACTCTTGATATTTGTCTGTAATAAACTACTAACATACTTGATTGTAAATTGCGAAGGAATAGTCGATATCTTAAACGAGGACGAAATGGCGGACAGTTGAATTGCTTGAGATGCCCCGTTAAAACAGGAAGTGAATACATTCTGGTGTTAGTAGGTGTTTGAGGAGGTGAAAAAGGTTGAAAACTCTTGAAAATTTACAGGCCTGCTTGATTTAAGCAGTAGTTTGATCTGAAATTAAAATTTCATATATACGTATTTCATTGGCTCTATAGCGCCACCTAGGTTTCAATGCATATTTGACATTACGGGAATGCTCAAAACCTCTTGAAAATTGACAGAATGCATAAGACCTAAAAACACTTTACAAATATTTTGACAATTTTTTCATGTATAGCTAGCGGACTCTACAGCGCCCCCTAATTTGTTCATTTAATAAATTAGCTGTGGATGTGTCAAAATTTGTCTAATCTTCTCAAATTTTGGTAGGAGTGTAGATAGTATGACCCTGCACATATTTGCAATTGGCTTGTATTAGCTCCGCCCAACAGGAAGTCGGCCATATTGGAATTTGTAATATTTTTACACATTTTTCACAAACTCATTTAAACTGCTCCTAAAGTCTTTGTCAGATTACCTCTTATTTCGCTGTAAATGAACAACAGTCATATTTGATGATAATTGCCAAAGGATTAGTTGATCGGTAAAACGGTGACCCAATGGCGAGCAATTGATTCACTAGAGATGCAACACTAAACCAAAGTGAAACCATGACACGGTCAGAACACAGATGATTGAAAATTCCTGAAACTTGGCAAAAACACAAAAGACATCATTAGACACATTTTCAGTAGTGGTAGGACTGACTCAACCCAACAGGAAGTCAGCCATTTTGAAATATCTGCATTTTACACACATTTTTTGCATATGTTGTCAAACTACTCCTAGGAAATTCGTTGAATTCTCTTGGTATTTGGTAAAAATAAACATTGAACATATGTGATGATAAATTGTGAAGGAATAGTCGATATCTGTAACAAGGACGAAATGGTGGACGGTTGAATTTTTTGAGATTCCACATCAAAACAGGAAATTGACACCTAGGGAATGCTAGGTCTTTTGAGGAGGTTATAACTGAGAAAAGCTCACAAAATTTGATAGGCCTGCTTAACTGAGGCTGTTCTTTGATGTAGATTGAAAATGTCAAATATATACGTGTTTTTAGAGCTCTATAGCGCCACCTATACTTTAAATGAATATTTGATATGTTTAACTGTATAAAAAACTCATTACCACACACAGTAATATCACAAAATTACTTTCACCGGTTTCTAGGTTTGGCCCGGAACGATTTGCGCTGTTGTGCGAGGGCCCTACGTCCCCCTGTGACAGGGGGACAACTCGTTATTAGGGCCCGAGCACCGAAGGCGCAGGCGAAGCCTGCACCGGAGGTGCAAAGCCCTATTGTTTTTGGTCCGTTTATTAGGGCCCGAGCACCGAAGGCGCAGGCGAAGCCTGCACCGGAGGTGCAAAGCCCTATTGTTTTTGGTCCGTTTATTAGGGCCCGAGCACCGAAGGCGCAGGCGAAGCCTGCACCGGAGGTGCAAAGCCCTATTGTTTTTGGTCCGTTTATTATTAGGGCCCGAGCACCGAAGGCGCAGGCGAAGCCTGCACCGGAGGTGCAAAGCCCTATTGTTTTTGGTCCGTTTATTATTATTAGGGCCCGAGCACCGAAGGCGCAGGCGAAGCCTGCACCGGAGGTGCAAAGCCCTATTGTTTTTGGTCCGTTTATTATTATTATTATTATTATTCTGCCTCTTTGCGTCCATTTTTGAGGCATTTCCGATACTCGAAAACTCACGCATTTTGGCACAGGCCTCAAGCTCGGCGAAAATTTTAAAGTTCCATAGAGGCTGGACTTTGGCGTTGTTCAGGAGCTCTATAGCGCCCCCAAACGTCGGCAGTGGCCGGGATGAAGTTTGTCCAACACACACCAACTTTGGTACGCTCATTGACCTCCTCATAAACAACAAGAATCACTAGGTTTTATTTGACTCCGCCCAACAGGAAGTCGGCCATTTTGACAGGAAGTTGCAAAATAAAAGGTTTCCCGCTGGGTTTCGGAGTGGTTAGGTTGTTTGAAAACTCCTAAAATTTTACAGAGCTATTTGGCCTTGGCCATACTTTAACCGTAAGTTGGAATTTCGTAAATTCGTCTTTCATCAGCTCTCTAGCGCCACCTATTTTATATCATATTTATGAAAAGCTCTCAGCCTCTTGATGATTGGCAGATTCAATAAGTCTTTGAAATGATTTAGGAATATTTTGTCGTTTTTCTCATGTGTAGCTAGAGGACTCTACAGCGCCCCCTATTTTGTTTAGGCCATTAAATTAGCTGTAGCTGTCTCAAAATTTCTCCAATATTCTCGATTTTTGGCAACAACATAGAAACTATCATCCCGCACATATTACCCTTCGGCTTGTACTAGCTCCGCCCAACAGGAAGTCGGCCATTTTGAAATTTGTGGAATTTTTACACATTTTTCACGAACTCATTCAAACTCCTCCTAGAGTCTTTGTCATATTACCTCTAAATTTGGTATGGATAGGCTCCAGACATACATGGTGATAAATTGCGAAGGAATAGTCGATAGCTGAAACGATGATGTAATGGCGGACAATTAATTTAATGGAGACGCAACACTAGACCAAAGTGAAACCATGACACAGTCATAAAACAGATTATTGAAAAATCATGAAACTTGGTAAAAACACAAGAGACATCATAAGACACATTTTTAGTATTGGAATGATTGACTCCGCCCAACAGGAAGTCGGCCATTTTGAAATATGTGCATTTTACACACATTTTTTGCATACTTTGTCGAACTCCTCCTAGGGAATTTGTTGAATACTCTTAATATTTGTCAGTAATAAACTACTAACACACCTGATGATAAATTGCGAAGGAATAGTCGATATCTTAAACGAGGACGAAATGGCGGACAGTTGAATTGCTTGAGATGCCCCGTTAAAACAGGAAGTGAATACATTCTGGTGTTAGTAGGTGTTTGAGGAGGTTAAAAAGGTTAAAAACTCTCAAAAATTTACAGGCCTGCTTGATTTAAGCAGTACTTTGATCTGAAATTAAAATTTCATATATACGTATTTCATTGGCTCTATAGCGCCACCTAGGATTCAATGCATATTTGACATTACGGGAATGCTCGAAACCTCTTGAAAATTGACAGATTGCATAAGACCTAAAAACACTTTACAAATATATTGACAATTTTTTCATGTATAGCTAGCGGACTCTACAGCGCCCCCTAATTGGTTCGTTTAATAAATTAGCTGTGGATGTGTCAAAATTTGTCTAATCTTCTCTAATTTTGGTAGGATCGTAGATAGTATGACCCTGCACATATTTGCAATTGGCTTGTATTAGCTCCGCCCCACAGGAAGTCGGCCATATTGGAATTTGTAATATTTTTACACATTTTTCACAAACTCATTTAAACTGCTCCTAAAGTCTTTGTCAGATTACCTCTTATTTCGCTGTAAATGAACAACAGACATATTTGATGATAACTGCCAAAGGATTAGTTGATCGGTAAAACGGCGACCCAATGGCGAGCAATTGATTCACTAGAGACGCAACACTAAACCAATGTGAAACCATGACACGGTCAGAAAACAGATTATTGAAAATTCATGAAACTTGGCAAAAACACAAAAGACATCATTACACACATTTTCAGCATTGGTAGGACTGACTCCGCCCAACAGGAAGTCGGCCATTTTGAAATATCTGCATTTTACACACTTTTTTTGTGTACATTGTCAAACTACTCCTAGCAAAATTTGTTGAATTCTCTTGGTATTTGGTAAAAATAAACATTGAACATATCTGATGATAAATTGTGAAGGAATAGTCGATATCTCAAACGAGGACGAAATGGCAAATGGTTGAATTTGTGAGATGCCACATCAAAACAGGAGGTCAAAACCTAGGTAATGCCAGGTGTTTTGAGGAGGTTATAACGGAGAAAAACTCACAAAATTTGACCGGCCTGCTTATCTAAGGCTGTTCTTTGATGTAGAATTAGAATTTCAAATACATGTATTTTAACAGCGCTAAAGCGCCACCTGTATTTTAAATGAATATTTCACGTGTTTAACAGGATAGAAAACTCTTGAAAATTGGCACACTCAATAAGACCTTAAAATTACTTCTACTGGTTTCTCGGTTTGGCCCGGTACGATTTGCGCTGTTGTGCGAGGGCCCTACGTCCCCCTGTGACAGGGGGACAACTCGTTATTATTATTATTCTGCCTCTTTGCGTCCATTTTTGAGGCATTTCCGATACTCGAAAACTCACGCATTTTGGCACAGACCTCAAGCTCGGCGAAAATTTTAAAGTTCCATAGAGGCTGGACTTTGGCGTTGTTCAGGAGCTCTATAGCGCCCCCAAACGTCGGCAGTGGCCGGGATGAAGTTTGTCCAACGTGCACCAACTTTGGTACGCTCATTGACCTCCTCATAAACAACAAGAATCACTAGGTTTTATTTGACTCCGCCCAACAGGAAGTCGGCCATTTTGACAGGAAGTTGCAAAATAAAAAGTTTCCCGCTGGGTTTCGGAGGGGTTAGGATGTTTAAAAACTCCTAAAACTTTACAGAGCTATTTGGCTTAGGCCATACTTTGACCGTAAGTTGGAATTTCGTAAATTCGTCTTTCATCAGCTCTCTAGCGCCACCTATTTTATATCATATTTATGAAAAGCTCTCAGCCTCTTGATAATTGGCAGATTCAATAAGTCTTTGAAATGATTTAGGAATATTTTGTCGTTTTTCTCATGTGTAGCTAGATGACTCTACAGCGCCCCCTATTTTATTTAGGCCATTAAATTAGCTGTAGCTGTCTCAAAATTTCTCCAATATTCTCGATTTTTGGCAACAACATAGAAACTATCATCCCGCACATATTACCCATTGGCTTGTACTAGCTCTGCCCAACAGGAAGTCGGCCATTTTGAAATTTGTGGAATTTTTACACATTTTTCACGAACTCATTCAAACTCCTCCTAGAGTCTTTGTCATATTACCTCTAAATTTGGTGTGGATAGGCTCCAGACATACATGGTGATAAATTGCGAAGGAATAGTCGATAGCTGAAACGATGACGTAATGGCGGACAATTAATTTAATGGAGACGCAACACTAGACCAAAGTGAAACCATGACACGGTCATAAAACAGATGATTGAAAAATCATGAAACTTGGTAAAAACACAAGAGACATCATAAGACACGTTTTTAGTATTGGAATGATTGACTCCGCCCAACAGGAAGTCGGCCATTTTGAAATATGTGCATTTTACACACATTTTTTGCATACTTTGTCGAACTCCTCCTAGGGAATTTATTGAAAACTCTTGATATTTGTCAGCAAAAAACTACTACCATCCGTGATGATAAATTGCGAAGGAATAGTCGATATCTTAAACGAGGACGAAATGGCGGACAGTTGAACTGCTTGAGATGCCCCATTAAAACAGGAAGTGAATACATTCTGGTGTTAGTAGGTGTTTGAGGAGGTTAAAAAGGTTGAAAACTCTCGAAAATTTACAGGCCTGCTTGAATTAAGCAGTACTTTCATCTGAAATTAAAATTTCTTGTATACGTATTTCATTGGCTCTATAGCGCCACCTAGGTTTCAATGCATATTTGACATTACGGGAATGCTCAAAACCTCTTGAAAATTGACAGAATGCATAAGACCTAAAAACACTTTACAAATATTTTGACAATTTTTTCATGTATAGCTAGCGGACTCTACAGCGCCCCCTAATTCGTTTGTTTAGTAAATTAGCTGTGGATGTGTCAAAATTTGTCTAATCTTCTCAAATTTTGGTAGGATCGTAGATAGTATGACCCTGCACATATTTGCAATTGGCTTGTATTAGCTCCGCCCAACAGGAAGTCGGCCATATTGGAATTTGTAATATTTTTACAAATTTTTCACAAACTAATTTAAACTGCTCCTAAAGTCTTTGTCAGATTACCTCTTATTTCGCTGTAAATGAACAACAGACATATTTGATGATAACTGCCAAAGGATTAGTTGATCGGTAAAACGGTGACCCAATGGTGAGCAATTGAGTCACTAGAGACGCAAAAACTAAACCAAAGTGAAACCATGACATGGTCAGAAAACAGATTATTGAAAATTCATGAAACTTGGCAAAAACACAAAAGACATCATTACACACATTTTCAGCATTGGTAGGACTGACTCCGCCCAACAGGAAGTCGGCCATTTTGAAATATCTGCATTTTACACACATTTTTTGTGTACATTGTCAAACTACTCCTAGCAAATTTGATGAATTCTCTTGGTATTTGGTAAAAATAAACATTGAACATATCTGATGATAAATTGTGAAGGAATAGTCGATATCTCAAACGAGGACGAAATGGCAGATGGTTGAATTTTTGAGATCCCACATCAAAACAGGTGGTGAAAACCTAGGTAATGCCAGGTGTTTTGAGGAGGTTATAACGGAGAAAAACTCACAAAATTTGACCAGCCTGCTTATCTAAGGCTGTTGTTTGATGTAGAATTAGAATTTCAAATACATGTATTTTAACAGCGCCATAGCGCCACCTGTATTTTAAATGGATATTTCACATGTTTAACAGGATAGAAAACTCTTGAAAATTGGCACACTCAATAAGACCTCAAAATTACTTTTACCGGTTTCTCGGTTTGGCCCGGTACGATTTGCGCTGTTGTGCGAGGGCCCTACGTCCCCCTGTGACAGGGGGACAACTCGTTATTTTTATTTACAAACTTCGCGCCCATTTTTGAGGCCTTTCCGATACTCGAAAACTCTTGCATTTTGGCACAGACGTCAAAGCCGGTGAAAAATTTTAAATTACATTGTTCACAGGTTTGGGCGTGGATCAGGAGCTCTATAGCGCCCCCAAACGTTGCCAGTGGCCGGGATAAAGTTTGTCCAATGTGCACCAACTTTGGTACGTTCATTGACCTCATTATACCGATCAAGAATCACTTGGATTTATTTGACTCCGCCTAACAGGAAGTCGGCCATTTTGGCAGGAAGTCGCAAAATAAAAAGTTTCCCGTGGTGTTCTGGGTGGGTTACGATGTTCGAAAACTCATAAAATTTCACAGGCCTATTGGGCATAGGATGTACTTTGATGTAAAATTGGAATTTTTCATATTCATAATTTATCAGCTCTCTAGCGCCACCTATTTTATATGACATTTATAGAAAGCTCTTAGCCTCTTCTAAATTAGCAGACCCAATAATGCCTTTAAATGATTTCGAGAAATGTAATCATTTTTCTAATGTGGTGCTAAATGACTCTACAGCGCCCCCTATTTGGTTTAGGCTAATAAATTAGCGGTAGCTGTCTCAAATTTTCCCCAATGTTCAAAATTTTTGGTAGAAACATAGATATTACGATGCCACACATAATACCCATTGGCATGTATTAGCTCCGCCCAACAGGAAGTCGGCCATTTTGAAAAATGTTACATTTTTAAACATTTTTCACATACTCATTCGAACTCCTCCTAGAGTCTTTGTCAGATTACAACTAAATGGTCTGTGGATAGTCTCCAGACATACATGGTGCTAAATTGCGAAGGAATAGTCGATAGCTGAAACGATGACGCAATGGCGGGCAATTGATTTAATGGAGACACAACACTAAACCAAATAGAAACATTAGCATGGTCAGAATACAGCTGCTTGGAAATTCATGAAACTTGGCAAAAACATAAAAGACATCATTACACACATTTTCAGTGTTGATATGATTGACTCCGCCCAACAGGAAGTCGGCCATTTTGAAAAACTTGCATTTTACACACATTTTTTGCATACTTTGTCGAACTCCTCCTAGGGAATTTGTTGAATACTCTTGATATTTGTCAGCAATAAACTACTACCATCCCTGATGATAAATTGCGAAGGAATAGTCGATATCTTAAACGAGGACGAAATGGCGGACAGTTGAATTGCTGGAGATACCCCATTAAAATAGGAAGTAAATACATTCTGGTGTTGGTAGGTGTTTGAGGAGGTTAAACAGGTTGAAAACTCTCGAAACTTTGCAGGCCTGCTTGATTTAAGCGGTCCTTTGATTAAAAATTGAAATTTCATATATACATATTTCATTGGCTCTATAGCGCCACCTAGGTTTCAATGCATATTTGACATTACGGAAATGCTCAAAAACTCTTGAAAATTGTCAGATTCCATAAGATCTAAAAACACTTTACAAATATTGTGATAATTTTTTCATGTGTAGCTAGCGGACTCTATAGCGCCCCCTAATTCATTCATTTAATAAATTAGCTGTGGATGTGTCACAATTTGTCTAATCTTCTCAAGTTTTGGTAGGATCGTAGATACTATGACTCTGCACATATTTGCAATTGGTTTGTATTAGCTCCGCCCAACAGGAAGTCGGCCATATTGGATTTTGTAATTTTTTTACACTTTTTTTCACAAACTCATTTAAACTGCTCCTAAAGTCTTTGTCAGATTACCTCTAAATTAGCTGAGAATGAACATCAGGCACAGTTGATGAAAATTGCCAAAGGAATAGTTGATCGCTAAAACGGTGACGTAATGGCGAGCAATTGATTGAATAGAGACGCAACACTAAACCAAAGTGAAACCATGACACAGTCAGAACACAGATGATTAAAAATTCATGAAACTTGGCAAAAACACAAGAGACATCATTAGACACGTTTTCAGTATTGGTAGGACTGACTCCACCCAACAGGAAGTCGGCCATTTTGAAATATCTGAATTTTGCATACATTTTTTGCATATGTTGTCAAACTACTCCTAGAAATGTTGTTGAATTCTCTTGGTATTTGGTAAAAAATAAACATTGAACATATCTGATGATAAATTGTGAAGAAATAGTCGATATCTTAAACGAGGAGGAAATGGCGGACGGTTGAATGTTTGAGATGCCACATCAAAACTGGAGGTTGACACATAGGTAATGCTAGGAGTTTTGAGGACGTTATAAGAGAGAAAAGCTCACAAACTTTGACCGGCCTGCTTATCTGAGGCTGTTGTTTGATCTAGAATTAGAATTTCAAATATATGTGTTTTAACAGCTCTATAGTGCCACCTGTATTTTAAATGGGTATTTCACATTTTTGGCAGGATAGAAAACTCTTGAAAATTACCACACTAATAATAACGAGACCTCAAAATTACTTTCACCGGTTTCTCGGTTTGGCCCGGTACGATTTGCGCTGTTGTGCGAGGGCCCTACGTCCCCCTGTGACAGGGGGACAACTCGTTATTAGGGCCCGAGCACCGAAGGCGCAGGCGAAGCCTGCACCGGAGGTGCAAAGCCCTATTGTTTTTGGTCCGTTTATTATTATTATTATTATTATTATTATTATTATTATTCTGCCTCTTTGCGTCCATTTTTGAGGCATTTCCGATACTCGAAAACTCACGCATTTTGGTACAGGCCTCAAGCTCGGCGAAAATTTTAAAGTTCCATAGAGGCTGGACTTGGGCGAGGTTCAGGAGCTCTATAGCGCCCCCAAACGTAGGCAGTGGCTGGGATGAAGTTTGTCCAATGTACACCAACTTTGGTACGCTCATTGACCTCCTCATAAAGAACAAGGATCAATTTGATTTATTTGACTCCGCCCAACAGGAAGTCGGCCATTTTGACAGGAAGTTGCAAAATAAAAAGTTTCCCGCTGGGTTTCGGAGGGGTTAAGATGTTTGAAAACTCCTAAAATTTTACAGAGCTATTTAGCTTAGGCCAAACTTTGACCTTCAGTTGGAATTTCGTAAATTCGTGTTTCATCAGCTCTCTAGCGCCACCTATTTTATATCACATTTATAAAAAGCTCTCAGCCTCTTGATAATTGGCAGATTCAATAAGTCTTTGAAATGATTTAGAAATATTTTGTCGTTTTTCTCATGTGTAGCTAGATGACTCTACAGCGCCCCCTATTTTATTTAGGCCATTAAATTAGCTGTAGCTGTCTCAAAATTTCTCCAATATTCTCGATTTTTGGCAACAACATAGAGAGTATCATCCCGCACATATTACCCATTGGCTGGTATTAGCTCCGCCCAACAGGAAGTCGGCCATTTTGAAATTTGTGGAATTTTTACACATTTTTCACGAACTCATTCAAACTCCTCCTAGAGTCTTTGTCAGATTATCTCTAAATTGGGCGTGGGTAGGCTCCAGACATACGTGGTGATAAATTGCGAAGGAATAGTAGATAGCTGAAACGATGACGTAATGGCAGGCAATTAATTTAATGGAGAAGCAACACTAAACAAAAGTGAAACCATGACACGGTCATAACACAGATGATTGAAAATTCATGAAACTTGGCAAAAACACAAGAGACATCATAAGACACGTTTTTAGTATTGGTAAGACTGACTCCGCCCAACAGGAAGTCGGCCATTTTGAAAAAAGTGTGTTTTACACAAATTTTTTGCATACTTTGTCGAACTCCTCCTAGGGAATTTGTTGAATACTCTTGATATTTGTCTGTAATAAACTGCTAACATACTTGATTGTAAATTGCGAAGGAATAGTCGATATCTTAAACGAGGACGAAATGGCGGACAGTTGAATTGCTTGAGATGCCCCGTTAAAACAGGAAGTGAATACATTCTGGTGTTAGTAGGTGTTTGAGGAGGTTAAAATGGTTAAAAACTCTCAAAAATTTACAGGCCTGCTTGATTTAAGCAGTACTTTGATCTGAAATTAAAATTTCATATATACGTATTTCATTGGCTCTATAGCGCCACCTAGGTTTCAATGCATATTTGACATTACGGGAATGCTCAAAACCTCTTGAAAATTGACAGATTGCATAAGACCTAAAAACACTTTACAAATATTTTGACAATTTTTTCATGTATAGCTAGCGGACTCTACAGCGCCCCCTAATTGGTTCGTTTAGTAAATTAGCTGTGGATGTGTCAAAATTTGTCTAATCTTCTCAAATTTTGGTAGGATCGTAGATAGTATGACCCTGCACATATTTGCAATTGGCTTGTATTAGCTCCGCCCAACAGGAAGTCGGCCATATTGGAATTTGTAATATTTTTACACATTTTTCACAAACTCATTTAAACTGCTCCTAAAGTCTTTGTCAGATTACCTCTTATTTCGCTGTAAATGAACAACAGACATATTTGATGATAATTGCCAAAGGATTAGTTGATCGGTAAAACGGTGACCCAATGGCGAGCAATTGAGTCACTAGAGACGCAACACTAAACCAAAGTGAAACCATGACATGGTCAGAAAACAGATTATTGAAAATTCATGAAACTTGGCAAAAACACAAAAGACATCATTACACACATTTTCAGCATTGGTAGGACTGACTCCGCCCAACAGGAAGTCGGCCATTTTGAAATATCTGCATTTTACACACATTTTTTGTGTACATTGTCAAACTACTCCTAGCAAATTTGATGAATTCTCTTGGTATTTGGTAAAAATAAACATTGAACATATCTGATGATAAATTGTGAAGGAATAGTCGATATCTCAAACGAGGACGAAATGGCAGATGGTTGAATTTTTGAGATCCCACATCAAAACAGGAGGTGAAAACCTAGGTAATGACAGGTGTTTTGAGGAGGTTATAACGGAGAAAAACTCACAAAATTTGACCGGCCTGCTTATCTAAGGCTGTTGTTTGATGTAGAATTAGAATTTCAAATACATGTATTTTAACAGCGCCATAGCGCCACCTGTATTTTAAATGGATATTTCACATGTTTAACAGGATAGAAAACTCTTGAAAATTGGCACACTCAATAAGACCTCAAAATTACTTTTACCGGTTTCTCGGTTTGGCCCGGTACGATTTGCGCTGTTGTGCGAGGGCCCTACGTCCCCCTGTGACAGGGGGACAACTCGTTAGGGCCCGAGCACCGAAGGCGCAGGCGAAGCCTGCACCGGAGGTGCAAAGCCCTATTGTTTTTGGTCCGTTTATTATTATTATTATTATTATTATTATTATTCTGCCTCTTTGCGTCCATTTTTGAGGCATTTCCGATACTCGAAAACTCACGCATTTTGGCACAGACCTCAAGCTCGGCGAAAATTTTAAAATTCCATAGAGGCTGGACTTTGGCGTTGTTCAGGAGCTCTATAGCGCCCCCAAACGTCGGCAGTGGCCGGGATGAAGTTTGTCCAACGTGCACCAACTTTGGTACGCTCATTGACCTCCTCATAAACAACAAGAATCACTAGGTTTTATTTGACTCCGCCCAACAGGAAGTCGGCCATTTTGACAGGAAGTTGCAAAATAAAAAGTTTCCCGCTGGGTTTCGGAGGGGTCAGGATGTTTGAAAACTCCTAAAATTTTACAGAGCTATTTGGCTTAGGCCATACTTTGACCGTCAGTTGGAATTTTGTAAATTCGTCTTTCATCAGCTCTCTAGCGCCACCTATTTTATATCATATTTATGAAAAGCTCTCAGCCTCTTGATAATTGGCAGATTCAATAAGTCTTTGAAATGATTTAGGAATATTTTGTCGTTTTTCTCATGTGTAGCTAGAGGACTCTACAGCGCCCCCTATTTTGTTTAGGCCATTAAATTAGCTGTAGCTGTCTCAAAATTTCTCCAATATTCTCGATTTTTGGCAACAACATAGAAACTATCATCCCGCACATATTACCCATTGGCTTGTACTAGCTCTGCCCAACAGGAAGTCGGCCATTTTGAAATTTGTGGAATTTTTACACATTTTTCACGAACTCATTCAAACTCCTCCTAGAGTCTTTGTCATATTACCTCTAAATTTGGTGTGGATAGGCTCCAGACATACATGGTGATAAATTGCGAAGGAATAGTTGATAGCTGAAACGATGACGTAATGGCGGACAATTAATTTAATGGAGACACAACACTAGACCAAAGTGAAACCATGACACGGTCATAAAACAGATGATCGAAAAATCATGGAACTTGGTAAAAACACAAGAGACATCATAAGACACGTTTTTAGTATTGGAATGATTGACTCCGCCCAACAGGAAGTCGGCCATTTTGAAATATGTGCATTTTACACACATTTTTTGCATACTTTGTCGAACTCCTCCTAGGGAATTTGTTGAATACTCTTGATATTTGTCAGCAAAAAACTACTACCATCCGTGATGATAAATTGCGAAGGAATAGTCGATATCTTAAACGAGGACGAAATGGCGGACAGTTGAACTGCTTGAGATGCCCCATTAAAACAGGAAGTGAATACATTCTGGTGTTAGTAGGTGTTTGAGGAGGTTAAAAAGGTTGAAAACTCTCGAAAATTTACAGGCCTGCTTGAACTAAGCAGTACTTTCATCTGAAATTAAAATTTCTTGTATACGTATTTCATTGGCTCTATAGCGCCACCTAGGTTTCAATGCATATTTGACATTACGGGAATGCTCAAAACCTCTTGAAAATTGACAGATTGCATAAGACCTAAAAACACTTTACAAATATTTTGACAATTTTTTCATGTATAGCTAGCAGACTCTACAGCGCCCCCTAATTCGTTTGTTTAATAAATTAGCTGTGGATGTGTCAAAATTTGTCTAATCTTCTCAAATTTTGGTAGGATCGTAGATAGTATGACCCTGCACATATTTGCAATTGGCTTGTATTAGCTCCGCCCAACAGGAAGTCGGCCATATTGGAATTTGTAATATTTTTACAAATTTTTCACAAACTAATTTAAACTGCTCCTAAAGTCTTTGTCAGATTACCTCTTATTTCGCTGTAAATGAACAACAGACATATTTGATGATAAATGCCAAAGGATTAGTTGATCGGTAAAACGGTGACCCAATGGCGAGCAATTGAGTCACTAGAGACGCAACACTAAACCAAAGTGAAACCATGACATGGTCAGAAAACAGATTATTGAAAATTCATGAAACTTGGCAAAAACACAAAAGACATCATTACACACATTTTCAGCATTGGTAGGACTGACTCCGCCCAACAGGAAGTCGGCCATTTTGAAATATCTGCATTTTACACACATTTTTTGTGTACATTGTCAAACTACTCCTAGCAAATTTGATGAATTCTCTTGGTATTTGGTAAAAATAAACATTGAACATATCTGATGATAAATTGTGAAGGAATAGTCGATATCTCAAACGAGGACGAAATGGCAGATGGTTGAATTTTTGAGATCCCACATCAAAACAGGAGGTGCAAACCTAGGTAATGCCAGGTGTTTTGAGGAGGTTATAACGGAGAAAAACTCACAAAATTTGACCAGCCTGCTTATCTAAGGCTGTTGTTTGATGTAAAATTAGAATTTCAAATACATGTATTTTAACAGCGCCATAGCGCCACCTGTATTTTAAATGGATATTTCACATGTTTAACAGGATAGAAAACTCTTGAAAATTGGCACACTCAATAAGACCTTAAAATTACTTTTACCGGTTTCTCGGTTTGGCCCGGTACGATTTGCGCTGTTGTGCGAGGGCCCTACGTCCCCCTGTGACAGGGGGACAACTCGTTATTATTATTATTATTATTATTATTCTGCCTCTTTGCGTCCATTTTTGAGGCATTTCCGATACTCGAAAACTCACGCATTTTGGCACAGGCCTCAAGCTCGGCGAAAATTTTAAAGTTCCATAGAGGCTGGACTTAGGCGTGGTTCAGGAGCTCTATAGCGCCCCCAAACGTAGGCAGTGGCCGGGATGAAGTTTGTCCAATGTACACCAACTTTGGTACGCTCATTGACCTCCTCATAAACAACAAGAATTACTAGGTTTTATTTGACTCCGCCCAACAGGAAGTCGGCCATTTTGACAGGAAGTTGCAAAATAAAAAGTTTCCCGCTGGGTTTCGGAGGGGTTAAGATGTTTGAAAACTCCTAAAATTTTACAGAGCTATTTAGCTTAGGCCAAACTTTGACCTTCAGTTGGAATTTCGTAAATTCGTGTTTCATCAGCTCTCTAGCGCCACCTATTTTATAGCACATTTATAAAAAGCTCTCAGCCTCTTGATAATTGGCAGATTCAATAAGTCTTTGAAATGATTTAGAAATATTTTGTCGTTTTTCTCATGTGTAGCTAGATGACTCTACAGCGCCCCCTATTTTATTTAGGCCATTAAATTAGCTGTAGCTGTCTCAAAATTTCTCCAATATTCTAGATTTTTGGCAACAACATAGAGAGTATCATCCCGCACATATTACCCATTGGCTGGTATTAGCTCCGCCCAACAGGAAGTCGGCCATTTTGAAATTTGTGGAATTTTTACACATTTTTCACGAACTCATTCAAACTCCTCCTAGAGTCTTTGTCAGATTATCTCTAAATTGGGCGTGGGTAGGCTCCAGACATACGTGGTGATAAATTGCGAAGGAATAGTCGATAGCTGAAACGATGACGTAATGGCAGGCAATTAATTTAATGGAGAAGCAACACTAAACAAAAGTGAAACCATGACACGGTCATAACACAGATGATTGAAAATTCATGAAACTTGGCAAAAACACAATAGACATCATAAGACACGTTTTTAGCATTGGTAAGACTGACTCCGCCCAACAGGAAGTCGGCCATTTTGAAAAAAGTGTGTTTTACACACATTTTTTGCATACTTTGTCGAACTCCTCCTAGGGAATTTGTTGAATACTCTTGATATTTGTCTGTAATAAACTACTAACATACTTGATTGTAAATTGCGAAGGAATAGTCGATATCTTAAACGAGGACGAAATGGCGGACAGTTGAATTGCTTGAGATGCCCCGTTAAAACAGGAAGTGAATACATTCTGGTGTTAGTAGGTGTTTGAGGAGGTGAAAAAGGTTGAAAACTCTTGAAAATTTACAGGCCTGCTTGATTTAAGCAGTAGTTTGATCTGAAATTAAAATTTCATATATACGTATTTCATTGGCTCTATAGCGCCACCTAGGTTTCAATGCATATTTGACATTACGGGAATGCTCAAAACCTCTTGAAAATTGACAGAATGCATAAGACCTAAAAACACTTTACAAATATTTTGACAATTTTTTCATGTATAGCTAGCGGACTCTACAGCGCCCCCTAATTTGTTCATTTAATAAATTAGCTGTGGATGTGTCAAAATTTGTCTAATCTTCTCAAATTTTGGTAGGAGTGTAGATAGTATGACCCTGCACATATTTGCAATTGGCTTGTATTAGCTCCGCCCAACAGGAAGTCGGCCATATTGGAATTTGTAATATTTTTACACATTTTTCACAAACTCATTTAAACTGCTCCTAAAGTCTTTGTCAGATTACCTCTTATTTCGCTGTAAATGAACAACAGTCATATTTGATGATAATTGCCAAAGGATTAGTTGATCGGTAAAACGGTGACCCAATGGCGAGCAATTGATTCACTAGAGATGCAACACTAAACCAAAGTGAAACCATGACACGGTCAGAACACAGATGATTGAAAATTCCTGAAACTTGGCAAAAACACAAAAGACATCATTAGACACATTTTCAGTAGTGGTAGGACTGACTCAACCCAACAGGAAGTCAGCCATTTTGAAATATCTGCATTTTACACACATTTTTTGCATATGTTGTCAAACTACTCCTAGGAAATTCGTTGAATTCTCTTGGTATTTGGTAAAAATAAACATTGAACATATGTGATGATAAATTGTGAAGGAATAGTCGATATCTGTAACAAGGACGAAATGGTGGACGGTTGAATTTTTTGAGATTCCACATCAAAACAGGAAATTGACACCTAGGGAATGCTAGGTCTTTTGAGGAGGTTATAACTGAGAAAAGCTCACAAAATTTGATAGGCCTGCTTAACTGAGGCTGTTCTTTGATGTAGATTGAAAATGTCAAATATATACGTGTTTTTAGAGCTCTATAGCGCCACCTATACTTTAAATGAATATTTGATATGTTTAACTGTATAAAAAACTCATTACCACACACAGTAATATCACAAAATTACTTTCACCGGTTTCTAGGTTTGGCCCGGAACGATTTGCGCTGTTGTGCGAGGGCCCTACGTCCCCCTGTGACAGGGGGACAACTCGTTATTATTATTCTGCCTCTTTGCGTCCATTTTTGAGGCATTTCCGATACTCGAAAACTCACACATTTTGGCACAGACCTCAAGCTCGGCGAAAATTTTAAAGTTCCATAGAGGCTGGACTTTGGCGTTGTTCAGGAGCTCTATAGCGCCCCCAAACGTCGGCAGTGGCCGGGATGAAGTTTGTCCAACGTGCACCAACTTTGGTACGCTCATTGACCTCCTCATAAACAACAAGAATCACTAGGTTTTATTTGACTCCGCCCAACAGGAAGTCGGCCATTTTGACAGGAAGTTGCAAAATAAAAAGTTTCCCGCTGGGTTTCGGAGGGGTTAGGATGTTTGAAAACTCCTAAAATTTTACAGAGCTATTTGGCTTAGGCCATACTTTGACCGTAAGTTGGAATTTCGTAAATTCGTCTTTCATCAGCTCTCTAGCGCCACCTATTTTATATCATATTTATGAAAAGCTCTCAGCCTCTTGATAATTGGCAGATTCAATAAGTCTTTGAAATGATTTAGGAATATTTTGTCGTTTTTCTCATGTGTAGCTAGAGGACTCTACAGCGCCCCCTATTTTGTTTAGGCCATTAAATTAGCTGTAGCTGTCTCAAAATTTCTCCAATATTCTCGATTTTTGGCAACAACATAGAAAGTATCATCCCGCACATATTACCCATTGGCTGGTATTAGCTCCGCCCAACAGGAAGTCGGCCATTTTGAAATTTGTGGAATTTTTACACATTTTTCACGAACTCATTCAAACTCCTCCTAGAGTCTTTGTCATATTACCTCTAAATTTGGTGTGGATAGGTTCCAGACATACATGGTGATAAATTGCGAAGGAATAGTCGATAGCTGAAACGATGACGTAATGGCGGACAATTAATTTAATGGAGACGCAACACTAGACCAAAGTGAAACCATCACACGGTCATAAAACAGATGATTGAAAAATCATGAAACTTGGTAAAAACACAAGAGACATCATAAGACACGTTTTTAGTATTGGAATGATTGACTCCGCCCAACAGGAAGTCAGCCATTTTGAAATATGTGCATTTTACACACATTTTTTGCATACTTTGTCGAACTCCTCCTAGGGAATTTGTTGAATACTCTTGATATTTGTCAGCAAAAAACTACTACTATCCGTGATGATAAATTGCGAAGGAATAGTCGATATCTTAAACGAGGACGAAATGGCGGACAGTTGAACTGCTTGAGATGCCCCATTAAAACAGGAAGTGAATACATTCTGGTGTTAGTAGGTGTTTGAGGAGGTTAAAAAGGTTGAAAACTCTCGAAAATTTACAGGCCTGCTTGAATTAAGCAGTACTTTCATCTGAAATAAAAATTTCTTGTATACGTATTTCATTGGCTCTATAGCGCCACCTAGGTTTCAATGCATATTTGACATTACGGGAATGCTCAAAACCTCTTGAAAATTGACAGATTGCATAAGACCTAAAAACACTTTACAAATATTTTGACAATTTTTTCATGTATAGCTAGCAGACTCTACAGCGCCCCCTAATTCGTTTGTTTAATAAATTAGCTGTGGATGTGTCAAAATTTGGCTAATCTTCTCAAATTTTGGTAGGATCGTAGATAGTATGACCCTGCACATATTTGCAATTGGCTTGTATTAGCTCCGCCCAACAGGAAGTCGGCCATATTGGAATTTGTAATATTTTTACAAATTTTTCACAAACTAATTTAAACTGCTCCTAAAGTCTTTGTCAGATTACCTCTTATTTCACTGTAAATGAACAACAGACATATTTGATGATAATTGCCAAAGGATTAGTTGATCGGTAAAATGGTGACCCAATGGCGAGCAATTGAGTCACTAGAGACGCAACACTAAACCAAAGTGAAACCATGACATGGTCAGAAAACAGATTATTGAAAATTCATGAAACTTGGCAAAAACACAAAAGACATCATTACACACATTTTCAGCATTGGTAGGACTGACTCCGCCCAACAGGAAGTCGGCCATTTTGAAATATCTGCATTTTACACACATTTTTTGTGTACAATGTCAAACTTCTCCTAGCAAATTTGATGAATTCTCTTGGTATTTGGTAAAAATAAACATTGAACATATCTGATGATAAATTGTGAAGGAATAGTCGATATCTCAAACGAGGACGAAATGGCAGATGGTTGAATTTTTGAGATCCCACATCAAAACAGGAGGTGAAAACCTAGGTAATGCCAGGTGTTTTGAGGAGGTTATAACGGAGAAAAACTCACAAAATTTGACCAGCCTGCTTATCTAAGGCTGTGGTTTGATGTAGAATTAGAATTTCAAATACATGTATTTTAACAGCGCCATAGCGCCACCTGTATTTTAAATGGATATTTCACATGTTTAACAGGATAGAAAACTCTTGAAAATTGGCACACTCAATAAGACCTCAAAATTACTTTTACCGGTTTCTCGGTTTGGCCCGGTACGATTTGCGCTGTTGTGCGAGGGCCCTACGTCCCCCTGTGACAGGGGGACAACTCGTTATTAGGGCCCGAGCACCGAAGGCGCAGGCGAAGCCTGCACCGGAGGTGCAAAGCCCTATTGTTTTTGGTCCGTTTATTATTATTATTATTATTATTCTGCCTCTTTGCGTCCATTTTTGAGGCATTTCCGATACTCGAAAACTCACGCATTTTGGCACAGACCTCAAGCTCGGCGAAAATTTTAAAGTTCCATAGAGGCTGGACTTTGGCGTTGTTCAGGAGCTCTATAGCGCCCCCAAACGTCGGCAGTGGCCGGGATGAAGTTTGTCCAACGTGCACCAACTTTGGTACGCTCATTGACCTCCTCATAAACAACAAGAATCACTAGGTTTTATTTGACTCCGCCCAACAGGAAGTCGGCCATTTTGACAGGAAGTTGCAAAATAAAAAGTTTCCCGCTGGGTTTCGGAGGGGTTAGGATGTTTAAAAACTCCTAAAACTTTACAGAGCTATTTGGCTTAGGCCATACTTTGACCGTAAGTTGGAATTTCGTAAATTCGTCTTTCATCAGCTCTCTAGCGCCACCTATTTTATATCATATTTATGAAAAGCTCTCAGCCTCTTGATAATTGGCAGATTCAATAAGTCTTTGAAATGATTTAGGAATATTTTGTCGTTTTTCTCATGTGTAGCTAGATGACTCTACAGCGCCCCCTATTTTATTTAGGCCATTAAATTAGCCGTAGCTGTCTCAAAATTTCTCCAATATTCTCGATTTTTGGCAACAACATAGAAACTATCATCCCGCACATATTACCCATTGGCTTGTACTAGCTCTGCCCAACAGGAAGTCGGCCATTTTGAAATTTGTGGAATTTTTACACATTTTTCACGAACTCATTCAAACTCCTCCTAGAGTCTTTGTCATATTACCTCTAAATTTGGTGTGGATAGGCTCCAGACATACATGGTGATAAATTGCGAAGGAATAGTCGATAGCTGAAACGATGACGTAATGGCGGACAATTAATTTAATGGAGACGCAACACTAGACCAAAGTGAAACCATGACACGGTCATAAAACAGATGATTGAAAAATCATGAAACTTGGTAAAAACACAAGAGACATCATAAGACACGTTTTTAGTATTGGAATGATTGACTCCGCCCAACAGGAAGTCGGCCATTTTGAAATATGTGCATTTTACACACATTTTTTGCATACTTTGTCGAACTCCTCCTAGGGAATTTATTGAAAACTCTTGATATTTGTCAGCAAAAAACTACTACCATCCGTGATGATAAATTGCGAAGGAATAGTCGATATCTTAAACGAGGACGAAATGGCGGACAGTTGAACTGCTTGAGATGCCCCATTAAAACAGGAAGTGAATACATTCTGGTGTTAGTAGGTGTTTGAGGAGGTTAAAAAGGTTGAAAACTCTCGAAAATTTACAGGCCTGCTTGAATTAAGCAGTACTTTCATCTGAAATTAAAATTTCTTGTATACGTATTTCATTGGCTCTATAGCGCCACCTAGGTTTCAATGCATATTTGACATTACGGGAATGCTCAAAACCTCTTGAAAATTGACAGAATGCATAAGACCTAAAAACACTTTACAAATATTTTGACAATTTTTTCATGTATAGCTAGCGGACTCTACAGCGCCCCCTAATTCGTTTGTTTAGTAAATTAGCTGTGGATGTGTCAAAATTTGTCTAATCTTCTCAAATTTTGGTAGGATCGTAGATAGTATGACCCTGCACATATTTGCAATTGGCTTGTATTAGCTCCGCCCAACAGGAAGTCGGCCATATTGGAATTTGTAATATTTTTACAAATTTTTCACAAACTAATTTAAACTGCTCCTAAAGTCTTTGTCAGATTACCTCTTATTTCGCTGTAAATGAACAACAGACATATTTGATGATAACTGCCAAAGGATTAGTTGATCGGTAAAACGGTGACCCAATGGTGAGCAATTGAGTCACTAGAGACGCAAAAACTAAACCAAAGTGAAACCATGACATGGTCAGAAAACAGATTATTGAAAATTCATGAAACTTGGCAAAAACACAAAAGACATCATTACACACATTTTCAGCATTGGTAGGACTGACTCCGCCCAACAGGAAGTCGGCCATTTTGAAATATCTGCATTTTACACACATTTTTTGTGTACATTGTCAAACTACTCCTAGCAAATTTGATGAATTCTCTTGGTATTTGGTAAAAATAAACATTGAACATATCTGATGATAAATTGTGAAGGAATAGTCGATATCTCAAACGAGGACGAAATGGCAGATGGTTGAATTTTTGAGATCCCACATCAAAACAGGTGGTGAAAACCTAGGTAATGCCAGGTGTTTTGAGGAGGTTATAACGGAGAAAAACTCACAAAATTTGACCAGCCTGCTTATCTAAGGCTGTTGTTTGATGTAGAATTAGAATTTCAAATACATGTATTTTAACAGCGCCATAGCGCCACCTGTATTTTAAATGGATATTTCACATGTTTAACAGGATAGAAAACTCTTGAAAATTGGCACACTCAATAAGACCTCAAAATTACTTTTACCGGTTTCTCGGTTTGGCCCGGTACGATTTGCGCTGTTGTGCGAGGGCCCTACGTCCCCCTGTGACAGGGGGACAACTCGTTATTATTATTATTATTATTATTATTACGCTTCTTGACCCTTTCGCTCATTTTTGAGGCATTTCTGATATGGGAAAACTCACACATTTTGGCACAGGCCTCAAACTTGGTGAAAATGTAAAAGTTCCATAGAGCATTGACATGGGCGTGGTTCAGGAGCTCCATAGCGCCCCCAAACGTCAGCATTGGCCGGGATGAAGTTTGTCCAATGTGCACTAACTTTGGTACACTCATTGACCTCTTCATAAACAACAAGAATCACTACGTTTTATTTGACTCCGCCCAACAGGAAGTCGGCCATTTTGACAGGAAGTTGCAAAATAAAAAGTTTCCCGCTGGGTTTTGGAGTGGTTAGGATGTTTGAAAACTCCTAAAATTTTACAGAGCTATTTGGCTTAGGCCAAACTTTCACCGTAAATTAAAATTTTGTATATTCGTGTTTCATCAGCTCTCTAGCGCCACCTATTTCATATGACATTTTTGGAAAGTGCTCAGCCTCTTGATAATTGGCAGATACAATAAGGCCTCGAAGTGACTTAGATATATATTGTCATTTTTGTCGTGTGTAGCTAGATGACTCTACAGCGCCCCCTATTTGGTTCAGCTAATAAATTAGCCGTGGCCTTCTCAAAAATTCTCAGATATTCTCGATTTTTGACAGAAACATAGACAATATGATTCTGCACATATTAGCAATCGGAATGCATTAGCTCCGCCCAACAGGAAGTCGGCCATTTTGGAATTTGTGGAATTTTGACATATTTTTCACAAACTCATTCGAACTCCTCCTAGAGTCTTTGTCAGATTACCTCTAAATTGTCAGTGGATAGTCCCCAGACATACATGGTGATAAATTGCGAAGGAATAGTCGATAGCTGAAACGATGACGTAATGGCAGGCAATTAATTTAATGGAGACGCAACACTAGACCAAAGTGAAACCATGACACGGTCAGAACACACATGATTGAAAATTCATGAAACTTGGCAAAAACACAAGAGACATCATAAGACACGTTTTTAGTATTGGTAAGACTGACTCCGCCCAACAGGAAGTCGGCCATTTTGAAAAAAGTGCATTTTACACACATTTTTTGCATACTTTGTCAAACTCCTCCTAGGGAATTTGTTGAATACTCTTGATATTTGTCAGCAATAAACTACTAACAGACCTGATGATAAATTGCGAAGGAATAGTCAATATCTTCAACAAGGACGAAATGGCAGACAGTTGAGTTGCTGGAGATACCCCATTAAAACAGGAAGTGAATACATTCTGGTGTTGGTAGGTGTTTGAGGAGGTTAAAAATTATGAAAACTCACAAAACTTTACAGGCCTGCTTGATTTACGTGGTTCTTTGGTCTGAAATTGAAATTTCATATATACGCATTTCATTGGCTCTATAGCGCCACCTAGGTTGCAATGAATATGTGACATTACGGGAATGCTCAAAAACTCTTGAAAATTGTCAGATTGCGTAGTACCTAAAAACACTTAACAAATATTGTGAAATATTTTTCATATGTAGCTAGTGGACTCTACAGCGCCCCCTAATTTGTTCATTTAATAAATTAGCTCTGGATGTGTCAAAATTGATCTAATCTTCTCCAATTTTGGTAGGTATGTAGATACTGTAACACTGCACATATTTGCAATTGGCTTGTATTAGCTCCGCCCAACAGGAAGTCGGCCATATTGGAATTTGTAATATTTTTACAAATTTTTCACAAACTAATTTAAACTGCTCCTAAAGTCTTTGTCAGATTACCTCTTATTTCGCTGTAAATGAACAACAGACATATTTGATGATAATTGCCAAAGGATTAGTTGATCGGTAAAACGGTGACCCAATGGCGAGCAATTGAGTCACTAGAGACGCAACACTAAACCAAAGTGAAACCATGACATGGTCAGAAAACAGATTATTGAAAATTCATGAAACTTGGCAAAAACACAAAAGACATCATTACACACATTTTCAGCATTGGTAGGACTGACTCCGCCCAACAGGAAGTCGGCCATTTTGAAATATCCGCATTTTACACACATTTTTTGTGTACATTGTCAAACTACTCCTAGCAAATTTAATGAATTCTCTTGGTATTTGGTAAAAATAAACATTTAACATATCTGATGATAAATTGTGAAGGAATAGTCGATATCTCAAACGAGGACGAAATGGCAGATGGTTGAATTTTTGAGATCCCACATCAAAACAGGAGGTCAAAACCTAGGTAATGCCAGGTGTTTTGAGGAGGTTATAACGGAGAAAACCTCACAAAATTTGACCAGCCTGCTTATCTAAGGCTGTGGTTTGATGTAGAATTAGAATTTCAAATACATGTATTTTAACAGCGCCATAGCGCCACCTGTATTTTAAATGGATATTTCACATGTTTAACAGGATAGAAAACTCTTGAAAATTGGCACACTCAATAAGACCTCAAAATTACTTTCACCGGTTTCTCGGTTTGGCCCGGTACGATTTGCGCTGTTGTGCGAGGGCCCTACGTCCCCCTGTGACAGGGGGACAACTCGTTTTATTTTATTTTTTAAAGATTTTAGATCATGTTTGAGTAAAATGAACATGGTTGTTTTATTCTTTAATCTACAGCATTTCTCAGCATTTCAACATTTCTCCCAATTTCTAAATAAAAATATCATATCAATTTAATTTAGTGCATTTATTTGCAGAAAATGAGAAATGGCTGAAATAACAATAAAAAAGATGCATTTTATACCTCAAATAATGCAAAGAAAACATATTCATAAAGTTTTAAGAGTTCAAAAAATCTGAAATCAATATTTGGTGGAATAACCCTGGTTTTTAATCACAGTTTTTTTTCATGCATCTTGGCATCTTGTTCTCCTCCACCAGTCTTACACACTGCTTTTGGATAACTTTATGCTGCTTTACTCCTGGTGCAAAAATTCGAGCAGTTCAGTTTGGTGGTTTGATGGCTCGTCATCATCTGTCTTCCTCTTGATTATATTCCAGAGGTTTTCCATTTTTTTCTTAGAGCTGTATGTAACAGAAATAACTGGAAATAATCTGCTGATTCACAATAAATATAAAAAAAAATATTTAAATGCTTTTTTTTAAAAGTTGTGCTTATGTATTTGCTGATTTGCTGAGTGTCTTTGAGCTCAGTGACCTTATAATACCTTAATCCGTCTGTGGTTTTGTTTCAGTGTAAAATAGTGTCTCCTGAATACTGAAGTTCTGCTGTGTAAACTCTCTGAGTGATGTTAGCTCTGTGCGGGAGCAGTTTATCTGGGTAAATTTTACATTTCAGTTTTTAAATATTACAAAATTTAACGAACAAATTCAATATGTGCTGAATCTCTGAGTGTTTATTAATCGGCGGCGTGTCCCGGGTGAACCCGGGCGGCTCAGGCTGTGGTTTCGGCGCTGTGCGGCGGTGAGCGGCTGAGGTGGGTCAGGAGTTCATGTGTTTTCTGTTCAGAGTTAATTGGTGCTGGCAGCCCCGCGGCCCCCCCGCCGGGACCCCCTGCGCTCAGATGCCGGCGGATTCGCGGACTCAGAACCGTCTCTGTTCTGAAGCCGGACTCACTCGCGCTGACGGGTCTTTAATCCCGCGGCCCGGTTTGAAAGGTTTGGTCCGCCTCGGGAAAGGACGTGTCATCCTGAAGAGATGAAGAACGAAAAACAACAAAAGACGGAAGAAGAGAAGAGTCAGATGGTGAAGCGCGGACGAATACGGGGACTTTATTTAAAAAAAAAAAACCTTAAAAAATCTCCTTTTCCTGTTTGTGAGATAAAAGCCTTTAAATCTTTAAAGACTTCCTGAATCTGACAGTCTTTCTGTTCTTACAAGGGCAAATATAAAACAGGAGCTTCTCACTTTAGCTCCACCCATCATTCAGCCTACAGCCTAAACTGTGTAGTTTAGCCACACCCATTATTCAGAATACAGCAGTTAAGCTCTACCCATTATTGAGCCTACAGCAGTTAAGTTCTAAACATTTAGTCTACACGCCTATTTTTTGTCTACAGCAGTTTAGCCACACCCATTATTCAGCATACTGTAGTTAAGCTCCACACTATTCAGCCTACAGCAGTTTAGCTCCACCCATTATTCAGCCAACAACGGTTTAGCATCACTCATTATTCAACATGCAGCAGTTTAGCTCCACCCATTATTCAGCCTACAGCAGTTTAGCCCCACCCTTTATTCAGTTTACAGCAGTTAAGTCCCAACCATTTAGTCTACAGCACTTTAGCTCCACCCATTATTTAGCCTACAGCAGTTTAGCCCCACCCATTATTCAGTTTACAGCAGTTAAATCCCAACCATTTAGTCTACAGCAGTTTAGCCCCACCCATTATTCAGTTTACAGCAGTTAAGTCCACACCATTCAGTCTACAGCACTTTAGCTCCACCCATTATTCAGCTTACAGCAGTTTAAGTCCCAATTATTTGGTCCACAACTGTTTAGCCACGCCCATTTAGTCTACAGCAGTTTAACTCCACCCATTATTCAGCCTACAGCAGTTTAGCCCCACCCATCATTCAGCCTACAGCAGTTTAGCCACACCCATTATTCAGCTCGCAGCAGTTTAGCTCCACCCTTTATTCAGCCTACAGAAGTGTAGCCCCACCCACTATTTAGTTTACAGTAGTTAAGTTCCAACCATTTTAGTATCCCTGTTTAAAATGTCAGGTTTCTTGCATATCTACATTGTACTTCCTGTACAAACTGATTCTGCAGATTTCTTATCTCCAATTTCCCTTTTTCTGGCCAAATCCTGATGGTGTGAACGAGCAGAGTTGGTCTCGTGCCCAACAACAACAACAGCATCAGGCTGTGGTATCAGTATGGTGTAGAGTCTGAGCTGTGCAGGAAGTGGGAGATGTCAGAATTCTCGTAGTATTTCTCCACTTGACTTTAGCGGTTAACAAGCTTCTGAAACACAAGCTGAGTCCGCGAGTCGGAAGCTCATCAGAAGTTTCCCACGTGTGAATTCTCCAGAACTGCAGAACTGTACCTGCTGCTCCCCAGCTCAGCGGCTCAGGTGGAAACGAGGCCTAATCACAGAGAGAGATCCGCGCCCGGCCAGACGCCCTGACATTAATTAACACGCGGCTCCGCTAACGAAGCCTCCTGCACTTTCGCTCTGATTCAAACGTCAGGCGGCGAGAGGGCAGGGGAGAAAGCCGGCGCTGTTTAAGCTCAGTGTTACGTTATGTATCTAACAGCAGATCCGCCTGCCGAAAGGTTAACTGTTCACCATCATTAGCTGTAAAACCACACCAGTGACAGCAAAGGTCACCTTAGCGGCAGGCAGCTAGGCGGCTAACGGGGGAGAGCGGGCGGACGGTAATGTGTTTGGAAGTTCGTGTGGATGTTTTTTGGGCTGCTGCCGAAAACCCCGGCAGCGCACCGCTGACAGGAACGGCTTCCAAAGCGTCTCTGAAGGACGGCACTTCAAACCGTGGCGCTCTCTGGTGTCCCTCCGTGGCCGGCGGCCGGCGCTTTGGTCCGGTACGGCTCTGACACGTCCTTTGAAGATGAAACAATTGTCACAAAAGAGGCTCGTCGCTTCTTTTCCTCCTCGCTCGCCGTTTGACGCCTGAAATACGCGGCTGAAAAAGCGGCGAGGGGGAAAAAAACAGAGAAATCAATAACGCCTTATTTTCCTGCTCTTTATAACGAGAGGTGTATATTTTTCCATTATTGATCCGCCTCACTCACTCTGACCTCACGCACAAACATAACCGGCGGTCGGCTCGCCGAGAGAAAGAGAGAGAGAGAAATACACGTCTTGTTTGTCAAGAGCCACTCTGGCGTGAGGAGAATAAACACCGCTACCTCAGATCCGGCCAGAGGGGGCGCTACAGAGCCAGACACGTAGCAGCGCATGAGTGACTGCTGACTTTTTTAACAGGCTGTGTTGCTGATCCAAGACTTTCGTGCCCAGAACTACTGATCACATCCTGCAGAAAAAATAAATCTTCCACCAGTTTGCTAAAGGGAGAATTGTGGTGTTATTCCACTTAAGAGAGCACTTAAAAATGATATGTTTCTTTGATTTTACCAAATTGAAAACCTCTGGAATATAATCAAGAGGAAGATGGATGATCACAAACCGTCAAACCACCAAACTGAACTGCTTGAATTTTTGCACCAGGAGTAAAGCAGCATAAAGTTATCCAAAAGCAGTGTGTAAGACTGGTGGAGGAGAACATGATGGCAAGATGCATGAAAAAAAACTGATTAAAAACCATCATGGTTATTCCACCAAATATTGATTTCTGAACTCTTAAAACTTTATGAATATGAACTTGTTTTCTTTGCATTATTTGATGTCTGAAAGCTCTGCATCTTTTTTCTTTATCTTCATTTTAGCCATTTCTCATTTTCTGTAAATAAATGCTCTAAATGATAATATTTTTATTTGGAATTTGGGAGAAATGTTGTCTGTAGTTTATAAACTAAAACAACAATGTTCATTTTACTCAAACATAAACCTATAAATAGCAAAATCAGAGAAACTGAAGTGCTCTCTTCATTTTTTTCAGAGCTGTGTATAAAATACTTTTTTTTATCTTTTCAACTTTTCATCTGATCATAAAGGAAACTGCACTTTTGTATCTGTTTCTCTGCAAACTTTCTTATTAACAAGGATTTATGGTATTATGGTATAAACAGATAAAAATAATGGTAGCGACGGAGAGATAGAGGCGGGACTGTATGTAAATGAGCTGAAGAACGAGTGCAGTGTCCTGTAGCATCGGTTCAGTTAAAACAGAGGAGAAAAGGGCGAGAGTCTCGGAGGAAATGTGACGGAAATGGAAGATCATTGCTGTCGGCTTCGCTCACCCACAGAAGAGAGAAAAAGAGAAAGACCTTTAAAAGAAAGAGGGATAGGGATAGAGAAACATAAAGAAATAGGAGAAGAGAGAGAGAGATAAGACACGTCTGATAAAGAGAATAAATGAAGTAAAGAGATGTCTCATTGCTGTGTGTGGTCTGGCGATGTCCTCAGTGTCGCAGATAAAAAGATAACCTCCAGTGGGCGGATGCTGCCGGCTTTACTCCGTCCTGCATAATAAATCCTTTTTATGCTGCTAATTATATGTGTGTGTGTGTGTGTGTGCACAGACTAATCTGGATTACACTGATTACCAGAATAAAGCAGAGTGGGGCACTTCTGAAATAGGCAGATCTAGATTACGGCTATTTTTGAGAACTGCCATTTTTAGGAATCATGTTTTATAATAAGAAAGCATCAATAAATCAGATTAACTGATTAATATCTGAGTTACTCTGACTGAATAGGGTAATTATCTACACCACAAAACCCAGAAATATGTGGACACCAATTGTTTCTCCTCAGATCAGCCGAATAATCCAGGGCTGAATAATTCTCAGTGCATAAAATGACGGTTTGAACACGGTTTGGTATTGAATGCTTACAAACTGAGTTTCAACATTTTTTAAAAGGGCAAATTCACACATGTAAATCCAGATTACAATCTGAAGCAATGCTGAGGTGTTTGTTATATTCTTCAGTGGTTCTTTGAAGTTTGTAACCCTTAAAAAATTAGTATATTTCTGCATAAATACAACCTAAAACGTCCTAAAAGTAGAGAAAGAGAACCCAATTAAACAAATAAGATGAAAATATAATACTTGTTCATTTATTTATTGAGAAAAATGATTCAATATTACATACAGTTTCAAAAAAGTTTCTTTGATTTTACCAAATTGAAAACCTCTGGAATGTAATCAAGAGGAAGATGGATGATCACAAGCCATCAAACCACCAAACTGAACTGCTTGAATTTTTTCACCAGGAGTAAAGCAGCATAAAGTTATCCAAAAGCAGTGTGTAAGACTGGTGGAGGAGAACATGATGCCAAGATGCATGAGATTAAAACTGTGATAAAAAAAGGGTTATTCCACCAAATATTCAAAGATTTGTGAACTCTTAAAAGTTTATGAATATTTATATGAATAATTTCTTTTGCATTATTTGAGGTCTGAAAGCTCTACATCTTTTCTCATTTTCTGCAAATAAATGCTCTAAATGACAACATTTTTATTTAGAATTTAGGAGAAATGATGTCCGTAGTTTATAGAATAAAACAACAATGTTCATTTTACTCAAACATAAACCTGTAAATAGCAAAATCAGAGAAACTGATTCAGAAACTGAAGTGCTCTCTTCTTTTTTTCCAGAAGTGTATCATGACACAAACAAAGGAGATGTCTGAGGACCTCAGAAAAACAATTGTTGATGCTCAATAACTATCTTTAAAGTTTGGACACTTCACCAATCCACAATCAGACAGATTACAGGGCACCAATAGTGAAATTAAAGACTATTGTTCCCTCTCACAGCAGTAGTTGACCAACAAAGATCACTCCAAGAGCAAGGTGTGTAATAATCAACAAAGGTCTCAGACCCCAGTGTAACTTCTAAGCAACTGAAGGCCTCTCCTCTCTTACACTGGCTAATGTTAATGTTCACAAGACCTACAGGCTTATGTTGTAAAAACACAGTAAATAAGAGTGTGAGGTGAATTATTGTTCATGTTCATGTGTGCAATGTAGCGGGAGGAAAATCCACTCACAGCTCTATTTATATGCGTCCTGCAATTTCCTGTCTGAAATGAAAAGCGAGTTAGAAATTAAATGTGTGTTTTGTGTTTATTATTGTTTTGCTGATTGCCGCCAGCAAACCGTAAAGCCGTCAGCCGCAGCGAGCGTAATTAACCTGGATACATCCCTCCGGCTTCAGACCCGAACAAGTCTTTAACTGAACCACATCCATCAGTGGACCATCAACAGCTTCTTCTTCTTCTTTTCTCTCTTGCTCTCTTTATTATATTCACTGAATTTGAACAGAGAAAATTAACTGTCCTTTTTTACTCTTTTATACTTAATCGATTAGTTTCCTGAAAAAGGAATGTAACCCTAGTTTTTTATTCTGAATAGAGATTTTTTTACCACTCGGCTTCATCCCTGTCTAAAAACCAACCCTTACAATTCTAACAGAGGTTTTCTTTAGAGGGAGCAATATTCTTATCTTTTAATGTCATGGAAAAAATAATAGAAACATCTTTAAATTGCAGCTAAAAGCATATGTAAAATGCTGACATTTCTAAATACTGTAAATAGTTTTGATTTCTAAACAGCATAAAATGTTGAGATTTGTGGAATTTGTTGAATGTGGGGAAACTTCTAGATTGTGTAAAAGGCTGGATTTTTAATCGTTGGTATCTAACTGTGTAAACACTGTTTAAAAATCAACAAAATGTAAAGTATTTAAAAATCTATTTTTTCCCACTATTTAGAGATCTTTATATTTTACACTGTTTAGAAAACTTTTTTTTTACATTGTTTAGAAAACTTTTTTTACTCTGTTTAGAAATGTCAATATTTTACATAATTTAGAAATCTTATAATTTTACACCATTTAGCAATATAAAAATTTTACACTGTTTAGAAATCTCAACATTTTACATAATTTAGAAATATCAAAATTTGACCATATGTAAATCTTACAATTTTTAACTGTTTGAAAATCTAAACATTTCACATTTTATTTACAGTAATTTTTACACTATTTTAAAATCTAAGAATTTTGCACTATTAAGAAATCTATAAAAAAATGACAATATTTAGAAATCAAAATTTTCTACACTATTTAGAAATCTGAGAATATGTGCAGAACTATAAAAAGTATAGTTAAGTTAATAAACTGTGTAATAAAGTTATAATATTTAGAGTGAGATTAAATGTCGAATTACTAAACAGAGCTAATCATGGATATGATTGGTGTGATTGACTCTCTCTCTCTCTCTCTCTCTCTCTCTCTCTCTCTTGTTCGTATAATTTGGAGGAAGTTGGCGTCCTATTTTTACTCTTCCAAACTTCTATCGTTGGCTTTTTGTGGCCCGACCAAGTTTGTCTTTGGCGCCATCTGTAGATTTCTGGCTGCCGCCTTTCTGGCATGATATAAATGTGACGGAAAAATAATGCCAGCGTGTTTGAAGACGCAGGTAAAAACGCTTGGCGATTGGTGAGCGGTTGATGAGCGGTTGATGGGCGTATGGCCGGCCGTAATGAATATTTGTGCTGAGCTTTTGAGAGCTCCGGCTTTGTTTGTTTGAGCTGAAGAACCCTGTCGCAGATGGTGCTCCATTATCTCCGCTCCGATATGGAGGAGCTGGAACCCTTTAAAAAGTCCTTTATAGTATCTTTTGTTTAAAGTGCTTTTTTATTAGCAGATTGTTTGGGTGACCCACAGTCTGGGAGGAACTCTTTGAGGACTTTTATTCTATAAAGGCAACTCGAACTTTAGCTAGAAATGTTCCATCAGTGAAGTAACACAACTCCAACACTAACACTGCGGGGATGCTTCAAGCGCAACACACTGAAGCGCACTCTGAAGTTTCACCTCTCAAATTTAACAAAAAAAAAACAGCTTTAAAACTGGAACAGAACTTTTTTACATGATTAGGAGGGTCTTTAAGCTCACACATTTCATTTACGACCACAGATCCCTGAGAAAACAGTCAATTCCTGTCTTAATTTTAAAGAAATACAACAGTAATGTAGATAAAGAACACTGTATTAGTTTAATTAGCACGGTGCTAACTGCATATCCAAATAAATAACTGTATATAAGCATGAACTCTGTGGTTAAATTCCCTTCTGTTCTAAATAACAGATTTACAGTCACAATTAGTGCAGTACAGACCAGCACAAGTGGAGCCAGATTCACCTACTCAATTGGTAGACACGTCCCCTTCTCTCAGACCAAGTGTCTCAGACTGCCTTCATTGAGTTTACAGTGCAGCCTAAAGAACCAGAAACATAGGTGTATGTTTGAGTAAAATGAACATGGTTGTTTTATCCTACAAACTACAGACAACATTTCTCCCAAATTCCAAATAAAAACAAATTGTCATTTAGAGCATTTATTTGCAGAAAATGAGAAATGGCTGAAATAACAACAAAAAAAAAAAGATGCAGAGCTTTCAGACCTCAAATAATGCAAAGAACATATTCATAAAGTTTTAAGAGTTCAGAAATCAATATTTGGTGGAATAACCCTGGTTTTAATTACAGTTTACTCCACTAGTCTTACACACTGCTTTTGGATAACTTTATGCTGCTTTACTCCTGGTGCAAAGATTCAAGCAGTGATCTCTTATTTTTTTCCAGAGCTGTATGTACATTACCGCTCAAATGTTCAATGGGAACACACATTAAATTATGAAATAAAGCAAATAAACAGGACGTGTAGACATTATTAGAGTAAGAAATATTATTTTTTTAATATTTGAATGAAAGTTTTGACTTCAAATGTCCTTCAAAGTTTTACTTTCTTAAAAAAAGCCCACTTTTGCAGCAATTAGAATCTGGCAGACCCTCAGCATTCTAGCTGTCTATTTGTGGAGATAGTGTGATGTGATTTCACCCCATGCTTCCTGGAGAATCTCCCACAACATGGCCTTATGCAGTCCCCCCCCCCCCCACACTATACAGTCAAGCTGCTCCACAACATCTCAATAAGGTTCAGATCCATCTCAGTGAGAGTTCTCTCTGACTCCTTTTTTCTTAAATATTGCCAACACATGTTGGAGGTGTGTTTGGGGTCATTACCTTGTTATTGGATGAAATTGGCACCAATCAGGCGCTGTCCAGAAGGTATAGCATGGTGTTTCCAAATCTTGTGGTAGCCTTCTTTCTTCTACTTTATATAAATGTCCTATCTTACCACCTCCAAAGCATCCCTAGACCACTATGCTGCCTCCACCATGCTTGACAGTTGGCATTAAGCATTGTTCCTGCACCTCATCAATGTTCTTCTGTTTGTTTGAAAGACCTCGAAAGTTCATATTCATAAAGTTTTAAGAGTTCAGAAAAATCTATATTTGGTGGAATAACCCCGGTGGTAATCACAGTTTTTTTTATGCATCTTGGCATCATGTTCTCCTCCACCAGTCTTACACACTGCTTTTGGATAACGTTATGCTGTTTTACTCCTGGTGCAAAAATTCAAGCAGTTCAGCTTGGTGGTTTGATGGCTTGTGATCATCCATCTTCCTCTTGATTATATTCCAGAGGATTTAAATTTGGAAAAATCAAAGAAACTCATCATTTTTATGTGGTCTAATTTTTTTTCAGAGCTGTATTTGAGTGAAATGAACATTGTTGTTTTATTTTATGAACCACTAACAACTGTTCTCCCAAATTCCAAATAACTATATTTAGTCATTTAGAACATTTACTTGCAGAAAATGGGAAATGTCAAAATAATGAAAAAAATATGCAGTGCTTTTAGAGTGTGCGATTAGAAACTGATTTGTTGGAGGTCAGTCCTGGAGGTAATCTATTTCTGAGTTCTGCTTTATACAGTATATAGAGTATATACAGTTTGTATTTATGTATTTTTTGGCCCCCAGTGGTGTTTAGCTAATCATCTGGCTTGGGGGTAAAACAGACTTTCAGCTGGACTTTTATTATTATTATTATTGTGATTTTGCTGGGGTCTGTAAGCCCCGCCCTGTCTCTTTTGGACTGTGTATGTGAAGAGGTAGCGGACTGTGTTAAATATTTAGCTCGTTAGCGTTGTGGGTCAGAGGTCAGGGGTCAGGGGTCAGTGGTGGGCCGATGCTGTGAGTGGGCAGCTGTGGGTGTTATCATCTCTCTCTCTACGTCTCCTGAGCTCATCACCTTCCCTCCACAAGTGATCTCTCTGTACGCCAGCGAGTGTGCACGAGTGTGAGCGTGAGAGTGTGTGTGTGTGTGTGTGTAAGCGTGAGAGCGTGGCGGCAGCGGGCCCCGCTGTGCTGTTGGATCAGTGGAGTGTGTTCAGTCTTGGTGGGTCACTCTCAGTTTGCCGGATTTAAAGGCTGTAATATCTCACACCATCTGCCGGCCGGCGCGGGGGTCCGTCTCCGGCGGGCCGGATTAAGGCCTATAATTGTCAGCTCTTGCTCTGCTGCTCCTGCCAGCCGGTTTTTGGACGGAGAGTTCGAGCGGCTCCGACTGCTACAGCCCCTCACTAACCCCACCGCCGCCGCCGAGCAGCTCTGCAGGAGAACAGCCTTAAAGAGCCGGTGCTGAACCATCCAGAACCTTCTGAGTACTGAACTGTACTGAGCCTCTCTATTCATTCATTCAGTCTGTTCAGTCTACATCAGGTTATATCCACATATTTAGTCTACTTCAGTTTATGTTTCTGTTCATTCAGTCTACCTCAGTTCATCTCCAATCATTCCAATCATTAATTTACAGTAAATTACTATGCTTATTATACAGTTACTAAATCACTATGCTTAATATGCTTTAATCTCTGTCCTATCTATGTCCTTTCAGTCTACAGTAGTTTATGTTTCTGTTAGTTTGGTTTACAGTAGTTTATGTCTCTGTCCCTTCAAATCAAATCAAATCAAATCAAATTTATTTGTATAGCGCTTTTTACAACAGGTGTTGGCACAAAGCAGCTTTACAGAAACATGATTACAGGACAAAGAATCAGGCAAAACATTACACATAGAAAATACAGAATACAGAACCCCCAGTGAGCGCGGAGGCAAGGAAAAACTCCCTCAGAGCTGCAGGAGGAGGAAGAAACCTTGGGAGGACCAAGACTCACATTAAAGGGGGGACCATCCTACCACTGGTCAAACGGCTTTTAAATAGAAATTTAAAAAGTCTTTTATACATCCATATAGGTTTTATGTACTCAGGAGTGTAATAGCGCCACTAATGGCTTGGATGTAATCTGTAGTGGAGAGTAAGATGGTCGATGAGCAGCTGATCTGTGGTGGTGGTGGAGAAGAGCTGACTTCAGAAACTGCCATCAGTCTGGCCGGACAGGAGACGCGAGAGCCTGAGGGTCCAACATCGGTATCGGGTCAGACAGGTGGGCAGTCAGTAACTCGGAGGAAAGCAGAGAGATGGAATTAGTTTTGACTGGATTTATGCAAAACTGAGAATATTAAAACATTATCAGAGTGTGGCAAATGACTCCGGCAGAACTGAATAAAACAGCCTAACTAAAGGCAGAGAGCCAGAAGGTAACATAGACATGGAGGCACCCTGAAACACCAGCATCCACCCACTCCACCGTCCACAAACCTGAGTGACCGTGTGCAGTGGGAGAACAACAGCACCAGCATCTCAGTTTACCACAATTTCCTCTGTCCATGAACCCCTGGATCTGCAGCCTTATCTAAAGGGAAAAACATTAATTACCAAAAGCTAAACTAAACAAGTAAGTTTTCAGTCTAGACTTAAAGATTGAGACTGTGTCTGAGTCCCGAACATATTCGGGGAGATTATTCCAGAGTTGAGGCGCTTTATAAGAGAAAGCTCTTCCTCCTGCAGAGCTCCTCTGAATTTTAGGAACTACTAATAAACCAGCACCCTGAGATCTGAGTAATCGCGGTGGTTCATAACAGGAGATGAGGTCTTGTAAATACTCAGGAGCGAGTCCGTGTAGGGCTTTATACGTTAACAGGAGAATTTTATAGTCTATGCGGAATTTGACTGGAAGCCAGTGCAGTGCTGATAGTACTGGACTAATATGGTCAAATTTTCTCGTTTTAGTAAGGACCCTGGCTGCAGCATTTTGAACTAGCTGAAGTTTATTTAAGTTACTGCCGGAACATCCAGACAGTAGCGCATTACAATAATCTAGCCTTGAGGTAATAAAGGCATGTACTAATTTTTCTGCGTCATGCAGTGATAGGGCATTTCTTAGCTTGGCAATATTACGGAGGTGTAGAAAAGCTGTTCTAGTAACATTAGATATGTGTTTATCGAATGCTAGATCTGAATCTATGATAACTCCAAGGTTTTTAGCTGCTGAACCAGGGGTGGCTGAGAAGTCAGCCAGATTTAGCATTAAGTCTGATAATTTATTTCTAGCAGCTTTGGGGCCTAATAGGAGAACTTCTGTTTTATCACTATTTAATAGGAGGAAGTTGTGCGACATCCATGATTTTACATCTTCTACACAATCCTCGATTTTCTTTAATCTCACTCTGTCATCAGGTTTGGCTGATATGAAGAGCTGCGTGTCATCCGCATAACAATGAAAATTCACATTGTGTTTTCTAATAACTTTGCCCAGTGGGAGCATATATAATGTAAATAATAACGGTCCTAATATAGAGCCTTGTGGAATTCCATATCTTACCTTGGTATAACTGGAAGACATATCATTTATCCTCACAAACTGGTAGCGATCGGTTAAGTACGATTTAAACCATGCTAAGGCAGTTCCGGTTACACCGACCATGTTCTCTAGTCTTTCTAAAAGGATAGTATGATCTATTGTATCAAAGGCTGCGCTCAGATCGAGAAGTACGAGTAAGGAAACACAGCCTTGGTCGGCGGCTATAAGTAGATCGTTTGTTATTCTAACTAAAGCTGTCTCAGTGCTATGATAAGGCCTAAATCCAGATTGAAATTTTTCATAGATCTGGTTTCTTTGCAGGTAAGAGCAAAGTTGTTGGGCTACAGCTTTTTCTAAAATCTTAGAAATAAAGGGTAAGTTTGAAATAGGTCTATAGTTAGACAGTACACTAGGATCAAGATTTGGTTTCTTGATCAGAGGTTTAATTACAGCTGTTTTAAAGGCTTTGGGTACATGGCCCAGGGCGAGCGATGAGTTTACTATCATTAACAGAGGTTTAATTATATCTGGCAGTACCTGTTTTAATAATTTTGTGGGAACAGCATCAAGTGTGCAGGTTGTGCTGTTTGAAGAGGAGATAATTTTCTCTAGTTCTAGCTGTGGAAGTGGGTTAAAGACTTCCAACCTAACTTCAGTAACAGAGTTTTGTTCTAGATCAGCCAGACCAGATGACAGAGAGGATGTAATATTTATCTGTTTAATTTTATCCCGAATGTTTTCAATTTTACTATTGAAGAAGTCCATAAAATCGTTGCTGGTGTAAATGGCTGGAATCTGAGGTTCAGTACCTGCCTGGTTTTTAGTTAATTTGGAAATAACACTAAAGAGAACTCTAGGATTATTTTTATTTATCTCGATCTGTGAGGCCAGATATGCTGAGCGGGCTTTATTAAGTTCTTTTCTATATTTAACAAGACTGTCTTTCCACGCAGAGTGAAACACTTCCAGTTTAGTTGATCGATATTTACGCTCTAAATTTCGTACTAACTGCTTTAAGGTACGAGTTTGGTCATTGTACCACGGTGCGAGCTTTTTCTGTCTCTCTATTTTGTGTTTAAGGGGTGCTACAACATCTAAGGTAGAGCAAAAGGTATTTTCTAAACCTTCGGTTAGTTTGTCTAGTTCTACTGGGTCTACAGGAGAATATATTAGAGTTGATAAGTCTGGAAGCTTATCTGTAAATTGTTGGGCTGTAAAAGGCGTAATTGAACGTTTTACAGAGTAGCTAGGGGATGTACGTATATTATGACTAAGATGTAATTTAAATGAAATAAGGTAATGATCTGAAATTGCGGAGGTTTGAGAACGAATATTCGGGTTATCTATGCTCACACCCAGGGTCAAAACTAAATCCAGAGTATGATTACAGTAATGAGTAGGTCCTGTTATATTTTGAATAATACCAACTGAGTCTAAAATCGATGTGAATGCCTTTTTTAATGGATCATCCAATTTTTCGAAATGAATGTTGAAGTCTCCAACTATAATCACTTTATCATTACTTACTGCTAAGTCTGTGACAAAATCACTAAATTCTTTTAAAAATTCTAAATAGGGCCCTGGTGGTCTGTAGATGTTAATTAAAGAAAATGCATTCTTTTTTGTAACTGGATTAATTATACTGGTGTAAAGAAGCTCAAAAGAAGTAAAATTTTCATAGTGTTTCTGATTGCTAACTAAGGTACTTTGGAAAAATATGCAGACCCCACCTCCTCTACCGGACAATCTCGGATTGTGTATATAATTATAGCCTGCAGGGGTGGCTTCATTTAATGCTACATATTCATTTGGCCTAATCCAGGTTTCTGTCAGACACAGAACATCGAACACCTTCAGTCTACAGCAGTTATTTTTGTCATTTCAGTCTACCTCAATTTATCTCCATTTATTCAGTCTGCCCCAGTTTCTCCACTCATTTAGTCTACAGCACTTTATGTTTCTGTCTATAGTTTATATCTCCGTTCATTCAATCTACATCAGTTCATCTCTCCTTATTCAGTCTACAGTAGTTTATGTCTCTGTCTATTCAATATACAGCAGTTCATATCCACTCATATAGTCTACAGTAGTTTATCTCCACTCATTCAGACTATAGCCTTTTAGCCCCCCTCAGTTCATCTCCAATCATTCAGTCTGCCTAATTCATCCACTTATTCAGTTCATCCCTATAAATTCAGTCTACCTCAGTTTAGTTAGTTATTGTAATGAATAATTGCAGCATTATAATGTATTTATTTAAGCCAAAACCTATTTTATTTATATTTATTTGCACCAATAAAAACAATAAACACAAAATGGAAATAGCAATAAACAAAATAGTGCAGGTAGAGGCAAAAACCTAACATGGGCTTAAAAAATGTCTCTACCTAAATAATATCAAAATCTATTATAACAAATATAACATCAAAACAAACAAACAAAACAAAAAAAAATATCACAATTTAAACATGTAACAAAAAAAATATATTCACAATACATTCATCAGATGATCTTTTAAACATCTTTTATAATGTTTTACAGATGTACATTTTTTTGCCAAATGATTAAAATTATTCCACAGTTTTGTCCCCCTATATCTGATTGAATACTGACCTCTACAAGAAAGAAATTTAGGAAGATGGAGATCTAAAGAATGACGGGTTGAATACTTATGTATTTCTGCATTTGTAATAAAATAATTTATAAATTGTTCTGGGAAATTTTCCTGATTCGAATAAATTTTAAAAATAAAGATACATATTTGGAATATATTAATATTATAAATAGAGAGAATTTGAAGTTTCTGAAATAAAGGAGCAGATGAAGTATTTAGATGTGATCGTGTTGCAATACGGACAAATCGTTTCTGAAGAACCAGAATTTTACTAAGACTAGTAGAATATGTACTCCCCCAAACTATATTACAATATGAAAGATATGGATAAATAAGACTATAATAAAGAGTAAGAAGACATTTTGTGTTAACCAGATAACTAACCCTCCTTATTATACCAATAGATTTATTTATTTTTCTACTAACCCAGTCTATTTGCTCTTTCCAACTTAAGTTTTCATCAATAATGATTCCCAAAAACTTAGAACTTGACACTTTAGGCAATGCCATAGATTCAATTGTAATTTTTGATAAGCTTTTAGAATACATTTTTCGTCCACTAAAAATTATATAATTTGACTTTTTTATATTTAAAACAAGTTTATTTAATTTAAACCAGGTTACATAAGCAGCTAAACCAGTATTTGCATCCTTAATCAATGTATCAAAATTTGAATGGCTATTTATTAGAGTTACATCATCTGCAAACATTATTGGGGAAAAATATGAAACATTAGACAAGTCATTAATATAAATAAGAAATAACAATGGTCCTAGAATAGAACCCTGTGGGACACCACAAAGCAATTCAGCTCTACTAGAATAACAACCATTTACACAAACAAACTGCCTTCTATCTGAGATATAGCTTTTTAAAAGATTATATGTAGTATCCTGAAAACCATATTTATGTAACTTTTCTAATAATATATGATGATTAACTGTATCAAATGCCTTTGAAAGGTCTAAAAAAATACTACAAACAAATTTACTTTTTTCTAGTGCAGAGGTAATTTTGTCAGTCAGATGAAGCAGAGCCATATAAGTAGAATGATGTTTCCGAAAACCATACTGATGTTTGTAAAAAACTGAATTAGAATCTAAATGAAAAATAATCCTTTTATATATTATTTTTTCTAATATTTTTGAAAAACATGGCAAAATTGATATAGGTCTATAATTGTTAAAACAACATGGGTTATCTGCTTTAAACATTGGAATAACTTTGGCAACTTTTAAATCTGATGGCACAATACCAGTTTTTAAAGATAATGAAAAAATATAAGCTAGTGGCTGCAATATTTCATGCTTCACCTGTTTAACCAGAAATGCAGAAATATTGTCATGACCAGCTGAAGATATCTTTAATTCATCAATTATATCACTTATTTCTTGGATATCAACAGATTTAAAAGAAGATATAACAGGAAAAGTTCTGGTTATAAAGTCCAGTGGGTTACCATAACAATAGGGAATGTTATTTACTAATTCACAACCAATATTTGCAAAAAAACTGTTAAAATGATTAGCAATATCAGATGGATTATTGAAATGATTTTCACCATCTGACATAACTGATGGTACCTCTATAGCAGCTTTCTTCCTTTGTAACATCTGATTTATCACTTTCCATGTTGCTTTAGTGTCTTGTGAATTAGTCATAATTTTTTTACTGAAATATTTCTTTTTCGCATATCTAATAAAATGAGTATACTTGTTTCTATAGTTTTTATAAGTACTATGTGTTAAAGGAGTAGGATTTACAACATATTTTCTATACAAACCATTTTTTTTCCTCAACATCCTTAGTAAATCTTTAGTAAACCAAGGCTTATTAAAATCATTACTGTTTTTCTTTGTAGAAGTACAAATTGGAAAACATTCATTAAAACTAAAACTAATCACATTCATAAACTTTTGATATGCAAATTCAACATTGTTTTCATAATATAAATCACACCATGATGTACTAGTGAGCATGTTCCTAAATTTACAAATGTTTGACTTACTCATAATTCGTTTATTAATATTGTTCTTAGTATCTTTAACTTTAATAGAATTAACTAAAGAACACTGAAATATCGGAAAATGGTCTGATAGATCTGCCAACAAAACCCCAGATTTAATTCCTTCATTAAGAGAATTTGTTAAAATATTATCTATCAAGGTTGCTGAATTTTCGTTAACTCGTGTGGATTTATAAATAAGAGGAAAAAAATAATTTGAATAGAGAACATTAAGAAAATCCTCTACTTGAGTATCTAATTTATTTTTTAAAAGATTTATGTTGAAATCCCCTAATATATAACAAATTTTGCCTTCTACATTAATCAAGTCAAGTGACCTCGACAAACTTTCATTGAAATCTTTGACAGCTATATCAGGTGGTCTATAAATAGCACCAATAATTACATTTTTCCCATTAAAAGCATCTAAAAGTTCCAAAAAAACAGATTCCGCCTCAAACCCATCTGACTTTAAATTAAGATCATTCCTAATTTTAAATTCATAATTTTCATGAATGAACAGAGATACTCCACCTCCAGACCTATTATCTCTAATATAATGCATATAATTATAACTAGGAAATTTAAAAATATCTTTAAGATCCTGAGTAAGCCATGTTTCTGATAAAGCAATAACCGAAAATTTGTGTTTAAGCGAAGATAAGTAGTGAATAAAATTATCATAGTTACTAGAAAGACTCCTTATATTCAGATGAAATGTAGAAAATACCCTAGAGGACATAGAAAGACATAAATCATTAAATTGTATTTCATTATAAAAACTGCAGAGATTAGAAACATCAACTGATGAAAACAAATTTAAATCTGGATCAAGATTCAAAGTATAAGAATCAGTTGTAGCATGATCAAAAGGTTCAAAGATCTGATTTTCAAAGTCACATTTACAGTTCATAATTAAAAATTATGATATAAATATGTAAATTAAAAAAGTTACTGTCAATATTTAGTGAAGAATCAGTAAGCTAATTTCTTCTTTTTTGCTGTGATGGATTTTGAGGTGGATGGACAATGAGTCTGTCATATCTCAAGTATGCAATGTCACCTCTTTCTCGAGCTGCCTTCATTTCTGGAACCAGTTCTTTTCTTCTTTGTCGAACAGCTTCAGAAAAATCCTCATTGATAAAGATGTTGGAACCTTTCAAGTTCTTTGCTTTATCCAGAACAGCAAGTTTATCCTTCAGCCGCAGGAATCTGACCATAATAGGTCGAGGTTTTTCTGACGAGGACAGTAGTTTCCCTGTTCTGTGTGCACAATCCAGTTCTATCTTCAGCTGATCCAACTGTAATTTTTCTCTGAAGAGCTTTCTCACTTTTTCTTCAGATTCAGATGCCTTCTCTTTAATCGACTCTTTGATGCCATGGACAACAATATTGTGTTGCTTTGATTGGCCCTCTAAAGAATCTGTCTTATCTGAGAGCGAGATCATGCTTTTGCATACTGTATCCAAATCTGCTCTGGTTTCATCACTGTTCTTAGACCAAGTCTTACACAAAACTTTAAAATCATCAAACTCCTTTTGAGTCATTTCTAGACTCACCTTGAAATCATAAACTTGCTTTGATAGATCATCAATCCTCCTGTTTGAAGAATCAACTATGATCTGTACACAAGCTTTAAAGGTTCTTTCCTGTTGTTCAAGCAAGGTTCTGTAGAAATCCTTCTGCTGATCCAGTAATTCACGCACTTGAGCCATTGTGACGTATTCCTCAGTGTTGTTTGAGGCTTTAGGTGGCATGGTTTGGCACTCAGCCTTCAAGGCCTAGTAGGCCCAAAGTTCCAGCCAAACAAAGGTCTAAATTTACACAAAAAAACGCTTGCAATGTCCACAATTTCAGGTGACAAAGTTTCTTCAGCTCTTCTTATTTCAATAAAGAACAAAAAGACTTGCAATTATATACAGGATTTCTTAGATAATCATTAGATTGTAGAGAGAGACACTGTCGTTGCCACATCTACAACAGGATCATTCAGTCTGCCTAATTCATCCACTTATTCAGTTCATCCCTATAAATTCAGTCTACCTCAGTTTAGTTAGTTATTGTAATGAATAATTGCAGCATTATAATGTATTTATTTAAGCCAAAACCTATTAAACGTACTTAACTTAAATCTGTACTATTCTGTAATTAATTTACAGTAAATTACTATGCTTATTATACAGTTACTAAATCACTATGCTTAATATGCTTTAATCTCTCTTTATACAGAATTTACACAATTTTAACTTAATACAAATAAAATTTACAATAAACATTTTACAGTTTATGTCTCCATCCATTTATTCTACAGACGTTTATGTCTCTGTCCATTACATCTACAGTAGTTTATGTCTCTGTCCATTCAGTCTACAGTAGTTTATCTATGTCCTTTCAGTGTATAGTAGTTTATGTCTCTGTTCATCAGTAGTTCGTCTTCGTCCTTTCATTCTGTAGCGGTTTATCTATGTCCTTTCAGTCTACAGCATCTTATGTCTCTCTCTATTTAGTCTACAGCAGTCTATCTATGTCCTTTCAGTCTACAGCATCTTATGTCTCTGTCTATTTAGTCTACAGCAGTCTATCTATGTCCTTTCAGTCTACAGTAGTTTATGTCTCTGACTATTTAGTCTACAGCAGTCTATCTATGTCCTTTCAGTCTACAGTAGTTTATGTCTCTGACTATTTAGTCTACAGCAGTCTATCTATGTCCTTTCAGTCTACAGTAGTTTATGTTTCTGTTAGTTTGGTTTACAGTAGTTTATGTCTCTGTCCCTTCAGTCTACAGCAGTTATTTTTGTCATTTCAGTCTACCTCAATTTATCTCCATTTATTCAGTCTGCCCCAGTTTCTCCACTCATTTAGTCTACAGCACTTTATGTTTCTGTCTATAGTTTATATCTCCGTTCATTCAATCTACATCAGTTCATCTCTCCTTATTCAGTCTACAGTAGTTTATGTCTCTGTCTATTCAATATACAGCAGTTCATATCCACTCATATAGTCTACAGTAGTTTTTGCCTTTGTCCTTTCAGTCTACAGTAGTTTATCTCCACTCATTCAGACTATAGCCTTTTAGCCCCGCCTATTCAGCCTACAGCAGTTAAGCTTCATCCATTTAGCCTTTAGCCCCTACTCATTCTAACTAAAGTTATAAAGTGTGTTTCAGTCTGCATGGCTGTCTGTAAGAGGAAGCCAATCTGGACAGAGCTTTGGGGGAGGTTTCAGATGGTGCACAATTGTATTGTTCTTCACTTTGTTTCAGGGTTTGATTTGAGAGACTAGACCAGTCTAGACGCTGTTTGTTCAGACAGAAACATTTGGAGAATTTTTACAGGAACTGCTGAGAAACGCTGGAGCAGAGCAGCAGATTTGGTAGAAGAGGAGCAGGATGAAGAGTCTTGTTTGTGTAATCTCGAGTGTCTGTCTTCAGTTCAAAGTGAGGCTCTGCGTTTCGGCTGTGTTGCGCAAGGTCATTCGTTAATCGTACAAAACTCAGCATTTCATCTTCCCCGTGCCGTCCGCGCCGGCTGTCAGCACGCAGCCCGTATTACTCCTGACGTGCTGATCAAACGCCACAAATCGATGCTTCTTTGTCCGTCTCTGCGGACGCCGCTCGCTGTGTGTTTGCTGTTTACGTCGGCGGATCTTCCGCGGTTTCAGAGAGAATCGTACAGTCTGGAGTCAGAAACCTGCCGTTTGATCCGCTTTCATCTGCGTCTTCCTCAGAGCAGCAGAACCATCTTTACTGAATAAACAACATCAGCATCCTCGGAGAATCACCAGCACCAGAACCGGCTCTCAGCACTTTATTTATTCTTTAACTTTTAATATATTTTACTCTTTTAAAAGTTTAAGTTACACCAAACCCAACTGACCAACATCCCTACTGACTCACAACACAATATCCATAAGACCAAAAAAAAAAAACACACAACCTTCCAGAATCTACTATGAATTATTCAGTATCCACTATGAATTATTTGGTACCAGCTACACATTATTCAGAACTTGCTATGATCTTTTTAGTATCTGCAATAAATTACTTACTATATGTTCTGATATATTTCATATCCACTAGAAATGATTCAGTACTTCCTATGATATATTTAGTGTCAACTATGAATTATTAAGTATTCAACATCTACTATAAATGATCTACTATCCACTGTGAACTATTTAGTGTCCACTATGAATTATTCAGTACCGACTATGATATAATCCATTCAGCATCTATTGTAGAATGATTCAGTGCAGATCTATTAAATATCTATAGTGAATTATTCAGTATCTACTATGAATTATTCAACACATACTGTAAATACTGTGTCTACTATTCAGTATGTACTATAAATTATATAGTGTCCCTATAAATTATTAATTAACATTCCCACTCTTTCTTTCCTTTCTCTCTCTCCCTCTCTCTCTCTCTGTCTCTCCTTTCTTTTTTTCTACTTCTCTCCTCCCTCTTCTCTCATGCCCCCCCTTTCGTTCTCCCCCCCTCTCTCTCTCCCCATTTCTCTCTCTATCTCTCTATCCCCCTCTTTTTCTTTCTTCCCCTCTGTCTTCCTCTTTTATCCTTCTCTCTCTCTACTCTCTCTATCTATCTCTCCTACCCCCTCTCTCTCTCTCTGTGTGCTCCGATTGGTGTAGATTGGGTTTGGGTGTGGTTCTGTGTTCTGGTTGTTATTTCTCTGTATTAGAGAGTGTGTGAGCTCCGGGCTCTGGTCCATCTGCTCCATCACTGACCGCTCGACCCGCAGGGCCAGAACCGGTCAGAACCGCCCGACACAACACGGCTCACACAGCGCCGGATCAGAGCCCGCGGTCAGCGCCGGATCAGAGCCCGCGGTCAGCGCCGGGCAAAAGACTGAAAATAGAGTCTCCAGCCTTCTTTAAAGCCACAGATCCACCATAGAACCAGACGCCTGAGACTCTTTTACATTTTAGCACTGATGCTAAGAGGCTAATCCACACACAACATACCTTTATCATACAGAAACGCTCACATGTCTCATCTCAAAAATGTCAAAATCATTTATACCCTGTTCAAAAACAGGAAGATGATCTCTGAGTTTAGAGACCAGACTTTTACTCCTCCAAACATCTCCATCTCCTCTGACCACTAAATCTTCCACCAGACAGACAGACAGATGGACAGATAGACAGGCAGATGCTGTTCCACAGCTCTCACACAAGACCTCTGACACATCAAATCCAACTGTCTTTCCGTCCATCCGTCCATCCCTTCATCTGTCTGTCTGTCCATCTGTCCTACTCTGTCTGACTGTCTGTCTGTTGATCCTGTTAAATAAAAGCTGGCAAACGAATGTTTTGTCAGCATTTAGAATGATGTGTGTGTGTGTGTGTGTGTGTGTGAATCCTCCCTCGGGTCTTATTTAAGATGAGTGAGGACTGTCGGATGGACCAGCAACAGATTTCTGATGCAACTCTCTCTCTCTCTCTCACACACACACACACACACACACACACACACACTGTCCAAAACCCCACTCAGACTCAGAGTAGCTGAGGAAAATGAACAGCACATCAATCACTCACACACACAATTACACACACACACACTCCGCCATCACCCGTCACATCACCCCCGCAGTGTGTGTGTCGCTCTGACGGACGACTGTCGCCAAACATGTCGCAGTGTGATGCTCTCGCTCCGACACTCCGCATAAAAATCAGCTCTAACTGAATAACACACACACACACACACACACACACCGCACGTCTCATCTACACACCTCTCTCACACACACACACACACACACACACACACACGCACACACACACTACTATAACACATGCTACTGCATCACACACAGAACTGTAACACAGACACTCTATCATAATACGCACACACTACTGTAACATACACTACTGTAACACACTCACTATCAAAATACACGCACAATACTGTAACACACTGTTACAACACATGCTACTGTAACACTACTGTAAATGCACTATTATAACATACAATACTGTAACATACACTATTGTAACATACACTATTGTAACACACCCTATTGTAACACACACTATTGTAACACACCCTATTGTAACACACACTATTGTAACATACACTATTGTAACATACACTATTGTAACACACTCACTATCAAAATACACGCACAATACTGTAACACACTGTTACAACACATGCTACTGTAACACTACTGTAAATGCACTATTATAACATACAATACTGTAACATACACTATTGTAACATACACTATTGTAACACACCCTATTGTAACACACACTATTGTAATACACACTATTGTAACATACACTATTGTAACACACACTATTGTAACATACACTATTGTAATACACACTATTGTAACATACACTATTGTAACACACACTATTGTAACATACACTATTGTAACATACACTATTGTAATACACACTATTGTAACATACACTATTGTAACACACACTATTGTAACATACACTATTGTAACACACACTATTGTAACACACACTATTGTAACACACACTATTGTAACATACACTATTGTAACACACACTATTGTAACATACACTATTGTAACACACACTATTGTAACATACACTATTGTAACACAATACTGTAACACACACTATTGTAACACATGCAGCTGTGTCACACACTACTATAACACACTACTTTAACACACACTATTGTAACATACATTATTGTAACATACACTATTGTAACACAATACTGTAACACACACTATTGTAACATACACTATTGTAACACATGCAGCTGTGTCACACACTACTATAACACAACACTATAACACACTACTGTAACACACTGCTGTAACACATTGCTGTAACACACTGCTGTAACACAATATTATAACACACATCTATAAAACACACAATACTACACTACCACATCTATTGATAAAGGTTTATGGTTGTTAATGAGGTTATAAACACTATGTATCAATAAAGCAGTTAATTAATACTGTCTTTATAATGAACAGACTGTGAACACTGTTTTTAACCTCATCTCACACAGTAAACTGAATTATGACTATTTTGATACTGAATTTATTGACTTTATATTGACTTCATACCTGAAAAATGTGTTGCTGAGAAGCAGTGTAGTGTAGTTAATGGTGAGTTCTGGTGATGATCCAGTCAGTTGTCTCTGTTGTAAGGTTAGAATAAACGCTTCTCTCTGGTTCCGTGAACAGTGTCGGTATCTGATCTGTCGTGTTCTGATGTTTGGGGTCACCAGTCGCTCCCGGGTTCAGCTGAGTGGGAGCAGCTCTGGCACCTGTTTACGGGTTGGGGCCTGTGGGGCAGGGGGCGGTAACCTGGTGCCGGCGGGGGTGGCGGTACGGACCGGGCCCGGCGGTGTTTAGCTGCCGCAGCACTAGACTGAGCAGCTCTCTGCTGACCTCGCGCTGAGCCGATCTTAACCCGGCACGCCTCCAGACTGACCCGGCACTGAGTGGGTGCCGCGTGGGAGGAATACAGTCACTCGTTTTCCTCTCGGCCCACAGAAGCCGAGGGTCCGTTTCATCCTGTGTTTGTTCCTGTGGGTCCAAACGGACTGAGACCATCGATTTAACTGAGATTAACTTTTTATTTCCTGTATTTTATTCTTCAAATCCTTATGTAATATAAAAATAGTGGAGTGGATATATTAGCCAGCAACTCTTTTTTTTTAGTACCCAAAAATCAGTGATTCAAAAAAATTTGAATATTATTTATTGTAAGACCAATTGGTACTTTTAATTGGCAGTGTGGGCAGTGTGCCAAGTCCTGCTGGAAAATGAAATCTTCCGCATCTCAATAAAAGTTGTCAGTAGCAGAGGGAAGCTGTAAGATATGAAGTGCTGTAAGATTTTGTGGGAAAACAAAACTGCACTGACTTTAGACTTGATAATAAAACACAGTGGATCAACACCAGCAGATGACAGACATGTCTCTTTATCCAAACCATCACTGATTGGTGGAAACTTCACACTAGACCTCGAGCAGTTTGGACTGTGTGTCTCTCCACTCTTCCTCCAGACTCTGCTCCGTTGATTTCCTTTAAATGAAATGTAAAATTTACTGATGATCAGTGATGGTTTGATGGAGAGTCATGTCTGTCATCTGCTGGTGTTGATCCACTGTGTTTTATTATCAAGTCTAAAGTCAGTGCAGTTTTGTTTTCCCACAAATCTTACAGCACTTCATATCTTACAGCTTCCCTCTGCTGAGAACAATGTTTATAGAGATGTGGATTTCATTTTCCAGCAGGACTTGACACACTGCCCACACTGCCAAAGGTACCAATTGGTCTTACAGTATATAATATTCAAATTTTCTTCTGAGACACTGATTTTTGGGTTTTCATTGTCTGTGAGACATAATCAAAACACTTAAATAAACACTTAAAATAGATAATATAATTCATCTAAATACAGTAATGTATGAGTTTCACATTTTAAACTGAATTACTGAAATAAATAAAATAAGCTTTTCAATGGTATTCTAATTTTTTGAGATCCACTAGTAGTCACTGTGAGCTATGACAGAAGTGATAAAACTGGAGAAACTGGAGAAGTAAAGTGAGGAAATAGCTCCTCTAGACGAGCTGAGAGAGGATACCACCTGATCGGTTTATTTTATGTTACATCCAAAAAACACACCCATGAGAATTATTTCATGCCTTTTGTGTTTTTCAAGCTGCACAAGGTGTATTTTTTGCATTATTATGATATCAAAGACACACCGACATGCCCTAAATAAAACGCATTATTGACTATAGTGCACTATAGATTGATAAAATGGGCCAATAATGTTAGTTATATTAGCTAATTCTTTTGTCTTAACTTTATTGCTAGTTGAATTGTTAGCTCTAGAGTTAGCTACCTCCAGTGTTAGCCTTATGCAGAACGTATCTGAAACTTAAGCAAACTTAAAGTGACCTGGAGAATACAGTATATTACATTGTTGTGTTTTAAATAGTTTTTAGTGTATTTTATTCATAAGCCAGAAGGCTGTGCTGAATCGCGGACGTACAGTAGCAGGATGGTGTGTAGGCAGGTCTTTATATGCTGTATTTATGCGTGAAGGATCTGTTCCTCCTACACTGTGAGCTGTAAATACTCTCAGATTAACACCGCAGAACGTGAACTTTAATCTCAGGGTCACTGTTTCAGGTTAAATCCGACGCACTGCAGATCAGACCGGCGCTCGGACCGAAGGGACAGCTGAAGAAATGTGGTGTTTATGGGAAAATGAACATATGTATGAACAGATTGATTAAAAAATATAGATTAACCTCTGTTTTTCCTTCTCTCCGCTTCAGAAATGAAATAAAAACAGAGTGAAGAGGAGGAGCCGAGTGGCCTTTTCCGCAGCGGGAGGTAAAGTCGGTTCCACTGGAGCTCGGTGGTCAGATCTGATCAGATGGGAAGCGACAGCAGCGCCGCGGTGATAAACGAGCAGAAACAGATCGGACACGGCGGCGCTGAGAGACCAGCTTTACTCAGTAAGAGAATTTAAATATTACATCCTGCCTTTTCCCGCAGTAAGTGCCTCATTATTCAGACCCAATACACAGCGTTTCATCAGCGGCAGCAGCCAATCAGCTTAATGAATTAATTAGATAGCGCTCCGACAGGCCATTCTTCAGAAAATCCAGGACAATCTGCCCACTTTACGGCATATCACTCACTGTTTTTTTAGATTTACTCCAATTCATTACGATTACACAACCCCTTTAAATCACAACGTCAAAAGTCTAAATCAGTTTCTCTGATTTTGCTATTTATAGGTTTATGTTTAAGTACAGAAATCAATATTTGGTGGAATAACCCTGGTTTTTAATCTCAGTTTTTTCATGCATCTTGGCATCATGTTCTCCTCCACCAGTCTTACACACTGCTTTTGGATAACTTTATGCTGCTTTACTCCTGGTGCGAATATTCAAGCGGTTAAGTTTGGTGGTTTGATGGCTTGTGATCATCCACTTTCCTTTTGATTATACTCCAGAGGTTTTCAATTATTTGGTGAAATCTAAGAAATATTTTTTTCTAGAGCTGTGTATTATATATAGATGTATTACACACAGAGTGATCTAATTTAAGTGTTTATTATTTCTTTTATTGTTGATGATTATGTTGATGGCTTACAGCCAATGAAAACCTAAAAATCAGTGTCTTATAACCCTGGTTTTTAACCCACAGTTTTTTTCATGCATCTCTGCATCATGTTCTCCTCCTCCACTAGTCTTACACACTGGTTTTGGATTTGAGCTTTATGCCAGACGCAGCCTTGTGCTGATCCACATCGCTCTAGGAGTGATGTGGGGAAAGAGTGCCATTTACTGTACTGTACCCACCAAGAAAAAGCAAGGACAATTGTGCTCTCTCGGGGCTCCGGCAGCTGATGGCAAGCTGCATGACTAGAATTTGAACCAGCAATTTAACCTCTGAACTACTCGGTGCCACCCTAAAGACAAGGCTTCTCATGAAAACTTCTTATAACAGTGAGAAAAGCAGGTCTGTGTGTGTGTTGCAGTTATCGTATCACTTTATAATGATAATAACTCCTCACTCAGTGTGTCTATATATGTGTGTGTGTGTGCACGCTTGTGTGTCAAAGCTGTTTAATCCTCTAACACTCATCACTCACAGCTATGTTAAGCAAATTACACACACAGCAAACAAACGGGGGGAACATCAGGATCCACATCCACAAACAGATTGGCCTGTGTGTGTGTGTGTTTATGTGTGTGTGTGTGTGTGTGTGTGTGTGCATGTGTGTGTGAGACTCAGATATGTGCCCACAATGCCAGCTTCTTGTGTTTGTGCCATCTGCAGCCCAGCTTCCCTCGCACGCCCACTCTCGCTGTCATCTGTCAGAGCTGGAGCTGCTGCAGGTTCTGCTCTAATCCATAATTCAGATCCTGCAGCCTCTGTACTCTGTACCATTTACTCACATTACACAACTACACATTACACAATTACTTACACACTTACATAAACCATCTTACATATTCATGCTCTTAACCAGGGCTTCAAACTCTGGTATGAAGCATCCCTCAGTTGTGCACCAGATACCCTCCAAAAATTAAACTCTGCATAAATTTAACTTAGAGATGCAAATATACTGATACTGGTATCAATATCTGTTTGATAACATGCTTATTTAGGAGAGTTTAAAGTTTGACCTCACTACTGGTTTGTTATATTTGATCTTTTGTCTGTGTGTTGGTTTGAGTTCTGTTTTTTTAGCTAGTCCTTTGTTTTATATATTTTCTTGCCTTTAAATAAAACCTACTTGAATTTGCATCCTGCCTCTAACTCTTTACAATCACATTATTTCATTGTACTTTTATGATAACGATTTTAGGCTATTTTTGTTTAACAATGTTCAAAAATTGACCCTAAAATAAAATTACAATATTAAAAAATGGACCCTAAAATAAAATTACAATATTAAAAAATTGGCCCTAAAATAAAATTGCGATATTTAAAAATTGGCCCTAAAATAAAATTACTATATTCAAAAACTGGCCCTAAAATAAAATTACGATATTCAAAAATTGGCCCTAAAATAAAATTAAGATATTTAAAAAGTGTCTCTAAAATAAAATTATGATATTTAAAAATTGGTCCTAAAATAAAATTGCGATATTCAAAAATTGGCCTCAAAATAAAATTCTGATATTAAAAAATTGGCCCTAAAATAAAATTACGATATTCAAAAATTGACCCTAAAATAAAGTTACAATATTCAAAAACTGGGCCAAAAATAAAATTATGATATTCAAAAATTTTCCCTAAAATAAAATTACTATATTCAAAAACTGGCCCTAAAATAAAATTACGATATTCAAAAAGTGGCTCTAAAATAAAATTACGATATTCAAAAATTTTCCCTAAAATAAAATTACTTTATTCAAAAAGTGGCTCTAAAATAAAATTACGATATTCAAAGAGTGGCTCTAAAATAAAATTAAGATATTCAAAAATTGGCTCTAAAATAATAGCACAGTATTTCATGGTATTTTTTTTGATAGCAATGTTCACAAACTGGCCCTATTATAATATCTCGATATTTCATTGTATTTGTGTGATAACAATGTTGAAAATAAATAAAAATAAATAATTTCACAATTTATTTTTGTAGTTTTTTGTTTAACAGTGTTAAAAAAAAGTGACTCTAAAATAAAATTATGACATTTAAAAATTGGCCCTTAAATTATATCACAATATTTCAGGCTATTTTTGTAATCACTATTTAAAAATTGGCTCTAAAATAATATCATATTTTATGGTATTTTTGCGATAACAATATTAAAATATTGACCCTAAAATACTATCACAGTAATTCAGGGTAGTTTTGTTTTAATGATATTCAAAAATTGGCTCTAAAATAATATCACAATATTTCATTCTACTTTTTGTTATAATGATATAAAAAAATGGCTGTAAAATAAAATCACAATGTTTCATGAAGTTTTTGTTTTAATGATATTCAAAAAATGGCTGTAAAATAATATCACAATATTTCAGAATATTTAAAAATTGGCCCTAAATTAATATCACAATATTTCATGGTATTTTTATGATGACAATATTCAAAAATTGGCCCTAAAATAATATCAGAATATAAAAAAAACATTTTTTTTGGTGGGTTGATGATTCTCTGTGTACAATCTATACAGTAATATGAATGGTTTGAAGGTGTTTGAAGGCGTGTGGGAGTGTTAGCGTTAGCGTTAGCCGCGGCGGCTGCACTCTGCTCTCATTGTTATTCCTGTGCTGAGGTGTAAATGTTGAGAGTGTGTTTCTGGGCTGGTGTAACAGAGCTGTTACTCAGTGAGTTCAGGACTGCTGTTCTCAGCTTGTGGAGTTTTTAATAAAATCACGGACCCTCAAACCCGCGGCCCCCGGACTCAATAATGAAACGTCTGTCCTGAGTCAGCAGGAAAAACAGCGGGGCCACGCCCCCGAGCGGGAGACGGATCGCGGCGGTGACGGGACGGTGACTGAGCCGGGGGGGCGGGGTCAGGGGGGGCTTCACTATTGTTTCAGACGGTTATTCCTCAAGTCTATTTTTGGCAAAGTCACTTATTTGGCGGTGGATGCCGGGCGGTTTGAGCAGAGATGGATGAGGCTCGCCGGTGATGACCGCGCCGCACACATTACGTGTCACTCTGAATCGCCCGGCGTATCACTCTGCCCGTCCACAGCCGAAAAAACACCTGGCGGAACCGGCGACGCCCCCTAACTGCAGCTCATTTATAACAGGAGTGAGTTCCAGTAACAGTAATAGTGGCTGCAGAGTGGGGCACCTTATTATTTCCAAGGTTAAATTTGTGGAGAGAAACCGTCATTACCATGAATCACAACCCGGTCCAAGCTCCGCCCACTAATGAACTCTACTGTATGCAAGATATTGTTGTTGATATTGTAAATATTGTTGTAAGGGTTGGAGAACATCCTGATCTGTAGGAACACATTTTGCTAGCTTTACCTCTATTATTTGGATAGACCACTGCTTTTATATATGCTCATCTAATTTCTAATTAACTTTTCATTTTTAGAATCTTTAAAACCCTCCTGTTATGTACATTTGTCTGGAACAGCAATAGTGTTTCGCATGTTTAATCTTCCAAAAAATGTCTGAAACCAAAAAAAAAAATCAGTCAGTGTAAATATTTCATAACTAACTCCATTATAAATTATTATATCAATATTTAGTGCAATGTTGTTCCTCACCTCTAACATGTAATGCTTTAATTAGGATAATTCACTTGTTTTTCAATTTAAAAAATGTTCCAAATTTTCTAATGTTTTATTACTATATTACTTTTGAAACCCAACATATAAAACACAATAGTTTTATATAACATTGAAACATAACATTGCAATATAGTTTTAGTTTTAGTTTTTGCAAATATGTGAGATTAATCATTTTCATATTATATGTTGGTTACAGTAATTAAGGCAAGCAGAAGAAGTTTCATACTGAAAAAAATCCCTTTAAACAATTTTTCCTAGATCTTCAAACTTTAAAACGGGTCAGTTTGACCCAGAACAAAACAGGAGGGTTAAATTATACAATTTCTTCTCCCATCGGAGAATCTCACTTCTGAAATCTACAGTAGACAAAAAAGAATTCTGTCAAATTTGGTCATTAGTCTGGAAAATACTAAATGATCTTTGATTCCAAGTGATTATTTGAATTTGAACACACATACTGTCCCTCACACTGTGCCAAAAATGTCTTGATGAACCGAAAAAATACTTCAAAATGACCTGAAATAAATGCTTTTTACATTGACTTCCATTGAAAGTTTAGAAGATTTTTTTCTCTCTCCTGAACCCAAGGAACCCAGTCAGGGCGAGTGAAACTCCAGGTTTATTAATCAATCAATCATCCTTTATTTTGACTCAGTAGTACATTGAGAGCAACCTTACATTTTCAGTGTAGCCGAACATTTACAAAAAACAGGGATTAACATGAGAAAGAAACTAATAACTACATTAAATCAATTTAAAATAACAGTGAGTAAAATATAAAAAATAAAAAAATATATAAATACAATTACATATAATAATAATACAGTAATAATAAAACTTGGTTTAACTGATAAGAAATAAAGATCAAAAGAAGATAAGATTAATACAAAAAATAAATAACTTTATGTTTTTTTCTATATTTTAAATCACTTTTACATAGTACAATAAAAATAACAAAAACAAAAACATAAAATAATAATAATAATAAAATAAACTAATCAAAATAAGGTAAAAAGCAAAACTTGCAAAACTTTAAAAAATAAGTGAAGTTCTTTAATCAATTAAATTAGAGAAAGAACAAATAAATTGATTAATATCAACAACAGCCTCATCCTCCGCTCCAGTTTATCAGACTGTGAATATGGAGATTATCTGGAGCTGCTGACTGTCTCACAGTTTATTATACTCCCACTAAATCACTGTAATCTTCTGTTTACAGGCTCTTAGTTAAAATACTCTCAGAATTATTATTCAGATAAGATAATCCTTTATTAATCCCTCAGCAGGGGAAATTCACAGCACTACAGCAGCTCAGAGGACGAGACAGACGTGTCAGGAAATAAAAAGGTCTCTAAATATACAGTTCCACTCAAAACTTTAGACACACACCTAATTCAGTGTTTTTATTTTTTTCTTACATTATAATCAACCAATCAATCAATCAACCTTTAATTTCACCTGTTAAAACATTGTTTAACCCTCATTTCCAATGCAGCCGAGCCTTTACAACTTAAAGGGAATAAAAAATAAAATTAAAAGTGTGGAAAATAAAATAAGAGACCAGTTAAAAATGATCCTGTGAACTATAAAAATGAACTATGAATTTACCATGAAATATAATTATTAAAATCCTTCAGAGTATTTTTTTGCATTGTTGTGTGACTCCAAATCCCATCTATGCTTTAAAAATATATTTTTTTCATAATAAATCCATAATATTAAACTTAAAATACACATTTTAGTTGTGTCCCTGTGTTTTCACTCAGTCCTGTTACCGTAACACACTACCCTGATCATCTGAAACATCTGGAAACATTCTACAACAGGAAGTCACATCTACAACAGGAAGTGACATCATCAGCTGGTTCTATTCTGAAGATCATGGGAAGACCAAAATTAAGTTCCCTCATTAGTTTTTTTTTCTGTGTTTTTGATCTTATTGTAACGATGACTGAGGAGCTCAATCTCAACACTCAGTCCTGTTACCTAAATTAATTCTTACATCTTATTATTTTTTTTATATACAATTTTTGGAAAAAAAAAAAACACTAGAATGTGATCAGTGTCCTCATGATATTTGCATAATCACCATTTAGCTATTTTTCATGTTTTTGCTATGCTAAATTCTATGCCAAATTTTATGCCTGTTACTTTCAGTCCTGTTACTCAAAACGTAAAAAGTACTAGGAATGAATGGCAGTAACAGGAGTGAGTTTCAGTAACAGGAATAAGTGCCATTTTTATCATATTTTTTGTCATAAATATCAATTATTTGAACATGCAGTAAATCATTTATTTAAAATAAAGACTTTTTTGAGAGAAAAAAACATATTTCGGCTTAGAAACCTTGTATAAAAGTAAGTAAAGTTGTTTTTGAAAAGTTAAATATATGTGTTATTAGATTCAGAGTTGAAAAAAGATTTGGAAGAGTTACAACAAGCAAATGGCACCAGTTTGTTGGAATGACCTGTAAACAATTATGCAGGTCTATATAGAGGTGATGAATAGAATATATATATATATATATATATATATATATATATATATATATATATATATATATATATATATATGAGTTGTTCTGTTCTGTTGTTCTAATTAGCCCCGTTTTGACCTTTTCTCCACTATATTCCTGGTTTGCATGATGTGCACTTCTATAATGACTATACGCCCCCCCCCTTCCTCCCTCCCCTGTGAATGCTAATAAAGCCCCCTCAAAACAGACTCTACGCTCCACCCATTACATTAACATTTACATTTACGTTGCTGTTTGTTTTTCTCGTACAGAAGTGGCTAAGCCGATCCTTAATGCCATCTGAATCTGTATTTACACACCAGGTAAGACCGCTCTGTTGTCATAGCAACAGGTGCCACGGCAGGCCCGTCTAGAGCGCGTTAGTGGCGCCCGCTGGTACCGGCTCACCGCGGAGACGAGCGCCGGCCGAGCGAGGCTTTAAATAAACAGCTCAGAGCGCCGGCGCTCACCACCCGTGAAGTGTGTGATTTAATTACAACACGGGTTTAACAGTTTTAAAGAACCCTCAGTCTCCAGCTCGGGATTAACGGACCCTCACCCAGCTGTCCTACAGCTTCAGATACGCTTCAGAGTGTGATGTAGTGTAGAAACACTGGGGAAGTATCAATACAGGTACCATCTAAAAAGTCTAATTCGAATCCATCATGATAGGGAGATCACTGGTTCGAATCCCGGTCATGCAGCTTGCCATCAACTGCCGGAGCCCCGAGAGAGCACAGTTATCCTTGCTCTCTCTGGGTGGGTACAATAGATGGCGCTCTTTCCCCTCATCAGTCCTAGGGTGATGTAGATCAGCACAAGGCTGCGTCTGTGAGCTGATGTATCGGAACCGAGTTGCTGCGCTTTCCTCTAAGTGTGCTGTGATCAAAAAGGGGCGGAGTCTGACTTCACATGTGTCGGAGGAGGCGTGTGCTAGTCTTCACCCTCTACCTACTAATCCAACATCAGTTTATCACCTACCGCTTTTGGTTTACAGTAGTTTAGCTACATTTAAATAAAAATTCGCAAAAGTCTAGCTTCACCCATTTAGCCTACAGTAATCTAAACCCAACCATTTAGCAATGAGATAGACTGGTGTCTAGGGCCACAGTTTTCATGCATCTTGGCATCATGTTCTCCTCCACCAGACTTCCACACTGCTTTTGGATAACTTTTTTGCTGCTTTACTCCTGGTGCAAAAATTCAAGCAGTTCAGTTTGGTTTGATGGCTTGTGATCATCCATCTTCCTCTTGATTATATTCCAGAGGTTTCAAATTTCATAAAATCAAACAAACTTATAATTTTTAAGTATACTGAGTATTATTTGAGTATTATGGGATATTTACAGTATGTTTCTCCTCTGTGGTGGTGAAGTGTGGATGGAGAAGGGTGATGGGGTTTGTTTTGACAGAGGGCATGAGGGTCTACTCTTCAGGATTTGGAGTGTGTAGTGATATGTGTGTGTGTGAGAGAGAAATAGTGTGTGTGTGTGTGTGTGTGTGAGTGTGTTCTGGCGTGTTTTCTTCCTCCATCTGTTCTGCTGCTCCTCAGGGAGGCGGTGCTCGGCACACCGGAGACTCGGCGGGATGTGAAGTGTGAGAGCCGCCTCCATGAAGTGTGTGAGGCTTCAGATGGCGGGGGGCGTCCCTCGCAGCACCTGTTGGTCAGGTAACGAGTGTGTGTGTGTGTTTATGTGTGTGTGTGTGAAGGCACCCACTGGGAGCTGGTGTCTCCTGCCTTAATGAATATGCAGCATGGCCAGTTAACCAGTCAATCAGGCCCCGCGGCAGCGGCAGTGGCAGCAGAGGCAGCAGCCTCTTAAGGAGCCTCAGATTAATGCGTCCTGTCACGCAGCATATTGAGTTTCTTTGCTTCAGACGCTCTTTGTTTTTCCCTCCGGTTCCGCCCATTCATAACAATTACCCGCCCCTCTCGCCCCCCCTTGCCCTGAACGTGGCGGCAGGCGTGGCAGGTGGATGGCTGCTGTGGTGCCGAATAAATTAAAAAGAGTCTAAACAGCAGCAGGAACAGCGGCGTCCTGCGGGACTTCAGCTCCTGGGAAAAGGACCAGAACCAGCCAAACTCTTCCCGAGACGGACAGTCGGGTCATCTGCCGTCGACACACAGCAGGTCACACCTGCCCAGGTGTTCTTCAGGACCTGCCCCGCCTCTTGCTTTAAAAAGTATAAATTTCTGCATCAGTGGTCCGTAAGGTATTTTTCCACCTGGCACAAACTCAGCCTCCTGACCTCCTCCTCCTCCTCGCCCTCAGGGAAAACCACGTTTCTCAGTATAAAGAGCCCAAAATCACGGAAAACCTAAACTTTCCAAACTTCAAACAGTCCAAATATCTGGAAACAAAGCTTGTTGCACAATGAACACTAAACAAAGCAACAGCCAAGGGCCCTATGGTCACTCTGAAGGACCTGCAGAGATCAATCAGTTCAGATGGGTATTTGAAGGATCTCAGATATGTTTCTCAGTATGTTGTGTTTTCCTTAAAGAGCCCAAAATCACGGAAAACCTAAACTTTCCAAACTTTCAACTTCCAATTTTTCAATCCAAATATCTGGAAATTAAGCTTGTTGCACAAAAAAAACACTAAATAGAGCATCAGCCAAGGACCTATGGTCACTCTGAAGGACCTGCAGAGATCAGTCTGTGCAGGTGGGTATTTAACTTATCTACATATACAACGTTTCTCAGTATGTAGTGTTTTCCTTAAATAACCCAAAATCACGGTAAACCTGAACTCTCCAACTTCCCAAACACTTCACCAAATTTCAGCACTTCCCAAAACCCCCTTCCCAGTCCAAATATGTGAATACTAGACAAAGATTATTTTAGCTTTGATTTTATTTGATCACACCAGAAACATTCTACAAATCTGTGTTTGAGACAATTGTAAGGCAGGTTATAAAAAAGTGTTAGGTTACCTTAAAACATATCCCAAACTATGAACTATAAACAGCTCATGGAGCAGTGTTAAATCCATCATCTGAAATTGGAAAGGAGAATACAAACCTACCAACTATCACTAAATAGAGTATCAGCCAAGAGACCCATAGTCACTCTGGAGGACCTGCAGAGATCCACAGCTCAGACGGGTATCTGATGTATCAGAACCCTCGCCTGCAAGGAAGAGCAATGTTTCTCAGTATGTAGTGGTTCCCTTCCCAATCCAAATATCTGGAAATTAGGCTGCGGACAAAACTTATTTTAGGATTGAATGATAGTACCGAACAAATCTTACATAGGAATATCATAAGATTGGAATGGGGTGGCTGACTGTTGACTGTTGTTGCGCTCCTGTATTTCCCACCGCCAAGATAGAAACACACCAGAAATTTACCTCAACACACCTCACCTCCAGACCACCACGTCAAAACATCAGTGTAGATATATAGTTCTTAGCTTCAACACAATTTTAATGTAAATATAAGGCATGAAAATAGACTGTTGACGGGGTGTAAGATAGCTATGAGGGTGTACTTCCAACAAGACCCTAAACATACAGCCAGAGAATGCAATAGGTCAGATTTGTTTAGGATGCTCTCTGTGTCTCACCTGATTGTTTCCACAAAGTGTGCAAGGGATTCCAGGGAAATATATAAAATATATATGATTTGAGAGCTGCTATCATTATGTGTGAGAATCATGTGATTCTCATGTCACTGGAGATGTGGGATGTCTGTATTTGGTAATTGCACAACAAAGTTCTGGTTAATGCTAAGGCTTTAGGCTAAACACAACACTGTTTTGGGAGTAAGTTTCAGCTTAATGAACCAATATTTGTTCATTTTAATGAAAAGTAATTTAATTTAGTGGTAAACAGGTTTTTTAACCAGGTCCTTACAGCATGGTGAGCATATGTCATGGGACACCAAAAACGCTGGAACGCAGGAACCCAAGGGCCTGTGATCTAAATGAACAAGATGAAGAGAGAAAAGCCCATTGACCTGTTCACCAGCCACAGAAAAGCCGGCCATCTGCGGCGCCGCTCTCCGGCAGATGGGCTGAAACAGCCGGCCGAGTCGGGTTCCGTCGCAGCGCCGGTTTCATTTCTCAGGGATGTGTAGGAGTGAATGGAGTCGGCGCTGTGTAAATGGGTCTCGCTCGGCGCCGGGCGTGTCAGGCCTGGCACGGGCCCAGCCGCTCTTCTCTCACCGCGGCGGTAATGACAGTGCTTTCTGCTGCCGGGCTGAACCGGCCCTGAGCTGCAGAGAATAGGAGGTGATGGAGGAGATCTTTCTGAGGCTGCTTTTCAAGGCCGAGCTGCCTGAAAGCTCCCGTCGCCGCTTTTACCGCAGAAATGGACAGGCTTTCTGCGAGCTGAAGTGCTGCATAATGCGTGTCCTTAAAGCTTTCATCAGCAGCGCCGCGGCTGCAGGCAGCAGAACATAATCTACTCCGGGAAGAACTCGCTGCTGGAGATGTTTTTAGACAATACGGAGCCGTCAGATGTAAATTCACTGGTTTAGTGATGTTCCATTTATGCAGGTCTGTCAGATAAACTGCAGCGTCAAGGGGTTTTAACTGGGAGTTCAGCAAAAAAAAAAAACAATATATATATATTTTTCTACTATTCTATTTGTTATAAACTTTTTTTATATACTTCTTTATTGCAGTTTAATGCAGTTTTTAATTTGCTATTCGAAATTCTCAATCTAATTCTAAACCTTAATGTTTCTCAGTTTCGCTTTGAAAAAATTAAGAGAGCACTTCAGTTTCTGAATCAGTTTCTCTGATTTTGCTATTTATAGGTTTATATTTGAGTAAAATGAACATTGTTGTTTTATTCTATAAACTACAGACAACACTTCTCCCAAATTCCAAATAAAAAAACTGTAATTTAGAGCATATATTTGCAGAAAATAAGAAATGGCTCTCCCTCGCTCCTGCCCTGCCCCTAAACCCATACATCACCCAGTGATCCTCATCTTAAAAAAACTACTCTTCACATTTTTTAATCTTTTGAAAATTTAAGTTGAGGATTCAGGAGTCCTTTAAAATGCCCCTTTAAAATGCTTGAATAATCTTTACTGTGGTTTTTAAAATGCACACAGATGTTATGAAGTTTTAAGAGTTAAAAAAATCAATATTTGGTGGATTAATAACCCTGGTTTTTAATCACAGTTTTTTTTCATGCATCTTGGCATCATGTTCTTCTCCACCAGTCTTACACACTGCTTTTGGATAACTTTAGGCTTTACACTCCTGGTGCAAATATTCAAGCAGTTCAGTTTGGTGGTTTGATGGCTTGTGATCATCCATCTTCCTTTTGATTATATTTCAGAGGTTTTTAATTTGGTAAAATAAAGAAGAGGCGACTTCATGATGCTGGACATCATGGTAGAATTGCCAAGGAAAAGCCAGGAAAACCCAGGAAAACCAAACCACCTTATAGTGTTCAGTAAAAAGAAGAGACTGTGATGAGCCAAAGAGATGAGACCTTGTTAGTAATAGGTGTGATTATTGGTCAGGGAGTTTGGTCAGGGGAGAATATCAACATTAAGTATTGATACAGCAGTGGACAGTAATTGCAGTAATTGTTATAAAGAGCTAATAAAGTAATATAATGCATAAATAAATGCGTAAATGCTGCTTCTGTTAGACTTCTGTTATACTATAGTAGTCTTATGTTCAGCCATCACCAAATCGCTGTTAGCGAGTTGCAGTCGCAGTGTGGAGCCGGACAGCTGCTAACTCACGGCGCTAAAGTGGTAAACGCAGCGCTAAAGAGAGGTGTCACATTAGCGGGCCGTGTTTGTGCCGGAGAGTCGGCGTGACAGGGCGGAGTCGGGCTGGGCTTTGTTCTCGATGAAAACCCGCCGCCGCCGCAGCCTTTCAGCGCAGAACGCCGGCCAGCAGCAGCCATCTGTCCATCCCGCTAATGCCCAGCGCTGCTTTATGTGTACACACAGCTTGCGTTCTGAGCGATATTGTCATATCTCCCTCTCTCGGCTTCATCACCCACTGAGAATAAAAGCCTGTTTGGACGGAGCTGCGGGTTTAGGACTCATCTCCCAATGACGAACAGCTGAAATGGCAGCGGCAGACAAGCAGCACTAAATGACTGATGTTTTAGATAAAATGTGTTTTGGCATCGTCTCAACTGTCTCACAAGCAAACACACACACCGGGCATCGCGGAGAACCACTGGGACAATGGGTATGATTCATTGTTGTGGTCAAAATATCAAGCAATCCTCAGTCAGATTGTGGTTTTGTAAATAAGAAATAAAAAAAGGACTCAACTTACTTTTTCAAGTCACTGAAATTCTACTTTTCCAATTTTTTGACTCTTTTTAAGGACTCTCCACAACATAGTTAAAGCCAAACCTGTTCCCACATTCAGTAGAGCTTCTACTAATATGTAAATTAATGGGTGGAGCTAAACTAGGTGGGGTCAAAAGAGTGGGGTTGGGCTAAATTGCTGTAGAATTAATAATGGGTGGGACTAATCTGCTGTAGGCTCAATAATGGGTGGGGTTAAACTGCTGTAGGCTGAATAATGGGTGGAGCTAAACTGCTGTAGGCTGAATAATGGGTGGGGCTAAACTGCTGTGGGCTGAATAATGGGTGTAGCTAAACTGCTGTAGGCTGAATCATGGGTGGGGCTAAACTGATTGCAGTAAGTACAAACAAAAGCTTACTTTACCAAGTAATTGAAATTCTACTTTTCTATTTTTTGGGGGGTTTTCTCAGTTTTCTCCTCAATTTATCCATGTCCAGTTCCTTTATTAACTAGGTCACTCCCTATAATTGGGTTGAATGGGTGGGGCTAAACTGCTGTAGGCTGAATAATGGGTGGGGCTAAACGGCTGTAGGCTGAATAATAGGTGGGGTTAAACTGCTGTAGGCTGAATAATGGGTGGGGCTAAACGGCTGTAGGCTGAATAATAGGTGGGGTTAAACTGCTGTAGGCTGAACAGTAGGGGGGGGGGCTAAATTGCTGTAGGCTGAATAATGGGTAGGGTTAATCTGCTGTAGGCTGAACAATGGGTGGAGCTAAACTGCTGTAGGCTGAATAATGGGTGGGGCTAAACTGCTGCAGGTTAAACCACATCTCCAAATTCATTGTTGTGGTTAAAATATTAAATCTGTTATAAAGTTTCGTGAGTTTTATGTTTAGTTTGATTCTTTGTGTTACAACCATTTCATTTGTGTAAAGCAGTTTTGTTGTACAGTTGTAAATAGCACTATAAAATAATTATATTAGATTAGATTTGATTTGTTGCAGATGGTGGAGACGAGCGTTTTTGTAAAGTTCTGTATAGAAGCCAGTTGTTATCTGAGCGGTCGCTGAGAGCCGGTACTCAGACCGGGCCGGCGGCGTCTCCGCAGTGGCCATTGATTCAGGCTGAGCTCGGCTTTGTTCTGCTGCCTCGCGTCTTTATCTCCTCCAGAGTGTGCTCTCATCATCATCATCACCTGCATCTGTGTCTTCTACATCTACAGATACATCTTCAAGGACACTTCACCGTATCGTCAGCTGCTGCTACACTGCGTCAGATTTCTCCTTCACAAGTTTGGGATCAGTGTTTTCACTCCTGTTCTGTTCACAGATGATAACCTGGGGTGATGTGAAAGTTTAGAACCTGCATTTCCACCATTTCTCCACCAGTTTCAGCCAAAAAAAAAAACTGTCTGAAATAACGTGGTACATACGTATAACTGCAGGCCGGAGCACCAATGGGTGTGGTGAATAGGCAGTAATACTGTCAGTCATTTCATGCATCAGCCAATCGTACAACAGAGATTTCTTGCATTGACCCATTAAAGGTGGGAAGTACCTGTTTGTTTCTTTTTTGTGCATCAACCAATGGTTTAAAGGAAATTGGAAAAGGGTTTTAAGTAATTCTAATGTAATTAATGAGCCTGTCAATCATGTTTAGCATCAACCAATTAAATTCTTGGTCCTAGCTGTCAATCACAATTTGCATCAGCCAATCAACATCTGTTTGCGAGTACATGTCAAATAGTTTTTTTACAATTTTTTTTTTCAATTTCCTTTTAACATTTGGCTGATGCACAAAATGACAGACAGGGACTTTACACTTTTGATTTGCCAATGCAAGAAATGCTTGACAGTTGATCTCTGTTTTACGATTGGCTGATGCATGGAAAGACTGACAGTATCCCCTCCCATTCACCACACCCATAGGTTCTCCAGGCTGCTGATACACATACTACGAGAGCACGACTACCAGGTTAAAGAACCAGAATCAAATTTGGACTCTAAATAACCCAATGACATCTAGATTGGCTCATGCAGATCATGCTGGATAGGTCGTTCTACTCTGCAATTGGTCAATGCAAAACATGATTGACAGGCTCATGTCCTAGGTCCTCACCCATTTAGGTGTCTCGTTAACAGTCTACTTTCACGCCTTGCACCCGCACTGTTAAAACAGCATCAGAGTTTATTAAAAAAGTCTATCTTTTATATCTTCTATCTATCTTCCGACCCTGCATCTATTACAATGGACATCATGTATTGTCTTTATTTTTAAACATTTAAAAAAATTTTTTAGAGCTGTTTGTTGTCCATCAGAATAAACCATGAACCAGCCAATGAACAAGTTTATAAACCAATGAAACAAACAGTAACTTGGCCCCACCCACTGCACTGGAAAAACAGTATGTTTTATGTGATTTAGAACACTTTTTAATCATCATTTTATAATGTTTAGGGGTGTTCTTTTTTTAAATAAAAAAGATCAATATAAAATATAAAATATTACACACAGGCTCCCAGTACAGTGGAAATGATAAAGAAAATCTATTCAATATTTAAGTTAATTTGATTTATTTGCTATATAAATTTTATAGTAGAATATTAGATTCATATATAGAATGTAGATCTTCTTTTCTGTGCATTTCAGACTACATTTTTATTTATCAATGGAGATAATTCAGGTCTATAAGGGCTAATTAGCAGTTAGCTAGACAGGAAAACAGACACTTTAAATGGTTTGGTAATAAATTGAACGAACTGCGCTTGACAAGTGTAAGTAGAGAAATTGGTCTTGGGGAAGGGGGCGGGGCTATAAAATGAATAGGTGAGTCTGCCTCTGCCTCTGGTGCTACACTTGGGTTACATATCTGACATCATGGTGGACATTTTTGGCTTAATTTCTATAGAACGCAAGCAAATGAAACTATGATATCCATGTTTATATAAAGCAGTTGGGTTGAGGAGTGATAACTGGCAGAACTACTGCTGGAGAAATCCAGATCAGTGGAGTTTCTGGCCTTTTCTATTCTAAAGCTTTGTGGATTATAAGGTCAGATGAGCTGCAGTGTGTGGGGCATATTCTGCTGTCCAGCTGCTGCCAGTAAGCTCTGGATCAGTCACTGGGTGTTGGTAATGGTAATGGTAGCATGGTAGCTTCCCATTATTCTATTTAACATCCTGGGCTATGATGCCACCTATTACACCCCACCTGATTCCTACCATCAATATATTATTATTATTATTGAGCCCTGTTTACAGTGAAGCATAAATAATCCAGGCTGTACAGTAATATGCATATTTTCTGTAGTTAAACTGGTTCTACTAGAATGTGCTTTTGGTCATTTTCTTGTGTTCCTTTATAATTGTTGTCCACCAATTTTCTCACTAATCGGACATATATTTCTCCAGATTCTCTGTAACATATTCAGCTCTGAAAAAAATAATAGACCATTTAAAAATGATGAGTTTCTTTGATTTTACCAAATTGAAAACCTCTGGAATATAATCAAGAGGAAGATGGATGATCACGAGCCATCAAACCACCAAACTGAACTGCTTGAATTTGTGCACCAGGAGTAAAGCAGCATAAAGTTATCCAAAAGCAGTGTGTAAGACTGGTGGAGGAGAACATTCCACCAAATATTGATTTCTGAGCTTTGCATTATTTTTTTTTATTTCAGTCATTTCTCATTGTCTACAAATAAATGCTCTAAATGAGAATATTTTTATTTGGAATTTGGGAGAAATGTTGTCTGTAGTTTATAGAATAAAACAACAATGTTAATTTTACTCAAACATAAACCTATAAATAGCAAAATCAGAGAAACTGATTCAGAAACTGAAGTGCTCTCTTTATTTTTTTCCTGATTATGTCAGGTGGTAAGGAGTTCCAGTATGTAGTGTAGTATTGTAGAGTTATTTCTACAACAAGCCAATTAATTGTTGATTTTTTTGGCAGTAAAATCTTTAGAAATATTAATTGACTTTGCTCCTTTTCAAAGAAAACATTCATTATTTCAATCTTTTCACGGTTTGTCCGGTGTTTTTTTGTAATATTTATATCTCATTTCCAGCCTAAAAGCTCAGAATTCTCTTTTAATCAGTAATTTCTTATTTATCAGACAGATGGCAGGGGATGTGTGAGAACGCTGCGCATTAGCAGATCAAACAGGTTAAAATCAGACACTTAAAGAGATTAAAGAGAATCCTCTTCAGCAGCATCTTTAAAACAGTGGAATGGTTAGGAAATCTCGCGCTCTCCGCCTGAGCGCTTCATTATGGTGCTGAATGGCTCCGAGTGTTTTGGGCAGGAGTTCAGTGTTTGGACTCGCCGTCGCTCGGCCCTGCCATAAACCCACAGGCCCTGGATCAGACTCGGCGCTCTGGAACCCGCGTCTCTGGAAGCATTTTCTGCATGAGGAAATCAAAGCAGGCGGTAATGAGATGAATAAATGAAGAGGATGGGTGGAGGCGGAGTGTTTCAGCGGGTCAGAACGTTTTCACTTCAGCTGGGGGCATTACAGGTGGTTTGGACCGGGACTGACCCTAATTATGACTTTAACTCCCCAAAGGAAGTAAAGACAAAAGATTAATGGGGTTTCTGAAAAAGTTACACACAGTAATTTCAATTAATTTCAATCTTAAACCATTTAGAATGGTGAAAATACAGGTAATTGACTTTTGGAACCCCTCTAAAGTGGATTGAACCACTTTTACACCGTTCACACTGTTTTAGAACTGTGTTCTCTGAAACGATGGAGCTCAGTCTAATAGTTTAAAATGAGTAAGTTGCAGATTCTATTCAAAAATCAAGTAGAATGTCTTTTTTGGACAGTAGAGACTGTAGAGAGGCATTTTGGACAGCATTAACTCTTTTTAATTGCCTTCATTTCAGAAGAAACAGTGAATAAAGGGATGGACCAATGGTTTTGTTCAATTGTTGTATATATTTTGCACAGGACAAATTAAATATGTTTCTGCTGATGATGTTCTAGACTCTGGTTGTATAATAAAGTGCTGCTCTGAGGGCAGCATTACTCTTATAAAGCTGAAGAACTGCTAAAAGAAGCCATATCCTGCTTTAATGAGCTGCTCTTAGTAGTCTTTGTCAGGTTCTGCTTTATAGAACTACAGGTGGTTTGGACCAGGACTGACCCTAATTATGACTTTAACTCCCTTAATGAAGTAAAGACAAAAGATTAATGGGGTTTCTGAAAGAGTAAAACACTGTAATTTCAATTAATTTCAATTTTAAACCATTTAGAGTGACAAAAAAATACAGGTAATAGGAATTTGGAACACTCCTAAAGTGGGTTAAACCAGTTTTATACTCTTTACACTGTTTTAGAACGGTGTTCTCTAAAATGACGGAGCTCAGTCTAATACTTTAAGATGAGTGAGTTGCAGATTCTATTCAAAAATCAAGTAGAATGTCTTTTTTGGACAGTAGAGAGGCATTTTGGACAGCATTAACTCTTTTTAATTGCCTTCATTTCAGAAGAAACAGTGAATAAAGGGATAGACCAATGGTTTTGTTCAATTGTTGTATATATTTTGCACAGGACAAATTAAATATGTTTCTGCTCATGATGTTCTAGATGAAAATACAGGTAATAGGAATTTGGAACACTCCTAAAGTGGGGTAAACCATTTTTATACTGTTTACACTGTTTTAGAACTGGGTTGTCTAAAAATTATGGAAATGAAAGTCTTTCCTGGACTGAAGAGACAGTTCTTTCAACAAAAGTAGCATAAAAAAATAAGAAACAATGTTCATATGTGGTATATATATATTTTTGCACAGCTCAAACTAAATATGTTCCTGCTGATGATGTTCTAGACTCTGGTTATATAATACAGAGCTGCTCTGAGGGCAGCATCAACCGTATGAACCACACCCTGCTTTAACAAGCTACACGATTTTACTCCAGTTTTTTGTTGCCGACGGTATTTTGTTGATTTTCGGCAAAAACTCTGCTCTGAGGCAAATCAGGGATCATTTGAACTACTGAAAGGTGCTTTCCGAGCCGCCGCTGACCAATCGCTGACTGATCGCAGACTGATCGATCGACTGATGGCGATTGGAAGTGGATTGGAAGTGGGAGCAGTGGATACCTACTGCCAACTGAATTACGGACTAAGAGTTTCAGGTTATTTACAGAAAACTGGTTTTACACTGTAAACACAGCTCACAGTCGCATTACTTCTCGTGAGCTGATCCTGGAGATACAGGTAGAGCATGTTTAAAAGGTTTATAACAGGAGTTTAAAATGATGAAAAAGGATGAGTGTGGTGCTGAAACATTTAATATAGTTCTGTGTTGAGGACATCAGTATATATTACAGTATAAAACTGATCATACATTTATGAATTCATTTATGATGATTTTACTCAGTTGCTTTATCTGACCCTGTTCAGGTTGGACTCACTTTAAGTGCGTATTCTCCTCTATAGAGATTCTCTGGCATGGCATGGCTCTGGCATTGTGACGAAACGTGATTACAGCACATCCAGTTGTGTAGTGTGAACAGCACAACGTCCAGTGTTGGGCACGTTACTTTGAAAATGAATTAGTTACAGTTACTAGTTACTTCTTCAAAAAAGTAACTGAGTTACTAACTGAGTTACTCCACTATAAAAGTAACTAGTTACCAGTAAAAGTAACTATTGCGTTACTTTTGTGTTACTCGCCCCGTGAATGTGAAATGTCTGAATTATATAAATATAACAAAAAATGAACAGTTATCACCTAATATTTAAAATAATATAACAGATTTGGTTATTACTATTATTATTAAAATTATTGAATGTTGTATATTTACATTTTCTCTACTTAATAAAAAAAAACCCAGTAGCATTGGGTCCTGCGCCCCTTCATTTTTTCTACTGAGAGCACTTTTTACGATGGTGTCCTTTTATGAAAAAGAACGTCATTTTACGTTTCATAGAGATTTTTGGCAAAAGTTAATAGAAACGTTAGACGTCAGGACGTGTGGGCTTAATGTGGTCGTACTGTGAACTACAAATGAACAGAGGTCAACATAAAGTATTGTACTAAATTCTGGCTATCCTATACATCTGACGACTCTATAAGTCATGTAGAGTGAACCTGGCATAAGACAGACTTTATTTGAACCCTGGATAATCTTAGTAAAGTCTGCTTTACAGAATGCAATCATACCCACACAGCCATGCTTCTATTCGGGAATCAAGTGGGCGGTCAAAATAAAACACTCCAACAATATCCTTGATTTCAGTTTGTTTGTTCTTGATTATAAGTTGATTACAGTACAGTTTTTATAGTCTTCATTTCAGAGACTTACTTTGACAGTACTTTATAAAGATAAGCCTGCATTGTTCACATCCCACATCATGGCTGATTCTCAGTGAGATCAGTGTCAGTAATAATGAAGCGATTTTAGAGCGCTCAGACGGAGATATTACGCTCTGATAACGGAGCGTTAATTAATTTTCTGGTAAGAGCTGGTTAAGTGAAGTAAAGCAGCTCGATTAGGACGGGGGGAATATGTTCTTGTGGAGGGCAGTTGCTTGTTGAAACAGCTTTCATTGCAGCATTAGCCGGGTCAGGCTCGGCGACGCGCCGGTCACTGACGGAAACTCCGACGCCGCCGACGCTGTACGAAGCGTAAACACTTCTAAAGCAGAGCGCAGATCTGAGCAGCAAATTATAGCGGCGCAGGGAGCCGCGCTTTTACCTGTTGAGCCGCTAATTGCAGGGATCTGAAAGCGCCGTCTGGCCGCCGCTCAATAAGGGAGGACTACTTTCACTTTAGATTCATTTAAAGCATCTAAAGCATCTTTTCTATTCAGACCCAAATCTGTCCTGTTAGCGTCGTGAAAAGATCGGCTCGGCCCGTTCGCTCGTTACGCTTCGCACTAATGACTCACAACAAAGCCGGCGAGCGGCTCTCCCGATACGAGACTGCACTTACTGCATTTACATTCCTCTCGCGCCGAGGAGGCCACAGTCTCCTAATTGGACAGCTCGTTAGGAGAGGGTGTCTGGACGAGTGTCAGATCAAAGTTATTTCTTCCATTCTGATGGAACACATCAAAGTCACACTAATCAACGTTAACTCTGATTGGTGCTCTGCTTTGAATGTTTCAGCCAGTGGCAAGAGAATTATGCACATGCAATTAGCATATGAAGACCTGGCTTACAGGTGTGACGGTACTGTTATATAAGGGTAAAGAGAGGGCAACATTTAAAAAAAAAAAAAAACGAAGGAATTTGTTTCTCAGGTGGTTCTGTGGTAATTTTCTCTTTTATGTGTTTTTTTATCCTCTGTGATTTTATTCCCGTCCAGAACGACCATGTGCTTGTTTTTTATTCTCAGACGCCCTCTGAGAAAATTACAGGCTGAATTATCTACTGTTTTTCTCTGAACTCTTTAACAAAATAGATATTTGTCCACTGCCGTAATTACACTTTGGGAGTGTGTTTCCACGAAGATCCACGTTAAAACACAACAGCGAGTGGAGGAGTGGAGGAATGGAGGAGCTACTGAACTCACTGGTCCGCTTGTTTTTTTCAATTGTAGTCTTTTTCAATTGGAGTTTTATCAGAGTAGAAGTGTGAAATATTGTATTTTTCACAGACGTCCCCCTAAGAAACTAATCCTGTCTGGATAGAGCTTTATACAAACTCAAAAACAGAAAATGTCACCACCATATATATATTTAGAAATTGTTTCAGCGTATAATATATATATATATATATATATATATATATATATATATATATATATATATATATACATAGATATCACATATCTGGAGAGTTTCTCCCTCTGTTTGATTTGGTTTCACACAGGCACAAACCTAAGTGCACCAAAATATGCACCAATAAACTATACGAGCACATCGTCTCCTCTGATTGGTCAGAGCTTTCTGGGGCAGGAGCAGGAAATAAAGTAAATGTAGTGAGAAGATTCTGTGTTCCAATGTGTATATCTGTAGTGCAGTGTGAAGCCGCGTTAATACAGAACACTGAAAATTTGCTGCTGCACTAAACAGTGTTTTCAACGAGACTTGCAGCACAGATGTACCCATACTAAATGGAATCAGAGAGCTGCGAGCAGTGAACATATGCATGCAGAGTGTAAACAGCATGGAGCAGCAGCAGAGACAGAGCTTGTCCAGTAAATAGCATCATCTGGCTAATATATCAGATTAAACTTCACTTAATGAGCAGTTTAGCTAAAAAAAAGAGTATATTTGATATCTGGATCGGATAGAGACAGGATCACGTTCTCACCTCAAGAGAACCGCTCCAGAATTCGTTTGGGAACCAGACTGGGACTGTACCTCCTCTAGGTGGTCTTAGTCCGTTATTTTGATCCGCACACTTACTCAATCGAACCGCACTAAGGGCGTTTTCACACCAGCACTGTTTTGTTCCGGTTAGTAAGAACCTGAGCAGGTGTGAAAACAGTAATTGCACTCAGGTACGGATCAAAATAACCGGACTGAGACCACCTCCTCTTGCAGGAGAAGCGGTTCTCTTGGGGTGAGAACGTGATCTGGTCTCGATCCAATCCAGCTATCAAATATACTCCTTTTAATTGAGCTAAACTAGAAACTAGCTGAAAAGGAGCAGTTTAATCTGATATATTTGACAGATAACGCTGAGACAGCTCTGACCAATCAGAGGTCACAGCATGCTGACGTGGTTTATTGGTGTGTATTTTGGTGCGTTTAAGTTTGTGCCTGTGTGAATCCGAACCAAACAGAGAGAGAAACTATCAAACTAACTAAACGAACTCATCAACTGATTCGGACCAGAGAAACAAACTACAGGTGTGTAAACGCCCTTAGAGTTCAAACCAACCAGAGTCAGTTAAAACCAGATCAAATAGTGCAGGTGTGAACACACCCTTAGTGTACTTTTCTGCATTAATGTTGCATCAGAAGGTTACTGACACGCCCTCATATCACAGACCATGACAGATGCTGGTTATTGAGCTTGTCTGGGAGAAGAGAGTGATATTCTCAACAATTTCTTCAAACCCCCCTCTACACACACACACACACACACACACACACACAAACACTCAGGCTCACAAAGCAATGCATACGAGTGTTTGTATAAGAGAGAGAGTGTGTGTGTGTGTGTGTGTGCCAGGCTGCGGGTGATCAGTATTAAGGATGGCTGATGTGTTGATTGGGTGAGGAGGTGTGGAGATAAAGCGCTGCTCGCTCGCTTTGGAATTTGGGTTAAAGATTAAACGGGATGAAATTGAAGCTCTTTTTTTTTTCATTCCGGAGCGCCGGAGGATTGCTTCCTCCACTTATCCAGCCTCACTCTTCATGTGTGTGTGTGTGTATAAGTGTGTATAAGTGTGTGTGTGTTTGTGTGAGCATATCTGCGGCAGTAAGAGAGCAATTTGCTGTGTATTGATGTCTCCAGGTTTGTGCGTCTATCTGTTTGAGAGAGCGTGTGTGTGTGTTTGTGTTTGTGAATAAAGCCATAAAGCTGTCGTACAAGTGTGTGTGTGTGTGTGTGAATGCGTGTGTGAGTTTGTGTGTGTGTGTGTGCCGTTGGTTTTCATTAGTGCAGACTCATTGTGCCAGGGGAAAGTGTGTGTGATGGAGGCTGGTGTGTGTCTGGGGCAGGACCTGCATGCTAATGAGCTCCGATTCAAGCGCTGATCAATGAGCACGGAACTGAGAGCGGTGTGTGTGTGTGTGTGTGTTTAGGGTGACGTACCGAGCTCTGAGAACATCTGGAACCGAACTGAGAGAGTGAGACAAAACAACTCTGATTGAAACAAATATCATAAACTCGACATCACTCTCATCTTCTCTCAATGGGCTCTCAAAGCCCCCTTCCTCCTGCTGTGGGAAACAGTGCTGCTCTGAGAGCAGCATATATACACAAGCACATATATATATATATATATATATATATATATATATATATATATATATATATATATATATATATATATGACTGTGATTGAAACTTTGAAACACTTTTAAGCTCTAAATGTCTTCTTAATATAACATCATAGCCCTTCCACCCAGTGGTAAAACGTGCTGCCTTGAGAACAGCATATATACATAAGTGCATGTATATATTTTATATATAAGACACCAAAGAGCTGTGATGGAAACACTAGCACCAGATGTCCTTCTCATCCTTATCAATATATACAAACCGGGTACCACTTTAAAATAAGACTACCTTTATAAAGGGTTTATAAATGGTTCACTATTAGTTTATTAATGGTTACTAATTAGGTTGTAAATGCCTTATAAATCATTAATAATCAGTTATAACACATACGCAACAATATAGATGGATGTGTAATATAGTTCACTATTTGGCAAACAACAGGTCATTGTTGCCCTTTCTATGTGTTATAACTGATTATTAATGATTTTTTAATCATTTACAACCTAATAAGTAACCATTTATAAACTAATTGTAAACCATTTATAAACCCCTTATAAAGGTAGTCTTATTTTAAAGTGGTACCCAAACCGTAATATATACAAGGGCTCACTGGCTCAACAAGCTCTGTATCCTTTGTGTCCTTTCTTACTCATTCTGATGGGTAGGGGGAGTTATTCAATATTTGACTCTTGGGTTCTCTCTTAAGCCCAATATATGTTTTTGTGTCGAACCTGCGCTGTAGCCTACATGTCGCAGTGAGAGTGTGCTACGCCGTGTAGTGCTTTTATACTTTCTTTATACACCATTTTACCCATGAAGGCGGGATTTTGTGGAAGGGGACGCGAGGCCCGATAGACCAATCACAGCAGAAGTATAAATTAAGCTTTAGATGTTCATCACTCTCTTAGTGAGATTCTCCTCTAGAGTCTTTGGGCCCTATCCTACACCCTGTGCAAGGTGCGTCCTGATGCTCTTTGCTATCTTACACCACCTCTTACCTACCAACGCTGTTAAAATAGCGTCAGAGTTTAGAAATATATCTACACTGAGTGAGAGTTAGAGTGTGTTCAGATAAACATCTGGCGTGTTTCTATCTAGGCAGCGTAAAACACAGGAGCTCCACTGACTGAAATAAACCTAGACAACAGTCAACAGTCAGTCAATTAAACCACAGAGCGTAAACTTGACTTTTAACTCAACAATAAACAGAATAAAGAATAAATTAACATTGCTGTTCATGTAAATGAGCTGCTGGTGTAACTTCCTTCACAGTGTGAACAAGCAGCTCAGTATCCTCTGCTGAGACGCGCAAAAGTGCCGCACTGTTAAGATACAAATGCACCAAAATCAGAGCGAATTAAGAGAATTAGTTCATGCCTTGTGCATGTTTTTTGAAGCCCCCATGATACCAAAGTCACACGACACCTAAAGCAAGCTGCACAATCCACAATTAAACAGTGTGATATAGATTGCTAAAATAGGGCCAAGGATTCACTGGTTCTCTTTTTTTTCTCCGATTACTTTCAGTGAGTCTTGGTTCCTCTCACTGGTTCTTGCCGTTCTTAAGCATTTAGAGAACCAGCCCCTATTTTTAGCTGGAACAGTTTTGAGACAAAATCTAATGTACAATTTTCTCCTACAGAGCATATTGTACTGAATCTCTTTGGGTCCTTTTCTTTTCCTGCCGCTCGCTGTAGACCTGCTGACGTTTCCTGCTAACAGTATTTTCCACGGCCCCCCCGCCTGTCATAATGTCATCAGAACAAAGGGATTTACGCTGGAGGTAAAGCCCCCTGCTGTCTGACCTGTGCACTGCGGCCCTGTCTCCAAATCTCTGCGGTGTCAGTAATCCGGCAGATTTAACCCGCGATTCGCTGCTGGAGTGACACTCCGGTACTTTCTTCCTCTTCAGACACTCGGCGTTAAGTCCCTCCAAACTGCCTCACTCAATCAAATCTGCTGCCCTTTTGTCCCCCCGGGGGTTCTGTCGGAGCTTTTAACCCCCCTGCCTCCTCCGCGGAGAGAGGAGTCCAAATTGAATCAGCCTGCTTTGGACGGGCTTGTGAAGCTCTTATCAGACTGAGTGGGTGGCCAAGGACAAGGCCCAGGGAAATGGGTGCGATTCCACTGCTCACCACTTGGGGCGCTATAACACTTCAATACTGGGCTCAAGAGTGAGACTCAAACACAGTCTATTTAACTGATGGGCTCATCTTTTATAATCATTACTCTTCTAAAGCTAAAGAGGGATTAAAAAGAGTTGATCCTGCTTTTGTGCTTTTGTTGGAGTAACTGTCTCTACAGTCAGAGACTTTTTTTCTCTAAAAACAACTACCCTATTGTACTCCCTGCAAAGGGTGTGTTGTGATGCTTTTTGCTATCTTACACCCTATGAACAGACCATTTTCATGCCCTGTGCATGCGCTGTCAACATAGCATCAGAGTTTAGAAATAGCTCTACACTGATGGGTGTGGTGATCTGGCGGTTGAGGTGTGTGGTTATTTAAATTTTTGGTGTATTGCTATCTTGGCGGCGGAAAACATATTTAATCCCTGTCAATAGTCAATAGCCACCCATCCATACCTTACACATGGACGTGCAGCAGTGCGCAAATCCAGCTTTTACATCAGCACAAACAGAATAAAGAATAAAATAAGATTAATTTTCCCCTAAATTACATGCTGGTAAGTTTCTTAAGCTGAGATGCACAAAAGCACCACGCTGTTAAGATATCAACATGCCAAAGTCAGAGCTCACCTGGCTCTTAAAGGGAATGGAAAGTGACACAATGATGCCTTTTTTAGTACATGCCTTTCGCGCGATTTCGCTTGATTTTTTGCACCCTTACGATACCAAAGACATACCAGTACGCTCTAAATCCATCTGTGCGATACACAATTGACGGCTCCCCTATAGAATAGGGCTAAACTAGGACCCTATTTCCACACCTTTCGCACCTGCACCTGCCCAAGCAAGGTAAGCATTAAGGCACCCGTTGTGTTATCTATAAATCTGGGATAAACTTCAGACATACCAGCAGGTATCTGTGCAATTCTGTTATTCTATAATGCAGTATGCTATGTTTCCTAATTCTAAAACCTATTCAGCATGTAATATCATTTAATGAGAAGATTAGCATCAACAAAAAGCGCTTGCTGTGGATCGTCTAAAAAAACACGGCGTTACTGAATATTACCTCATTTTGAGATTAAAGTCACACACTCACACATTCAGCATAAAAGATTCAGCATGAAAAAAAGACTCCAGACTGTCTCCCACATATTAATTAGCGGATTGCACTCAATTTATGTCGTTACATACATTAAATTTGCAGTGTTGTAAATGATGCAATTTTCCGATTTAGCCATGCTATTATCCTGATACATATGCACTCTGTAGGATGCAGCAGCAGCATCCTGCATTCTTATTATTGTGTTTTTTTGACACACTCTGGTCCTCTGTGACTGTTTTTTTCTGTCCTGGAGGAAGGCCGTGTTTTTCCTGACCCTGGTGCACTGGTCATGGCTTATTCATGAGCTGTCCTGTTGCTGTTGGTGATCCGTGTGAGTTTAGAGCTCATCCTTTACGCCCATGTTTATTAATCAGTGCTGCAGTGGCCATCAAATCACTGGCGTCCACCACCCCGGGCACGTCCAGAGTGCCTCTAATGGGACTCAGACTGTCCTCTGGGACGCGATGGCGCCACGCCGGGCCTTCAAAGGCACCTTGGGGCCACTTAATGAGCTCCATAGCACCCCCCGTTTGGGCAGTAATTGTCATATGTCCCCATGCTGAGCCTGGGGTGGGTTGTAGGCCGTCACGCTGTGGCTGGACTCAGGGGGAGATGGAGGACAGTCGCGGTATGATGACCTCCAGGAACCCTGCTGGGGAGGTACACACATTGCCAAGCAAAGGAAAGCTGCAAAGACTTTAGGATTGCCTTTAAAATTCATTTTTAATTAAGCCCAGGGCTTTTAATGCAAACACAGCTTTGACGTCTGATGAATTCATATTGCTAGAAAGCTGCGAGCTAGATTATCGAGTCCTCTGACAGCCCTTGGGCGGCATCCACCATGCTGGAGAAGAAGAAAAATGGTAGCTGGCAACTTTGCATTGACTTCTCCTTCCTCGCTTCAACTGCCAGGCTGGATTCACACCCACTGCTGCACACTGACAGCAGCCAACTGCAGGTGGTTCAGCTCCCTCAACCTGCCCATTGGATTGTGAAAGATGCCACTCTTCCTGGAAGCCAGAGAGAAAGAAGGTGTTCTACTTGGAAATCGGGCTTTAGAAGTTTAGTTTCATGCAGTTTGGACTCTGTAATGCCCCGGCTTCTTCGAAAGGGCAAAGATTCTACTCTTACCGGACAGGTGCGTCTTAAAAAAATTAGAATATTATTAAAAAGTAACTTTTTTCTTAATTACTTTTATTTTTGATGATGGAGAGACAAACAGTCCAAACTGCTCGAGATCTAGTGATGAATTGGATAAAGTGACATGTCATCTACTGGTGTCCCTGCAGACAACTTTAATAGAGATGCAGACTTCATTTTCCAGCAGGACTTGGCACACTGCCTACACTGCCAGTACCTGCAAGTACCGATTGGTCTTATATAACAATCTAATAATAAAGTTTTTAAGCAACTATGCAACCTCTTCCTCTATGCTATCATTACGTACATTGGTGGAGCCTCCCTATATGTCAGTTCAGAGAGTTTGCTGTTCCAGTTGTTCTGATACATCAGCTCACAGACGCAGCCTTGGAAACGAGGGGAAAGAAAGAGCGGCATCTACTGTACCCACACAGAGAGAGCAAGACCAATTGTGCTCTCTCAGAACTCTGGCAGCTGATGGCAAGCTGAATGACCAGGATTCGAACCAGCAATCATCCGATCATAGCGGCAGCACTCAAAAGTCAGGGCTTGTTGAAAAGTTCTGCACTTTGCACTTCTGACACTGTGCAAATATTTATGTGCTCTTCTTTTGTAAATACAGTATTTTATTTTCAACATGACTTGAAGGCAGTGCCAGTAAATAAGTCTCTGTCTCTCTTTCTGTCTCTCTCTCTTTGAGAGCAGCTGGGAAAAACACACGAAAACAAAAACCCAACATGAGAGGAACTTGTGAACCCAACAGGAGTCCCTGTTTCATTGTGAAAACCAGTTCACACGGCCATCTGGATCCTCACCCAGCTCCCAGAACCTACAGGAGCGCTGCGTCGGCTTAATGAGCTCTTATACTGGGGCGAGCTGAACGAGCGAGGAGGGGGGTGGGAATCAAAGCTAAAACACTTAAACTTGCTGTTCTGACAGAATAAACACAGATTTGGCCTGAAACAAACTTTCCTCCCAGTGCTGACGAAACAAACAAAGAAAAAAACCCAAAAATAGCCTTTTATACTGATACTGATACAATGTTCTTCTGCCTCCATAATTCACAGAGTTATGTATAAAACATTAAATACAACAGTAACATTCACATTCACATCGTGTCAAAAAGTGATTAAAATAAAGATACAATGAAATGCACACCTAACGGCCTGGGGTACAATAATGGATGTAATGCAGAGCATAAACCCAACTTTTAACTCAACAATACACAGAATAAATAATAAAATAACATTGCTGTTCCCTCAAATGAGCTGCTGGCTTATCTTCACAGCGTGAACAAGCAGGTCAGTATCCTCTGCTGAAACTCGCAAAAGTGATGCACTGTTAAGATAAGAACGTGCCAAAGTCAGAGCTCACCTGGCTCTTAAAGGGTATGACAAGTGACACACTGATTGTTTTATTTCACGTTACACATAAAAAACAAGGCCTATTTTTCTCACCCTCACCATACCAAAGGCACACAACACACCCTAAATCCAACTACACGATCCCCAATTGACCGGTGCACTATAGATTGCTAGAATAGTTCCCTAAAACTGTTATAACACTGCAATTATATACACTCATCCTCAAGGAAATCATTGCACAAATAGCGGCACCCGGATGAAAGTGTTAGATTGCAAGATATGCAGAAGGTAGATAGAAAGATATAAGTTAGCAGAAACAACTAATGATTAAAGATATAAACTGATGTAGGGAATATACATACAGCTATACATATAGAATTAATGTGTAATGCATGTGTAATACATGTGTAACACTGCAACGTGCCAGATGTCTCAACATGGAGAGTTGTAGAGGTTCCTAATGATGTCCTACAGTAATTGCACATAGCACATCCAATAGCATCCCACCCACAGTCAATCAGGCATGCCATGCATCCATGCATGTTCAAAGCAAGCTCTTGAGAGGACAGCAGTATGCGGATGAACATTGTCCTGTTGGAAAAGGGCTGACATGGTGTATTCTTGTTTTTCACAGTGAATTCTTGAATTTATATCCTTTATTTTCTTTCTTCTTGGGTTTACCTGCTTTGAGATCAACTGTTCTTCAATTGGGTTCAACAACCTTCTGAGCTGGAGAGCTACTAGTCTGTAGCACTCCATCCCATTACACTTCATTTTCCAAAACACTATTTTTTTGTGGCCGACACGTAATGGCTTGGAAAATATCTGTCTCACGGCCAAACTTAATTGCCGACCGCTGTTCTGCATTTTCAACACTGATTTATCTACCATATCTGTTATAAGTGTGTTATTTTGTCCTCTAGTTTAAATTGGACACATCCTGTGGATTTCAGAGTGCCACTTTAATGTGTGTATTTAATGATTTGGCTTCCTATCAAAATGCTTTTCACAAGCCTGAAATGCAAAACTGTACCCCATCAGGCTAATTCACTCAATCTATCATCTTCCAGTCAGAAACCGTCCATTTCAGAGTTTTTCTCTGACAGTAAGATGAAGTGCTTTTCAGTAGCACATTAGCAACACTGGCTTAATCCCTGTCTGGGAACCCATCCTGAGACTAATGATCTGAGAAAGGTAAACAGACAGTGTTGTACAGAAGTGAAAACTTCAGCGAAAGTTCATCTAGGAGACTCTAATTATTTGTCGTATTTACATAAAACAATCGGCAGCTTCTATCTGTTTTTAAAAGAGCTCTACTGACACGCCCACTCTGCTGCTTCCAGATTAACATTTCCTCTACGTACATTTGAAGATCAAAGTACCATAAATACACAAACTAGACTTTACCACAATATACTACTCTACCATACTATTAAACTATATTGTGTTTCTACTTTACTCTACTACACTATATTAATATATATATACTACTCTACTGTACTATACCAGACAATTCTAATCTAGTAGACTGCACTAATACACTATGCTTTACTATACTACCAGGCAGAGGTTAGTCTGGACTGAGCCAGATAGCGATTGGTCTGGATCCAACCAGGCAGTGGTTAGTCTGGATTGAGCTATGCAGTCACTGGTCTCTACTAAGATAGGCAGTGATTAGCCTGGACTAAGCTAGGCAGTGATTGGTCTGGATCATTTAGGCAGTGGTTAGTCTGTTCAAAGCCAGGCAGTGGTTAGTCTGGACTAAGTCAGGCAGCGATTGGTCTGGATAGAGCCAGGTAGAGATTAGTCTGGATTAAACCAGACCACAATTAGTCTTGATTATTCAGGCAGTGAATGGTCTGGACTAAGCCAGGCATCGGTTGGTCTGGACTAAGCCAGACAGAGGTTAGTCTGGACTGAGTCAGGCAGTGATTGGTCTGGAAAAAGCCAGAAATTGATTGGTCTGAGCCAAGTCAAGCAGTGGTTGGTCTGAACCAAGCAAGGAAGGGTAATCTCGAAAAAGCCAGGCAATGCTTGTTCAAGTACGTAGAGTCTGTTTAGAAATGTATGAAGGTGTGAGACACCTCCACCTCCTGCTGTAGCTGATAAAAGGAGCTGGAACAGCAGACCCCATCCTGCGTTAAGCGAAGTGCAGGAGCTGAGGTGATAACCTTGTTTAAAGGTCCTGTTGTTACTGTATTCCAGAGTCAGCGCTTCAGTTCTGTCCTGTTCTTCCTGTGCGGTTAAGCTGAGAAAACCTCGGACAGGTTTATTATTTTTTATTATGTTGTGCTGCAGATATGCTCTTTCTCTTACCGGCTTGCTATCTCTCTCTCTCTCTCTCTCTCTCTCTCAGCTGCTCTCTATCCTGCAGTAAGGCTAACTGCAGTAAAGCAGATTGTTGTACTGGGGGTAATTTAAAGGCGGTGACACAGGGCTTACAGGCCAGAGCCGTATCGTACCACAGCAACCCATTACACCCTCTATTACTTAATAAAGTGCTCCTGCGATCCTTGCTCTCCTCCCTCATCCCCCTCTCCTCTTCTCTGTCCCAGCGGGGGACTGGTGGACAGGGATAATCCAACAGAAAGTCTGTATTAACTTCTACAATCCTCCTCCGGTCACACAGCTTGCTATAGCTGCCTCTTTTAATGTGAACGCTCTGCAGTTTCTGCACTGTAGATCCTGCTCTACACTCGTAGATTGGTGATGAATCTGGTGATTGGGCAAGACTAGAAAGTTTTGTAATCTCCCTAAGATATTAATCGTAAACCCTCGCACTGTGTGGGTGAGCATTAAAAGTCTTGCTTAAAAGTGCCAAAAGTTGAATGTTCAAAAGGGCACCGAGTGGTCCATTGGTCTAAAGTGCTGCCACTATGATCAATAGGAGATCGCTGGTTCAGATCCCAGTCATGCAGTTTGCCATCTGCGCTAAAGCCCAGAGAGAGCACAATTGGTCTTGCTCTCTCTGGGTGGGTACAGTAGATGGGCTCTTTCCCCCTCATCACTCCTAGGGAGATGTGGATCAGCACAAGGCTGCATCTGTGAGCTGATGTATCAGAACCGAGTCGCTGAGCTTTCCTTCGAGCGTTAGCGCTGTTATGCTACTCTGCAATGCTACAGCTATCAGCAGCAGTACAAAAAGAGGGGGAGTCTGACTTCACATTGTTGTGGTATCACTAGTGATAGGGAGGGGGGAATATACAGCTGAATGGGTGGGACAATTGGCCTAGGTGAATTGGAAGAAAATGGGAAAATAATTAGAATAATTAATTGTTCCATTTTTGTTTAGAGTAAGGACTGGACAGGGCAGGGGGATGTGCTAAAGAGCTATCAGGGTATCAGGTCATCTTTTCTGGAAAGAAGATACAAGACAAGATAGAGAAGGAGATAGGAGAGAAGAGCAGAGCAGGTGGAAGTCCGAGTTCTGGAGTAGTTCTGATGAATGCAGCTGAAAACACTCATCTGGCATCACGTCATGGTTTCTGACAGGAGTGGAGGAACCCAGGGGGCAGAGTGTGGGATGGTGGGGTGGTGGTGGGCGAGTGGGGGTATTGAACATCCAGCTGAGAGCTGAGTGATGGATGGAGCTGTTCAGTTCAGATGCTTTACCGCATCCTCCCACCAGGAGGCACTGTGGGAGCTCCGGGAGGAAGTGTGGAGTGTTTACATGCATAAAAACAATTTAACAAAAACAAAACAGCCAGAGCGTGTGTCAGAATGTGTGTGTGTGTATCAGAGTGTGTGTGTGTGTGTGTGTGAGTGTGTGTGTTATCCGCAGGTTGTCGGGTGTACAGATAAGGGTTTCTTGGCTGATTGGACCGAACCGTTACACGCAACGCGAGCAGTACTTGCAGCCTCTTAATATTCTGAATGATCCTCCGACGCTCCATCTGAAATAGATCAAATAATGAAAATTGAGAGTGGGGGGGTGAGGGGGGGGGGTGGTGGTGTGGTAGAGCATCACGCTTTGCATAACTTCACAACCGTACCAAATGAACATTATGTTCGCAACAGCAGCCCTGCAAGACAAGACCGGGGAGATGTGCAGGATGAGGGCCTCACTCAGGGCCTCGCCCAACAGAGGTATCGAACCCATGACCCCGTCGCCTACAGTCTTACACGACTTTTCAGACGACTTTTCACATATACACACAATTATTTAACTTTCTGAATAACCTTGTTACTCCTATTTTATTTCAGCTTGTTTTTATTCACGCTTCTCATCGTTCAATAAAACCCCTATCCAGATAAATCTCTCCATCCAGATAGAGTGAATCTGATTGTGATTGGATGTAGAGAAGTATAAACATATACCGACATTCCGACTCTCTATTGGTTTACACTGTGAACCATCACATCTGCACACCTGCACACGCCCCCCCCCCCACACACACTCCAGCAATAACATTAAAGCTGTCATTCCATCATTTTATCATTTATTTTAAAATGTCTAGTTGTGGTCTCTAGTATGATTGAATGCCCTGTGAGCTGCTCTGGTGATCCGGTATAAAGCTGCTTTAGTCTGGTGGAGGAGTATAATATTCATGAAGATTCATATACACAAACATTTCACCTCTGATTGGCTAACAATATTTTGAGGCAGCAAGACGGACAACTGTTAGAAACGTTTTAAAATAAAGACATTTTTACACTAATAATAGTCTTTGCAATGTTATATGTTACTTTACAACATGTGTAATAATGCACTGCTTAGTGCAGTTCAGCCACTTACCTAGTCTTGCAAAATCCACCGGAGATCCTATGTAAACCAATGTAAACACACAGAGGTGGGTAGTCCAGGTCCAAAAATACCATAACTGTACTCAGATTAGACTGGTGTTAGATGGTTGTCCAGGTTGGGTCTGTATTAAATCAAAACAGAATGGGCACTACTCAGCATTGAGGTACTTAAATCAGATTTTATTGTTTATCAGGTGCTCTGATCGGACAGTATTGGTCAATACTCAGCATTGAGGTAAGTTAATCAGATTGTATTACTCATCAGGTACTTTGATAGAACAGTATCAGTCAATACTCAGAATTAAGGTACTCAGATCAGACAGCATTAGTCGATACCCAGAATTAAGGTACTGTGATTGGACAGTATTAGTTGTTACTTAGAATTAAGGTACTCAGATCAGATTATATCAGACTACAATTGGCAGATAGTCAGATTGCACCAGTTTAAACATCATCATCAGGGACTCAGATCAGATTGATATACTGTTGATTGGTATGTAGTATTAATGTAGTTGGATCAGACCGTTGTCATCAGACAGTCATTAATAATGGTGATGTGGATCAGACCACGCCTCTGTAATCAGTGGAGCGGGTGCCAGTAGAGGACCAGCATTCAGAGCCTGGCATCACTCTCAGCTCCACCCGCACCAGCCCGGTGTAACGACGCCCTCCATCACGCCGCGCTCTGACAGCCTGCGCTAATGTTTGATTCTGTATCGGAGGCGAGGTGAGCGCTAATGGAAGCGCTGTGGCGGCGCTGGGTTTTATAGCGGGGGGTTTGTGGTGTGAGTGATGGGGGGGTTATGGGGGGTTTAATGAAATGCGCAGCGCTCCGTCATCGCCGCCGCCGTCGTCGCCGAGGACGGCCCAGACGAAGCGGAGCAGGTATTAAGTGCGAGGTTAAAGACAAAGCAAATAAACCGTGAATGCTTCACATCTGCATCGCGCCTCACGTCTCACTTCATACACCTCTCTCACCTGCTCCATCTATCTCTCTTCATCTCTCCATCTTCATTCTGCGGAAAATGGGGGTCGGGACCGGGCGATAATTCTCCAGAAGTTGTCGCGGGTTCTCTGGCGGGGACGGAACATTTACTTTACGGGGCCGTCGCTCACGCTGGCGCAGAACTGCTGCAGATAAAAGAGATTTCCGCAGAGTCGGAATCGGTGATGTAACTCTTAACCAGTCTGTCTTAGACCAGAGTTCATCAATAAAACACTGTAATACACATTAGTACCTTTATTTTTTAATGATAAATCATATTAATGCCATTTACATTCCATTACTACTAGATTTTAATTATTTGAAAAATCCAAATGCTATATTAAAAACTTGTATTTTTTAATAATTGTGTAATTGTGTACTTTGTCACATTTTTTCACTGTAAAGAAAAACAACCAAAAAGTTTTAAGATATTTTATCAAAGGCTGTCAACATTAATGTTAACACACATAATTATTCTAGAGACATTACAGAGCTTGGTGATGCATTAGTGGTTTTATTTAGTGATAGAATCACAGTCATGTCTTTTACTGTTGAGATCAGAAGGTAGATTACCATTTATTTATGCTTAACCCTTTCATGCCTGAGTTAAATTCAAGTGATGGGAAAATATAAAAATGCCGTTTTCTGCCTGTAATGCACAAAAAAAAGAAGAATCTAATCCAATTACTAAACTCCAGGTAAATCCGATTAACTGAAATATTCATTTATTTTATATCTATTGTATTGAAAGCTTATGTTTAACATTTTTATTTTATATTTGATATTGAACAAAAATAAGCTCTTATTATTTTGCCTCATTGGCTTTTGAATGCTGACATGCTCTGATGCCTAAGCTGCTGTTTTTTTCAGTAAAGTGGGAGGTGCAAAAAACTACTGTTTCACTGGCTTGTAAACTTGTAAATTCATTGGCTGGTTTATGCTCTATTCTGATGGATAACAGTTAGTCTTAATTAGTGTTATGTGCGACACAACATTAAAAAACAGCTAAATACGTGATGTCCATGTCTACTGTAATAGATAAGGGTTTGCAGGGGTTAATTTTAGAATTTTACAGAAATGGCTAAAATATAAAAAAAAATGCAGAGCTTTAAGACCTCAAATAATGCAAAAAAGTTCATATTCGTTTTAAGTTTTAAGAGTTCAGAAATCAATATTTGGTGGAATAACCCTGGTGGTTTTTAATCACAGTTTCATATTCTCCTCCACCAGTCTTACACACTGCTTTTGGATAACTTTATGCTGCTTCACCCTGGTGCAAAAATTCACCTTTTTCATTCTTATTGATTATATTCCAGAGGTTTTTAATTTGGTAAAATCAAATAATTTCATCATTTTTAAGTGGCCTCCTATGTGTATATATATAAGTATATATTGTGTATTGTTTATTGTTTTATGTTATATATTTCTATATATACAGTATATTGTCTGTATATTGCTGCAGCCCTGTAGAGACACCAGAGGCTGATGGCTCAGTATGACACTGACTGTATTTTACACCCCCGTAACATATATATATATCTATATATATGTGCTATTTTCCTCTCTGCAGGGTCGGCGGCTTCGCGTCGGCAGCCACATCTGCGTGAGTTCTGGTGCTGTAGGGCACGCGGAGCTGTCAGGGTCACTCGGCTCTGCTAATGGCCTCACGCTGAGACAACAAAGTCACTTCCCCTCCGCACCGCTGCGGACAGAGGACACCGTCCCCGCCGCCACCACCGCCGAAAGTCAATCCACATGACAGATAAAATCATGTCTACTTTCATCTGATGTGCTGAACACACACACACACACACACACACACACACACACACACACGCCGCAGTTATCTCAGGAAAGCCGCTCAGTATCAGTCCTCCGATCTGAATTGCATTAATGTTCGGACGTCTGCCGCCGTTCCTCGGGGAGCGCTCTCTGTAATAGGGATTAAAACGCTCGCTAATTGTTCTTTTCTGCGCTCGCCAACTGATCTAATGACACCACCCTGTTAGAAGGCAGATGGAGGCGGTTTTATCTAACACACACTGACGGAGAGAAGGGGGGGGCGTGTCCCCTGAGGGACGAAAGAATAGAAAAGAATAGAAGAGAAATAAGGACGATCATTTATAGATGGTCATTGAGACCTGTGGTGTCTTCTCTTGAAGGATGATTCTTGAAGAAATGAGACTTAACACACTGTCTTCTATTTTTATCAATCAGGTTAGGTTTTATTATAACAGGTTTTCTAGAAATTACAGTGGAGAGAGAGGGTTCCCGATCCGAGGTGTCCAAAAATCTCTCTCCCTTTCTTTGTCCTAAGCCAGGGTTTTATACATCAGACCACGGCATATCACATATCTCTTTACCATAAAAGGACATATATGTTCCAGGCATAAGTCCAGAAGTTTAAAGTACAAACAGATGAGGGGTGTTTTTGGCCCTTGGCCCACATTCCAACATCTACCCCAGGGCCCTCACTTCCAGGCTAACCCAGTACTCCAACGAACCGAATGACCCAGTATTCTTACTCCTTATAGAGTTTCATATGGAATACAGTGTTTTACCATTTTAATACACCACAGACCAAAATGTAGTTTATGGCGAGGGCTGCTGTAAATTTAGGTTTATATTTGAGTAAAATGAACATTGTTGTTTTATTCTATAAACTACAAACAACATTTCTCTTAAATTCCAAATAAAACACTTTCATTTAGAGCATTTATTTGCAGAAAATGAGAAATGACAAAAAACTAAAGATGCAGAGCTTTCAAACCTCAAATAATAATGCAAAGATACGAAACATAAGAAAATTCATATTCATATTCAAGTTTTAAGAGTTCAGATAAATCAATATTTGGCAGAATAACCCTGCTGGTTTTTAATCACAGTTTTTTCATGCGTCTTGGCATCATGTTCTCCTCCACCAGTCTTACACACTGCTTTTGGATAACTTTATGCTGCTTTACTGCTGGTGCAAAAATACAAGCAGTTCAGTTTGGTTTGATGGCTTGTGATCATCCATCTTTTTCTTGATTTTATATCAAAGAAACCCATCATTTTAAGTGTTTGTTTCAGAGCTGTATTTATATCAGAGTCAACAGAAGCTGAAACTCGTGATTAATAACATGTTTAAATATTGTGATTAAACTGAGAAGATGTGGTTATGCAGTTGGTATTATTTTTCTGTACAAGTTTGCTATTACAGGTGGTTGCTGTGGTATCACTGATGATGATTACTTCTGAGTTTATATGTGGTTGGTATGATCTTTTGATTAAAAGTGGTTGATATGGTTTTCCATCTAATTATTTTAAGCTGATTTTCCAGCTGATTACTATGCTTGTGGTCACTATGAACTTTTGGTGTAAGTGTGCTATTATATGTGGTTGATATGGGTATCGCAGATTATTACTTGTGAGGTGCTATGTGGTTGCTATGATCTTTTGGTGTAAGTGTGCTCTACAGGTGATTGATATGTTTTTGTCACAAGTGTGCTATTACAAGTAGTTGATATGGTATCACAGATGAATACTTTTGAGGTGCAATGTGGTTGCTATGATCTTTTGGCATAAGTGTGCTATTACAAAATGTTGATATTGTATTCCAGCTGGTTAGTTTTGAGCTGATTTTCCAGCTGATTGCTTTACTTGTGGTTGTAATGATCTTTTGGCATAAGTGTGCTATTACAGCTGGTTGATATGGTATTCCAGCTGATTCTTATTGAGCTGATTTTTCAGCTGGTTGATATGGTTTCCCAGACGATTACCTTTGAGTTGCTATGATCTTTTAGTACAAGTTTGCCAATGCAGGTGGTCGATATGGTATCCCAGAGGATTACTTTTGAGTTGCTTAGTGGTTGCTATGATTTTTTTGGTACAAGTTTGCTATTACAGGTGGTTGATAAGGTTTCCCAGATGATTACTTTTGAGTTGCTATGATCTTTTGATACAAGTGTGCTTTTACAGGTGGTTAAAATGGTATCCCAAATGATAACTTTTGAGTTGCTATGTGCTTGCTATGATCTTTTGGTACAAGTTTGCTATTGCAAGTGGTTGCTGTGGTATCCCAGATGATTACATTTGAGTTGCTATGTGGTTGCTATGACCTTTTTGTACAGGGGGCATGGACAAGACATATGGTTTCCCAGTTGGTTGTGAGGTGGTTAATAGGCTGCTGCTTTTTATGTTGTTTCATTTTAACGTGCCATTGCAAGTGGTTGCTATGGTATCGCAATACACAATTATGCCTCAGATGAAAAAAAAAACACCATTACAAACCATTATAGCTAAAGAACACCAACAATTCAACTCCCATAATAACAGTAATAAAGAGTAGAGTGGACCACCTGATCCGATCAGTCACTGCGTCCACCTGCTGTGTGTCCTGAAGGGTAGTGCGTCCTGACCCGTCCGTCTTGTGGACATTTAGCTCAATGACCCGTTCTCCGCTTGACCCGTGCCACCCGCATGCCTCCGCCGGGATTCATAAATCAGTGTGAAGGGCTCGCAGCCGCCGTGGCCTTTTTACTGCGGTGCTGCGCCGCCAATGAATCATATTAGGAGGATAATGAAGCGTTTAATGACCTGCGTGTTGATTTATCAGACGCTCTGAAGAGGCCAATTTAAAAATATAATGCTATAAGTCACGGCGCCGCTGGCCGGCGGTCTCGGCAGGCCCGCCGCGGCCGTCCCCGGGCGTGTGGAGTGTGTGTTAATCAGGCCGTCGTTAAGGGATAGCGGTCAGTCTCTGTTCCGTCGCCCCACCGCTCTTTCCCCCGCTGACGGATTGGACTCTGCCAGGAGGAGGTGGGAATATTTCTGCTTTAGCCCGGAGTCGGACTGTTCCGCGGCGATCCGCCGGTCATTAAGCTGAGGGATGTCCACAGAGCTCGGCCAGACTTCAGCATTTCTTACAGCGGTCAGCCTCCCAGCGTCCAAACCCCACCACCGGCACCCATCCATACCCATAACCACCACCTACTGACAGCCCAATGGAGCTGCTTTAAAACACTGCAGTAATCATATCCAAAATATCAAATCAGCACTGTTTTTTCTATATACTACAGACAACATTTCTCCCAAATTCCAAATAAAAATATGAGAAATGTCTGAATTAACAAAAAAATAGATGCAGAGCTTTCAAACCTCAAATAATGCAAAGAAAACAAGTTCATATCCATAAAGTTTTAAGGGTTCAGAAATCAATATTAGGTATAAATGCCTTAAAAATCATTAATAATCAGTTATAACACATAAGTAGAAAGGGCAAAATACTGAACCTACAGCCATCTATTTTGTTGCACTTTATATGTATGTGTTATAACTGTCTTTTAATGATGTTTAAGGCATTTATAACCTATTTATTAACCACTAATAAACTTATCGTAAACCATTTATAAGCCCTTTATAAAGGTAGTCTTGTTTTAAAGTGGTACCCCCTGGTTTTTAGTCACAGTTCATGCATCTTGGCATCATGTTCTCCTCCACCAGTCTTACACACTGCTTTTGAATAACTTTATGCTGTTTTACTCCTGGTGCAAAAATTCAAGCAGTTCAGTTTGGTGGTTTGATGGCTTGTGATCATCCATGCTCATCCATCCTCTTGATTATATTCCAAGGGTCAATTTGGTAAAATCAAAGAAACTCATTATTTTTAAGCTGTGAAAAGCGCTTCTAAAGCTTTATAATTTGTTATCTATCTTTGGTAATGTGGAAAAACTCATCACTTAGCCTAAAGTCTGTGAGAAGTGCGTATAAGTGTTCATTAGATGTTGTGTGAATTTACAGAACAACTTTCATATAACATATAACAACATATAGCAGTTTGAAGGAGGGCATATAATAAATAATTATGTATAGTGAGAAAGGCTTATGTCAAGTGTTATAGAGCATTATGAATGGTTTATGAAGCTTTATAGATACTTGATTCATAGAAAGTGCTACTGAAAAAGCTTGCTATTATGTCACAAAGGGGAACAAATTCTAAGTTATTTAAGTTTATAAATTATAAATGCATCATTACTAGGAGTTGCAGTGTATAGGTGAGCATTATCCTGCTCAGACAGGGACTTGAACCCAAGACCCCAGCATGTCAGGGAGGTGCACTTCCCAGCTAACCACTAAGCCACTGTGTTTTTCTGATATCCTGCATGGTTGCTATTGGGTTGCTTAGCTTTGTGATTGTGTTGCTCTGCGGTTCCCACTGATTGTATTTATTATGGTTTCTATAATAAATGGAAATGTTATAGTAAATAAAAGCTATACGTGGTTTTAGCACTAATGCACTGGATCTGATTGGAGTGAACCCCGCTGTGCACTTCTTCGGTGGTGCCGGTTCAGTGCTGTAATGGTTTCCGTGTATCTGAGAAGTGGGATTACTGGGATTCGGGGAAATGATGTGATTATGATGTTTGATTTTCCGGCGGTGGATATTAAAGTGAGCGGTATATTTATTTGTTTGTATCAGAGCGGTGCAGGTAATGTCCTGAAAAGCCCGGCTCAGCAGATCGGCTCTCAGACAGATGTACTGCCGGCGCTTTTATCTGCTTTATTATAAACCCATGAGAGGAATAGAACCGCCCGCGTCTGGCGCTGATTCGGTTAGAACTGCACTGAAGTTCTGAATTATGATCCAAATATCTGTGCTGCAGTTCTCAGCTCTGTCAGTCTGAGAGCAGCGCGACAGGAGAGCGATATATTTATCATTCTGAGAAGAGTTTACGATTATTTTTCCCTGTTTTAGATATTTTCTTAGCTTATTTTAGTCATGTTTCTGCTGATTCTGATAAACAGTGTCTACGTGAGCCCTGTTCTGATTGGCTGTTTTGACTGCTTTGTTTTGTGCCTCATAGAAACAGCATTTTAATTTAAAACATTCCCAATATATTAACTGCTGTTGGCTGAATGGGTGGGGCTATGCTGCTGTAGGCTGAATGGGTGGAGCTAAACTGCTGTAGGATGAATGGGTGGGGCTATGCTGCTGTAGGCTGAATATGTGGAAGTAAACTGCTGTAGGTTAAATAATGGGTGGAGGTAAAATGGTGTAAGATGAATATGTGAAGGTAAACTGCTGTAGGATGGATGGGTGGAGCTAACAGGTGTAGGATGAATGGGTGGAGGTAAACTGCTGTAGGTTGAATGGGTGGAGCTAAACAGGTGTAGGATGAATGGGTGGAGGTAAACTGCTGTAGGTTGAATGGGTGGAGCTAAACAGGTGTAGGATGAATGGGTGGAGGTAAACTGCTGTAGGTTGAATGGGTGGAGCTAAACAGGTGTAGGATGAATGGGTGGAGGTAAACTGCTGTAGGTTGAATGGGTTGTGGTAAACTGCTGTATGGGAGGGGCAAAACTTCTGTAGGTTGAATGGGAATGCGACTATACTGCTGTTGGTTGAATGGGTGGAGCTATGCTGCTGTTGGTTGAATGGGTGGAGCTATGCTGCTGTTGGTTGAATGGGTGAAGCTAAACTGCAGTAGGATGAATGGGTGAAAGTATACTGCTGTAAGTTGAATAATGGGTGGAGCAAGACTGCTATAGATAAAATGGGTGTAGGCTAAAAGTATGGGTGTAGGTTAATTGCTCTAGTCTGAATGGGTGGAGCAAAACTGTTATAGATTGAATGGGTGGAGCTGAACTGCTATAGGCTGAAGGTATGGGTGTAAGTATCCTTCTCCAGTTCTAAATGGGTGGAGCTACACCACTATAGGTTGGATGGGTGGAGCTGATCTGCTGTTTGCCTGAAGGCTATTGGGTGTAGGTCACAAGCTCTAGTCTGAATGGGTGGCGCTAAACTGCTATAGATTGAATGGGTGGAGCTGAGCTGCTGTAGACCAAAGATATGGGTGTAGTAAACCTGCTCTAGTCTGAATGGGTGGGGCTACACTGCCATAGATTGAATGGGTGTATCTGAACTGCTGTAGGCTGAAGATATGGGTGTAGGTAACTTGCTCTAGTCTGTATGGGTGGAGCAAAACTGGTGAATGAATGCTTGGAGCTGAATTGCTATAGACTGAAGGTATTGGTGTTGGTCTCCTGCTCTGCTCTAAATGGGTGGAGCTAGACTATTACAAATTGAATGGGTGGAGCTGAACTGCTGTAGGCCAAAGATATGGGTGTAGGCATCCTGCTCTGGGTCTGAATGGGTGGAGATATGCTATAGATTGAATGCTTGGAGCTAGATTGCTATAGACTGAAGGTATTGGTGTTGGTATCTGCTCTAAATGGGTGGAGCTAGACTATTACAAATTTAATGGGTGGAGCTAAACTGGTGTAGGCTGAAGGTATTGATGTAGAAGCTAAAGTTCTGTACATTGATCAGGTCTGGCTGAAGTACTGTAGGTCCAATTGCTGGGGATTAAACCCTACAGCAGTTTAATGAGGCCTAATTAATGTACAGTAGTTTGGCTCCACCCACTGGAAAATTCACAAACATCTAATCTACAGGTGTGTAAAACAGACAGGCTGGTTTTGGAGGATTAAAAGTGGATTATCTTTAATATTATGGGGGATATTAGGAGATATTAATGTTGATTGGCGGCGCGTTAACACGCAGTGGCCGCTCCGGGTCCGTTAAATGGTGCTTTTGTGTTACTATTTGTCGTTTTTTTCCGTTTATTTCCTGCAAATATGTGCATCGGAACACCCGTGCACATGTTCTACCACCGCCAGACCCTGCTACAGAGGAGAAACCAGCCAGAAAACACGCTACCGGACGAGGTTCTGCAGACGCTACTTGAGCTTAGCCTGCTAAGAGACCCAGGCCGCCAGCCCACGGTGTTTCCTGACGCCGGAGCCCAGCGGAAGTGCCATCGCAAGCGGTGCGAGTGTAAGCGGAAGCGCGGAAAGAGAGCCGGGATCCTAAGGGCTAAAGGCTAGTCCTAGCCGGCTGGCTATACCGTCGCTCTTTCTTGCAAACGTCTGTTCCCTTGACAATAAACTGGACTACATCCGACTCCAGCGAACTACCCAGCGTGAGTTCAGAGATTGCTGTGTTTTGGTTTTTGTGGAATCGTGGCTTAACGACAACATTCCGGACAGCGCCATTCAGCTAGCCGGGCTAACCTCGTTCAGAGCCGATAGAAGCGCAGCTCTATCCGGGAAGACCCGCGGTGGAGGCGTGTGTGTTTACATTAATACGGAATGGTGTAACAATGCCGTGACTGTCGCCAAACACTGCTCTCCGCTGGTGGAGTTCCTGATAGTCAAGTGCAGACCTTTTTATTTAGTACGGGAGTTCTCCGCCGTGCTAATAGCTGCTGTCTACATTCCACCCAGCGCTAGCATTGGTGCTAATGCTAAAGAGGCTCTGTGTGAACTCTATCGGACTATCAGCAATCTGCAAAACAAACACCCAGACGGACTGTTTATTATCGCCGGAGATTTCAACCACGCAAATCTCAAGTCATTGCTCCCTAAATTCCACCAACATGTGAACTTTGCAACGAGAGGAGCGAGCGCGTTGGATCTTGTTTACACAAACATCCCCAGCGCGTACCGGGCGGAGCCCCACCCCCACCTCGCTTTCTCGGACCACATGTGTGTTTGGCTGACACCAACATACACACCACTCATCAGACGCTCCAGACCAGTTCAGAAGCAGGTGAAAACCTGGCCGGCAGGCTCCATCTCTGCCCTTCAGGACTGTTTTGAGTGCACTGCATGGGACATGTTTAGGGAGGCTGCTACTGAAGGCGATTCTGTTGATTTGGAGGAGTATGCAGCATCAGTCACTGGCTACATCAGCAAGTGTATTGATGATGTCACTGTCTCCAAGACCATCACCACACGCCCAAACCAGAAGCCTTGGATGACTGCTGAGGTACGTGCGCTGCTGAGGACCCGCGACTCCGCCTTCAGAGTTGGTGACAAGGTGGCCCTGAGGAAAGCGAGAGCCGACCTGTCAAGAGCTATCAGAGTGGCAAAGCGCGCACACGCCCAGAGAATCCACAGCCACTTCAAGGACATGGGTGACGCGCGGCGCATGTGGCAGGGCATCCAGGCAATCACCAACTACAGGACAATGCCACCGTCCTGTGAACGTGATGCCTCCCTCCCTGATGCCCTAAACAACTTTTATGCACGGTTTGAGGCACAAAACAACATGATGGCGAGAAAGACCATGCCCAAGCCGGACGAGCAGGTGTTGTGCCTGACTGCAGTGGATGTGAGGAACACTCTGCGGCCTCAACACCCCCCTCTGCAACTGGATCCTGGACTTTCTGACGGGGAGACCACAGTCAGTCCGGTTCGGGGGCAGCACCTCCAGCACCATCACACTGAACACGGGGGCCCCCCAGGGCAGTGTCCTGAGTCCTCTGCTGTTCACCCTGCTGACTCATGACTGTGCTGCAAAACACAGTTCTAAAAGCTTTATCAAGTTCGCCGATGATACAACCGTGCTGGGTCTCATCACCAAAGGCGACGAGTCAGCATACAGAGAGGAGGTGCAGCGGCTGACAGACTGGTGTACAGTCAACAACCTTCACCTGAATGTGGACAAGACAAAGGAAATGGTTGTTGACTTCAGGAGAGCACAACACACCCACTCTCCACTCAACATCGACGGGTCCTCTGTGGAGATTGTTAAGAGAACCAAGTTCCTTGGTGTCCACTTAGCAGATAACCTCACCTGGACCCTGAACACCAGCTCTACAGCCAAGAAAGCCCAGCAGTGTCTCTACTTCCTCCGGAAGCTGAGAAAGGCCCGTCTCCCTCCAACCATCCTCACACTCTTCTATAGAGGGACCATTGAGAGCATCCTAAGCAGCTGCATCACTGCCTGGTTTGGGACCTGCACCGTCTATGACCGCAAGACCCTCCAGCGTATTGTGAGGACAGCTGAGAGGATCATCTGCGTCTCTCTCCCCTCCAACACGGACATTTACACCACCCGCAGCATCCGCAAAGCAACCAGCATTGTGAATGACCCCACTCATCCCTCACACGAACTGTTCTCCCTCCTGCCTTCGAGAAGAAGGTACCGCAGCATCCGGTCCAGCACGACCAGATTCTGCAACAGCTTCTACCCCCAAGCCATCAGACTCCTTAACTGCAGAGACTGAACTGATGGTTTTTCTGTACATGCACACACACTCTTACCCCACTTACCCCAGAAAATGGAAAGCACTAAAAACCCTACTACCTCACTGGACTCTATTGCACACTGTGTAATAGAGTAATTACTACCTCACCTGGTCTTTTTTGCACACTGCAAAATTTGCACACTGTCTTGTTATTTATTATTCTTTGTCTGTATGGTGTTGTATTGTCTGTCTGCACTTTTTGTACTGTTGCACTATTGTTCTGTCTACACTGTGTTTATGTGCACCATGGTCCTTGGAGGAACGTTGTTTCGTTTCACTCTGTATATAGCTGAAATGACAATAAAAAACACTTTGACTTTGACTTTGAACACAGATGATATCTCAGTGATTGGTGTCCTCGGCTGGTTTATAACTGGAGTAGACAGAGCGTCTGGCGCCGGTTCAGCTGAGGTAACGGATCTGGCGCTGTTCTGCTGCGTCTCTCTCTCTCTCTCTCTCTCTCTCTCTCTCTCTCTCTTCACTTTAATGCAAATATTCCGAGCTCAGCACTCCTCTGAACATCAAATGTAACACGGCCCCGGCTCTCTCCGAGTCTTTTACAGCGCAGGGCGGGGCTATTGTCTGGAAAATGTGGTGATTTGTCACATTTTCCTCCCTTCTCGCTTCCCCCGCTGAGAATACTATCATGTTCTTCAGGGCGGCGCTCGGTTCTGCGGGTAAATGCAGGAAAGGCCCACCTGTACGCCGGAGCGGAGCGGAGCTGAGAGATCTGTGAAGGGGAGGGGCCGGTATGGAGGCGGAGCAGGAGATGGAGGCGGCGGAGGCGAGCGGCGTTCCCGCGGGCCGAGTTACAGCTGTGTACAGACTCGCTCCTGCAGACGCAACATGCCGCTCAGATAAACATCTCCTCCATGGGAATTGTTTTATGGAGCTGAAATGATGGAGCAAATGTTCTGCAGACGAGTAGAGACTGTAATGTAAACACGCCTGCACCCGAGTGCCCATCACTCAGCCCAGCTCACCTGAACCAGAGCCAGCCTGCAGGAGATAACAACCAAATAAAAGTGAATGCATTTATATTCACACTATTTATTAAATAAATGTGGTATACTTCATATATTTAGAGACATTTAGAGCTCATTTATTTTTTTACTCTTAATTGCAAATGAGGCTCTGATACCAGGATCTGATTGTCACACCTACCATTTAAGCCTGGATAAGTTAAATTGTTTAAATTATTAAAAAAAAAATGAGGAAATCGATTGCCTTAAAAAAGTTAAGTAATAGGTAATAAAATCTTAAGTTAGCAAAGCTTAGAACATCAAGTTATTAAAACTAAAGGGGAAGTTGACTTACCTTTTTTTATTTTTGTTATACTCTAAGACCGGATAAGTTGAGTTTTCTTAACTTTTTTAAGGCAGGCGGTTTTCTCAAATTTTCTAATTTGTTAAGGGGGAATGAAAACTTGAGTTATCATAAATTAAAACATCAAGTTATTACAACTAAAGGGGAAGTTGACTTACCTTTTTATTTTTGTTATGTTATAAGACCGGATAAGTTAAGTTTCCTTAACTTTTTAAGGCAGCCGGTTGGCTCAAATTTTCTAATTTTTTAAGGGGGAATGAAAATTTGAAAAATTGAGTTAGCATAAATTAAAACAAATTAAAAGTAGAACTATGTGAATTTTGTATTAAAAAAACAATCAGTAATAAATGTGAGCAAGTGTGAGAACCAGCTTCAGCAGCCCCAATTTCCAAGTAATGGATAGAGTTTTTGCCCCATCCATTCATCCCTATACGTGAAGCTCACGCAGGTTGCCAGATTGGCAAACAGTGCCAAACACCGACCCGTGTTCCGCTGTAGCTAATCAATAAATATAGATATTTTAATATCCAAAATGCCTGTCTCTACTAAATTAGTAGATGGTAAATTACATAGCTATGGTTAAATATTACTGGAATATTACTGAAACTATTGTAGATTATAAATCTGGCAACCCTGGGGGACTGGAGGAATAACGGAATGGAGGTGGACAAATTCAGAAATCACAATCCACACAGATATCCGTGAAGTGCTGCACAGTTCAAGTACGAAAATACTGGCTGAAGCTCTGACTCTGATGTCAAACCCAACATGTTTCCTTAATATCTGTGTCAGGAACGACCCAGGCAGGGAGACGAGGAGACGGACGCAAGTGCAGGTAGGGTGAAATAAATAATAATAATTTAATAAATAAATAACAAGTAAACAAGGAACAAGTAAACACGTAAACATAAAACAGGGAGATATATACAAGGAACAAGGGAGTGAACCAAATAAATGAAACCAGATAAACAAATAACCAAAAACCAAAACAAACCAGTGAAACTAGAGAACATAAACTAAACAAACAAGAAGTACTAATGATATAAACAAATGGGGAGTAAATAAACAAAGAACAAACGAGGGACTGAATAAATACAAAAACTAAACTGGGCAGGAATATATATATATATAAGGAAACCAACAAGAATCTAAACTAGACAGGGAATAACTAAACTAGACAAGAATGAATAAACTAAACAGGGAAAGGAGAAAACAAATGAAAATAACAGGGAACTAGAAATAAACAAGAAGATATAAACAAGGAGCTAGGGCTAAGGCTGTAATAACAAAGAGACACGGAGAGACAAACAACAGGGGTTAGTGCAAAGACCGACGGAGGACAAGTGACAGAGGAGGGCTATTTAACCAAACAGGACACACACTAGAATAGGAAACACCTGGGGAAGGGGTGGAGCTACAAATGAGAAACACGTGGTGGAAAACTACTGACAGGAGACACAGAGGAGCACAGGTCACGTGGGAATAACCCACAGAGACATGAGACAAGACCAGGACGTGACAATCTGATGATACATCCTTATAATTATACTACAGAATATATATAATATATTCTTAATAGATCATAAAAAATGAAATTATAAACCTGATGTTGTTTGGCTCATGTCACCATGTTCTGCAGACTGTGGAACAGCAAGAACCATGAATCCAGAACCCAAAACTCTACTATAATCTACTTTTAATGTTAAAATTAATGTTAAAAGTCCCTAAAATGAATGAAACGAATGAGATCCTGAAACGGAAGGTCAGTTTAACTGGACGTTTATAAAGAAACGTGATTCTCGCTGACCTGCACTAACTCTCCCCTCACCCGCCCTGAACCATCGCGTTACCCCGGATCAATGTCCTGAAACATCAGCTGAAAATCGATGAGCTTCAGCGGCGGGTCGGGTCGGTGTGTGTGTTAGAGAGTGGCAGGTCAGCAGCTGAAGACAAACCGCAGCCTGTAGAGAAAAAATAAAATAAAGTCCTTTACCTAAAAAACTCTGCCCTTCAACGACATGAAGACCTTTCTGTTTTATTTTCTGCCCTTAAATGAATCTTTAGTACAAACAGCAAACGAGCAGGACATCAGTATGTCAATAATTTACTCACTTTTATAATAAAGTATTACCTAAAACTGCTATAGGCTGAATAGGTAAAAAAAATGGGCTGGGCTAAACTGGTTATTTCTGTTACAGAGTTGGGTCAATGTAGTGTTAGGAGTCTTACCCAAGGACTCCTAATGGTGTAGCACAGCATTCAGTCACCCAGACCAGGAATTGAACCCCAGCCTCCCACTTGATGTGGTAGCTCACCGGCAGGGGGAGGTGTTATCCACTGAGCCGCACCAACCAATCAAATTACCACATGTTATTGAGTCTTGTGATAAATGGAAACATGTGAAGAGGCTAGTTTAAGCCTAACTGCGACAGAAGCACGGACAGCAGGTACAGAAGAAGTCTGCTGGCTAATCCTGCTGTGTACTGTCTGAGGTTCTCGACCAAAATGAGGGGTGGTGCCTAGTTCTCAGCATTTCCTTTGTTTCGTTTTCCTTCAGGAAATTCTGACTTCCCAGTTTAAATAGAACGTAGCACAAGTGTAGAGCAGTCCCGCTGCACCGTCCTGCGCTGATGGAGGCAAATAACCCCACCCACCCAGCTCCGCCCCCTTTACCCCCGGGACTACGATGTTTAGCCATCAGAGGAGCGAGCGAGTGCTGCTAATGATTTAACGTTTACTGAGGAGCCCTAAATCCTCCACCCCGGGGTAAGATCTGAGTTGTGAGAGGAGAACACGGGTCGAGCCGGAACATTCTCTCTCTCTCTGCCTGTCTAATTACCCACCACTCAAACTCTCCAACTCAGATTAGTCAGACTGTGGATTTCACCAGCCATACAATTAGCCCTTTATTTCTAATGGCAGGTTAACCCACCCTGCGGTTAACACCGCGTCTAAAAACCAAGGCTCTGAAACATCTGAGGCCTCCTAAGATGAAAATTTCATATATCATCTGCTTCTGGGATCTCAACTGGTGGCCTTCAGACTGCGGGAACTTAAATAATAAAAATAGTCCAAAATGACACGGAATAAAATCTTTTATTTCACATTTCTCACATTAAATGTTCAGAACTTCTGCAGTTCACTGACTGTTCTGGAGATAAAAGTTCTCCCCCAAAGTGCTGAAGGTTCTCATATTAATATAATATAGCGGCATAACTGGGTTTCCAAACTTGGTGAGGTGACTGGAGTCAGATTTCCACGCAGATAAAGTGAGACTGGAGTGAGAAGTGAGATATTCAGGTGGCTGGAGTGAGAGTGGAGGGAGTGTTTTGAATGGCTGCAGTGAGATTAGAGGTTAGTGAGACTGTATTAGAGGTTGGAGATTGAAAGAAGAGAATTGAGTATTGGAACAGTGAGGCTGATCTCTTTCATTGTCTTCAGTAGACTAAAAAAACAAAAGAGGAAAATGAAACAAAAGATACACATTTCCACCACGTTCTGTCTGAACCCTCCCATTTTTTCTTAAAGGAGCAAAAGTATTGGCCCATGTGACTGTCAGGTGTGTTTTGTTACAATAAATAGTGCTGAATTTCTTTTATTCTATAAACTACAGACAGCATTTCTCCCAAAATCCAAATAAAAATATTGTCATTTAGAGCATTTATTTACAGAAAATGGGAAATGGTTGAAATAACAAAAAAAGATGCAGAGCTTTCAGACCTTAAATAATGCAAAAAAACAAGTTCATATTCATAAAGTTTTAAGAGTTCAGAAATAATCAATATTTGGTGGAATAACCCTGGTTTTTAATCACAGTTTTTTCATGCATCTTGGCATCATGTTCTCCTCCACCAGTCTTACACACTGCTTTTGGACAACTTTATGCTGCTTTACTCCTGGTGCAAACATCCAAGCAGTTCAGCTCCTTTTTAGACACTGTCTGTGTGTAGTCATTCCCCCAGGCTTCAGTGTGTTCACTTGCACTATATAGTAAATATATTGTTGTACAGCTGCCTGGTCTAGATCTTAAAGACTGTAAGAGCAAATTAACCCTTTCTCTGCTGCTTAGTTTATGTTCTTGTATGTTCTTGTATGAGATCCACATTTAAAGACCATATTAGCAGAGTGCTTAGCTGTTTCTGAAGCATGCCCCATTTCTAGCTTCTAGGTTTGTAGGCAGCACAATGATGATGTTACACTTCAGTAAAAATCCTGCTGTGACTCTATTAATTACTATCAGGACTAAAACTGGGCTTTAACCTCGATCCTACTCTCCAGGTCCTGCTGTACCGTAAGATATCAGCACTACCCAGCCTTCAGCCTCGTACCAACAACTATCAGCCCCCGAGCGCCGATACCTCCAACACAGCATGACCTTCACTGTGTTATTACATAATCATAACCGTTCTGTTCCAGAGAGGATTATACACATGGCCAGATTAACAGTATAGCAGCGGGGCCCAATCCCTGGGTTAATGAGTTTAGCCCCACCCTAATCTAACACACCTCATCCAGGTAATAAAGGCCTTCAGGGGGTCTGAGCAGTACAGGTGTGTTGGATCTAAGGTGTGTTCTAAGCTGTGTTTTTTCCGTGTCTTCGCCCCCGTCTAGTGCGTTCACCTGTGTTTTTTTTGTAGCTCCGCCCCCTCGTTATGTTTGCACAGTGTTCCTTGTTTCCTTTTCCACCTTGTGTGTATTTTTATAGACCTGTGTTTCCTGTTTCCTTAGTTTACATCTGTTAGGTTGTTGGTTTTCTTAGTTTCTATTCAGGGTATTCCTTGTTTCTATTTTTTGTTTATTTCTCTTTTTTTCTGTTATATATATATATATATATATATATATATATATATATATATATATATATATATATATATATATAAATATATATATATATGTATAATTTTTTTTGTAATTAGTGTGCCATATCGTATCTTACGTGATAATATTGCCAACAATTTTGAATATAGTGTACAATATTATACCCTAAAAATATAATTCCATTTCACCCACCTCTGATTATCACATCAGGGTACTACTTTTTTTTTTTTTGCTTTTTTTAGCAAAAGAAAAATTTACACTGTTCTCTTATTATTATCATCATGACATTCTGGATCATTGACTTCTGTTACAAATCTGATAAAATTCTTATATTTTTTTAAATATCTCAGTTAGGGGTGTGCCATATCATACCATATCATATCATATAATATCATATCATATCATATCATATGCAATACTAAAATAAATTTTTCATTTTGTTGCAGTAGTGTATTCTTGAAATCATTTTTTTTATTCAATATTTTGTCATATCGCCAAGAGTATAGTTATTGCGAAAATACCATGAAATATCATGATATTATTTTAGGACCATATCGCCCACCCCTAAATTGAATAGAGTTTGCTGAATCTATAGAATGTGACAGGGTCTACTGAGTCTTCTAGATCTGATTATGTCTGTTGGGTCTACTTAGGCTTGGAGGTCTACTGGATCCCCAGAGAGAGAGAAGTTTGTTGGTTCTTCTGGTTCTACTGGGGTCTACTGGGTCTTTGGGGTCTATTAGTGGATCTATTGGGCTTTTGTGTCTGCTGTATGATCCGTCGTATTGGTGTGGAACCGTGCGATAGGCGAGGCGGTGAAGGCGAGAGTCATTAGGATGTCATTACAGAACGTAGGCGGGGGTTCTGGAGGAGCGCTGAGCGGCACCACCGCCGCCTCCTGGGGGAGGTGATGACTGAGTCTGTTCCAGACTCCAGGAAGCTGTAATCATCTCTGAGAGCGGGAGCAGAACCGGGAGGACGTGAGGAGACACCGGCACTCCAGCTTCAGCAGGAGGTCAGGGAGGTTCAGCGTGAGGAAACGGGCCCTCTGGATCTTCACCACCCACTGACTGAACAGCGGCACCGAGAACCGCTCAGAACCGGGTTAAAGCGGCTTCCTGTAGGTCAGCTTCTGCTTCTGTTCGTCTCGGCGTGAATAAATCTGTGGAGCTGTACTCATCACCGATCCACAGTTCTGGATTCTGTCTGCTTGAAACCATATTCAACTACAGGGATTCTTGGAGAAATGAAGATGAGAAATTTAAACGAAACAGAGCTCTAAAAAAGATCTTCGATGTGTAGAAAATAACAATGTTCTGTGATTAATCATAATTAAAATCATGATTAAAAGTTTAAAGGCTGGTACAGCTTCTACACCTGTAGTGTGATATGATATGCCTGACAAACAGACTGGAGCATTTCTTTACTTTATTATATAATATTTAAGGGGAGTTTTTTGATGTACCGAGTAAAAGTATAATGGAGAGCTTTAGCATCAAACATGGACGGAAGCTTTTGGACTGATCTCTATGTTTAAATACAATTAGAAGGCTTGTGTTGAACTGCAACAAAGGACAATAATACGTTTAAAATGGATAAGTTTAAAAAAACTTAGAACATAAACTAAAGAATTATTTAGCCAACGTAAAGCCATTCCTCATAAAGCAGCAGAGAAAGGGTTATCTTGCTCTTACAGCCTTCAACACTGAGGATAGGCAGCTTTAATAGTGGACATGGCTGAATAACATATTCTCTTTTTTTACAGTGAGCTGAAACGCATCAATTGTGGTAAGCAGTGTTAATTTCGTTAACGAAAACCATGGCGGAAAATCTGTGCGGATAATCTATTTTTCATGACGAAAATGAGACGAAAACTAAATAAAAATTAATACTTGAAAACGAAAACTATGACAAAATTTATTACACTTTTCATCAACTAAAAAAACTAAATGAGAATGTGAAAGACTGACGAATAGGGGAAATTATTAGTAATAAAGGTAAGCTTTTCAGATTTTTGGTGGCAGGTACTGTAATGCATGTAACGTAGCTCCGTTAGCTAGGTTAGTTAGTTTAGCTAGTTTATTATGTCTCCGGTTGTGAAAACAGCTCCTAAAACGCTGGAAAAGAGGAAACCGAAACTTCACGTGAAGTGCTGCTCTCTAACCCATGAGCACCAGTTTTAAGAGCATGAACCTTTCAAAAGGATATGTCAGATATACATAGATCACACTGGATGCTGTGTGAACAGAGCTTTAGTGTGCAGTGGAATTTTTTGATTCTCAGTGGGAGAGAGTGTGAGATACACAGTCTGATTATAATCTGGTACCACTTTCAAACACCTGTAGTTTATTCAAAGCTTTAGCATTAAAAGAAGAGTGAGATTTCTCCCAATCCTTTTATTATGAGTTTATCTCTCTCTCTTTTTTCCTCTCCCTCTTTCTTTCTCTCTCTCCTTCTTACTTTCTCTCTCTACCTCTTTCTACTTGTATTCCTCCTCCCCCCCCTCTCTCTCTCTCTCTCTCTCTCTCTCTCTCTTTCAAACGCCTGTAGTGTATTCAAATCTTGAGCATAAAAAGAGTGAGGTTTCTCTCAATCCTTTTGAGTTTCTCTCTCTCTTCTTCCTCTCTCTTTCTCTCCTTCTCTTTACTCCCTCTTTCTACCTCTCTCTATATATCTCTATCTCTCTCTATACCTCTTTCTACTTCTCTCTCTCACTTCCTCACTCTCTCTTCTCCTTAGTTCTATCTGTCTATCTCTTTCCATCTTTCTCTCCATCTTTCTCTTTTCCTCTCACTCTTTCTATCTATCTATCTATCTATCTATCTATTTCTTTTTCCTTTTCTCTCTTTTTTCCTCACTTTCTCTCTCTCTCGCTCCCTCTTTCTCTCTCTCTCAATTTTTCTTTCTCTTCCTCTCTTCCTCATTCTCTCTCTTTTCCTCTATTCCCCTTCCTCTCTCTTTCTGTCTTTCTCTCTATATCTCTCTTTCTTTCTTTCTCTCTCTCTCCTTCTCTCTCTACTGTTTTTTCTCTCTCTGTTTTCTCTCAATCTATCTTTCTTTACCTCTTTCTATATCTCTTTCTCTCTCTCTCTCTCGTTTTTTTTGGAAGATTCTGGGTATTGTGTATGTGTGTGTGTGTGTGTGTGTATTCCTGGAGAGCTGGCGCTTTGCCAGATGGAGACCCACTGTGGGGGTGATTTGGGGGGTATTGTTTGACAGTGGGGGGGGGGTAGGTAGGGGAGTGGGGGGGCGTTGGCATGGCAGAGGAGCTCCTCTATATTTTTATGCAAATACAGTAGATGATAGACACAGTGAATAATGAGATTTGTACAGTGTGTGTGTGTGTGTGTGTGTGTGATGTAACGTTGCTGGGTAACGTGTCGGTGTGTGAGGTGGTGGTGAAGCAGCAGCAGATGTTTTTGGGCATCAGGTGCAGCAGGTGTTTCTCAGCGCTCTCGTTCAGACGCTGCAGTATTGATCGGGTTATTGATCGCCCTCAGCGATCAGTATGTCATCAGTATGTAATCTTTCAGTGCTCGGGGGCAGACAGTCTGATCCACACACTGCAGCTGAACACCCAGTGAATTATATCCACAGTGAAAACACACACACACTGCACGATTGAACACAACTTAAAATCATTAGTTTTTCATTATTTTAAAAAACGTTCTGTACTGCAGATTATTATTAAAATCATTCAAATCATGAAGAAAAACATTCAGTAGACAAAAAAAGCTTAGATTAGACAGTTTTGCACATCTCTGCTGTATTTTCTCAGTCAGTTTTATGAGGTAGAGTCACCTGGAATTCAGGCCTTCAGTTAACAGCTGTGCTGAACTTATCAAGAGTTAATTACTTGAACTTCTTCTCTCTTAGTGTGTTTGAGAGCATTAGTTGTAAAGTAGTGAAGAGGTAGAGTTACAGGTATACAGTGAATAGTGAATATTTGAGTAATGTTCTAATCCTGATTATGAGAAAAAAAATACTTTAAGAAAAAATGAAGGTCAATCAATCTAAAAAGAAGAATTTAAAGAATTTTGGAAATATCATCAAAAGACCAAAGACCATCAAAAACAAACATTATAATGATGAAACTGGCTCTCATCAGGACTGTCCCTGAAAAGGAAGAGCAAGAGTTTTCTCTGTTGCAGAGGATAAGTTCATCAGCCTCACAGAAATAACATACGTTTGAGTAAAATGAACATTGTTGTTTTATTCCATAAACTACAGACAGCATTTCTCCCAAATTCCAAATAAAAATATTTAAGTAATTTAGAGCATTTATTTACAGAAAATGAGAAATGGTCAAATAAACAAAAAGGACTTAAATAATGCAAAAAGAAATCAATATTTGGTGGAATAACCCTGGTGGTTTTCAATCAGAGTTTTTCATGCATCTTGGCATCATGTTTTCCTCCACCAGTCTTACACACTGCTTTTGGATAACTTTATGCTGCTTTACTCCTGGTGCAAAACTTCAAGCGGTTTAGCTGCAATGATCTGAAATCTGATCTGAATAGTAGATTAATCATTTATTCTGCTTATATTAGAGCTCCTCTCTTCCTCTGAGGGTGGCTGTACTCTGGGATCTGTGTTTAAAGTTTAGTAAAGCTCTTTTTTAAAACTCTGTTTCTCTGATTTTGCTATTTATAGGTTTATGTTTGAGTAAAATGAACATTGTTGTTTTATTCCATAAACTACAGACAACATTTCTCCCAAATAAAAATGTTCTCATTTAGAGCATTTATTTACAGAAAATGAGAAATGACTGAAATTACAAAAAAAAGACAGAGCTTTCAGACCTCAAATAATGCAAATAAAACAAGTTCATATTCATAAAGTTTTAAGAGTTCAGAAATCAATATTTGGTGGATTAATAACCCAGGTTTTTAATCACAGTTTTTTTTCATGCATCTTGGCATCATGTTCTCCTCCACCAGTCTTACACACTGCTTTTGGATAACTTTATACTTTTACTGCGGGATGTGTGATTAAAGTTTAAAGTTCAGTTTAGTAAAGATCTTTTTTAAACTCTGAGAGAAACATTCTTTTCTCTCTTTTCTCTCTCTGAACTGGGAGTCTGACCTACTTGCCCGCTCTCGCTCTCTGCGCCAGCCAGTCGTTTCACATTCACAGAACGGATGCTGTTCCGGGTTCCTGGCAGCGTTCTGTGGGTTCTAAGCCATTTTCTTGGTAAAGTGCAGTGGGACATGCCTTGCTGAGGCTTGCACTGAGATCATTTTAGCACACGGCCGGCTGGCTTTGGCCCGCGGGCTGTAAGCGCGGGCGCGGAGCGGGCACATGGCGCCCCGCACATGGCCGTGATTGATTTGGCAGTGACCGTGGCCTAAATTCAGTGGAAATCCCTCCCTGGTGGCACCAACTGCCAAATAGAGCGATGCTGGGCAGAGCCTGAATGTAAGTTTATGTTGAAAACAGCCCCAGAGCTGCTGGCGCTCGCAGAGGGCCTGGCATCGTCATGCCCACCACAGCGCTTCACTAAACGAGGAAGAAACACCAGCCTACAGTCAGTCACGACCCCGTGACATCTTCATCCGGAGCACAGAGGAGGAGAAATGTGCTTTACTTATAATTTTAATGTTTTAACCCTCTATGGAAGTATTTAGGAATATAAAGTTTAAAAACGTCCACAACTAGTTATTTTTAAATTTTGACCTTTGACCTTGATTTGGGCTGAATGTCATTTATAAATTACTTTGTCCCATCAGGGATAAAAAACGATTTTCCAAGTCGTAATGCCATTCAGAAATAATTGTATTTTATTTAGGATAACAAGATAAAACCTTAAACATAACATTATTACATTATTACTTTTTAGATTAAAAGATTCATCAAGGTTTTTTTGGCCATTTAAAAATGTAGATTAAAAAGAAAAATAGTTGGTTCAACATTTAGGTGTAAGGAGGATACCACAGTAGAAAAATATATATATTGTAATCTGAAATACAAAATAAATATTGTCCATCATAAAATCTTTGTCCATGAGATAAAAGAAGATAAGATTCGAAATCTTATCTTTTTGCGGTACAGAGCAACCAATAAATCAATCCAGTCCATCTCTCCCAAGACATAATATTGTTCATTGCATCTGACTCTGTAAAAGTGAAATTGTAAAACAATTGTTGTATTTTTTTTCCCCTTAATGGTTCATTGTTAGTTCTGCATGACTGATGTTTCTTTGGTTGAAAAGAGCACTTCATTTGATTAAATTACAGTTACAATTAGTAAATGCTTTAATAAACATGTTGAGCTAAAATCACATTTTTTGGAAAGGACCTAATTACATTATTTCCCTTAAAATGAGTGTACCACTGCATCCACTGTATCTACCATGTGGCCCAAAGCACGGCACTGTCTTACTTACTTCCCCTGGATACTAAAAATGAAAGATGCATGGGTTAATATGGTGCTACACTTTATTTAAGTAAGTAAAATCTACTAAGGTATCCATAGGGTTAATACAATGGCTGCTGTGCTTGCGCAGAGCTCCATATCCACTGGTGATTTCCCACCAGCATGCTGTCCTTCCTCCACCTCCTTTGCACAGCCTGCAAGCTGATTGGCTCTTTTTTCAGTAAACCATAGGACTTTATCCCTATCATCTCCGCATTATCATCATCTCCTCACTCACAAGATAGCACCTCATAACTTGATGGTACAGGTGTGGGCGTTCCCAAATTTTCCCTATAGAAGGGTGGCAGTGCCAGGGGTCTGTATTTCTGGTGTCTCTGCAGGTCCGACTCGCTCTGAATATATTTATTAAGCTGAAGGACGAGTTTAAAAGAACGGATCTTTTTTTTGTTTCTAAATCTAAAGCTACCTGAATGACCACCGGCCAGGTTTCTATGGCAACACTGAGAGCAAAGTGACGGCCTTATAAGGACTGGATGCGCCGCGGCGGGCACGCGTCCACCCAGCGCCAGGCTTCACACAGATATAAAAAATAAAGAGTGTCCTGATCTGCTGACGGAGGAGTGAGGACTGCAGGGACTCGTGGGAAACACTGACATACATAATATATTTCTGCAGCACTACAGAACATATACCCATATATCATAACATTATGACTGCGTCACGTTATTCTCGGCTCCACTTATCATAGAAAACACTTTATGTTTTTTATTATAAGTAAAAACTGTATTTCTGTATCTGTTTCTCTGAATACTTTATTATTACCCTCATTATTTTCACCCTGTTCCTCAGTACTTACCACCCACAGGATTCTGTCTACAGGACACTGCCCGCAAGATTCTGTCTATAGGACACTGTCTACAGGATACTGCCCACAGGATGTTACCCACAAGGTACTGCCCACAGGATTCTGTCTACAGGACTCTGTCTACAGGACACTGCCCGCAAGATTCTGTCTATAGGACACTGTCTACAGGATACTGCCCACAGGATGTTACCCACAAGGTACTGCCCACAGGACTCTGTCTACAGGATGCAACCCACAGGACACTGCCCACTGGATACTGCCTGCAGGACACTGTCTACAGGATGCTGCCCATAGGTGACTGCCTGCAGGATTCTGTCTACAGGACTGAGTCCACAGAACACTGCCTACAGGATTCTGTTTACAGGACTCTGTCTACAGGACGCGACCCACAGGATTCTGTATACAGGACACTGCTTACAGGACGCGACCCACAGGACTCTGTATTCAGGACACTGCTCACAGGATGCCACCCATAGGATGCTGCCAGTGATGGTATAGTTACTTTGAAAAAGTAATCCGATTACTGATTACTCCTTTAAAAAGTAACTTAGTTACTTTATGGATTACTTGATTTTAAAAGTAACTAAGTTACTGTACAAGTTACTTTATTAGTTACTTTCAGCAGCTGCAGACACCACGTCCCGCCGCCTTAACATAAAAATTATAACCAGTTTTGCCAATACTCCCTTTATTGGAAAAAGCATTTTTAACAGCATCAATGTATCTCTAGACATTTAAAGTTGAGCTATTTATTTTTATAAAATTAAAAGACCATTTCTCTTGAATTAACTTAACATAAATATTTGTTTTTATAAAAAATAAAATATGGTCTTTCTTGATTTCACTTAACATAAATACTTGTTTTTATAAAAAAAAAATAAAATAAAGAAAGTCTTTCTTGACCTGACATATATTGTATTTTTTTCCTTTTCAAATTTCATATTGTTTTTACAGACCATTTTTACTGAAAGATGTTACTGAGCTCTATGTATCACATGCAGAGGGGGAACAAAAAAAAGTTTTAGATTTGATTTGCTCACTTGGCATTTTTTGAAAGGCAAAATAATGTAGTAATATGCTCAAAATCATGTAACTTAAATATATAATTATATTAAATTATGGTCATCCAACCTCTGTGGAGTTGTGGGTGCTAATTTGTAATTTGAACAAGTATTTCTAATAAAACAGATGTTTTATTAATGTATAATTTATGTTATTGGATGAATAAAGGGATACTGCAGTGTCTCATGGAACCTGGTAAGACAAGCAGACTGTAAGAACTGTGATTTGTTTTCTCTGTTCTTCTAGTGTGTATGCTGACCTCGGACAGTACTTCTGAAATGCTAATGCTTATCTTTTGGAATTTGATTCCTTTGATTCTTATTTTTTAAAGCATCAGAAAGTTATCAGTATATTTCTGTATGCAGGGCTTAATTTTGCACATGTAAATCCCAAAGCTTTAATCGTTTTAAAAGTTGTATATAGATATTTCTCAGAGTTGCACAGACAATTGTAGGCAGACCACCAGTCACAATAAATTTGAATGAATAACCTTCAATAATAAATTACTGGCCAATACATTGAGGTAACACTTCATGATCAGCCTCAAGCCTACTATCCCATGACTTGTAGAAGTAATGTCAGTGTAATTCCTAAGTGGTCAAACATCACATAGAGGCGAGTTGTTGAAAATTACACTTTGGTTTTAAGTATAACAAAAAAGTGTAACAACACTGAGAGCCTTTGCATATTACCAGATACATTATTTATATAAATTCAATTAAAGGAATAACTTTCACTGAAATACAAAACTGAAATTGTCCTTGGAGCTGACATGACCTTATCCACCTTATCATATTTGGGAATATGAGACACCTGGGATAATCAGCTTTTAACTTCAGAACATCTCTGTTCATTACATTAATAATAAATCAATAATTTCTGATTTATTCTTTCAGTGTTTAGTTGAAGTGTTAAAAAGTGGTTGAATGTGGGCATCAAATCCACATTTAATAAAATATTAAAATTAATTTTTTTCCATAAACACATTTCAAGAAACTTAGCGATAGTGTGATCAAATAAACAGACAAAAGTGATAGCAATAAAAAAACATTTATTGACAAAGTTAAGAAACAAACAAAATTAAGAACAGTTAAAAAAAAAAAAAAAAAAAGTGTCCAAACCTCTTTTGAGTAAGCACAAAGGAGACAGCGGCAAATAAAATTCTCTCAGAAAGAGAGATAGAAACCTTGAGAGGAACCCATACTCCTTGGGTCAATACACAAATTAAAAATGTAAAAATCTGAAAAAGACAAAGAACATAAACATTAAATGAAACAAAAATATATACAATGCAAATATAAAATCCCGTATAAAGACATACAATTAATAAACCCGCCTTTAATTTTATAAAAAAATAAATAAAAAATAATGTATAATTAAGTACAGAAAGATTAATAGTAAAATAGTAAAAAGGTAAGTACAATATTAATTGATTAAAGCACTAAAAGACAAACGTTAAAATGTTTTTAATGAATATAAGCCCAAAATAAGACTAAAACACCAATACAATAACCATTAATAAAGCAAGTAACTAAGCAATAAAAGAAATATATACAAAAAGTGTATGGATTAAAACACTAACAGTATACTACATAAAGATAAATACAGTTAAGTAATTAATAAACATCAAAAGATAAACAATATCAAGATAAAAGGATTAAAGCCTTAAGTACATGAACACAAATACAAAACAGGAAGCAATTAAAAGCATACAATACACAAAACGATTAAAACATTTATATAGTTAAAGAAAATCATTACCTTTTTAAAAGTATGGAATCAATAGCTTTATTAATACCTGCTATTTTTCTTAGGTGTGTTTTATAAAAAAAACCCTCTAAACTAAACTAGAGTATAGAGCTGGGCGATATGGCCGAAAAAAAAAATCTAAGATTTTTTTTTTTAAATCCAATTTTCGATTTAAATCGATTTTTTCCCCTACTAAAAATCAAACTAAAGATTATAAAGAAATGGTTAAAAACTAGTTCTTATTTAATTTGTTTTCACTTAAAATGTTCCATTTGTGGTTAAAGTGCAACCAGAAACAAGCAAAAAAAAAACTATTGTAAACAGTGAGAACATCTAGTGACTTTTAGAAAGCTTTCTCCAACATAGTTTAGGTACTGACACAATGCACCCTCAAACTTAAATAAATAAATAAATAAATAAACACACCCTTAAAAACAAATAGAAATAAATGAAATGGTGCCCTTTTTTGATAAAACTTACAAAGTAGACAATAGAAAACAAGTACAATTTATATGCTCTTAAGTAAATACTTTTCCCTATTGGGCTAGAATTGCAAAACAAAGCATTTAAATAAGTGCCAGTGTTCTATAAAATGAGATCTTTTCTCATGAATATGCAAAACATCTTAACTTGTAGTGCATACAAAACCTGGTACACGGTTGGAAGATGTGCCAGGGACAGTTCCTTGATTAACGTTGAATGGTGAACTGGTGCTGCTGCTGCGTTCATTCCTATGGTAGCAGCACTTCTCCCACTCCGCTACATGCTTCTGTTTAAGGTATAGTGATAAATTGATTCACCTTACAGCGAGGACCTGTTTGGTCTACGTCCGACGCCGCAAAACCGAACCAACTCCAGATCACGGAGCTAGTTGCTCTTAAGCTCCGCCGTCATGTGTTTTGTGTATGTGTGTGTGTGCACATGTGTGTTTGTGCGTGCAAGGGAGGGAGGGAGGGAGTGAGGGAGGGGCAGGGGGTGCGCGCTGGAGGGAGGGAGGTATGGAGGGAGCTAGCTAAGCTCACTCTGTGCCCACAGAGGAGCGTCTGTGGTGAAAAAGAAAACTCAGAGAAAATCGATTTTCATAAAAACACATTGTCCTTAACTATAAATTCGAATTTATCGATAAAATCGATTAATCGCCCAGCTCTACTAGAGAACTCTCTAAACTAGAGATTGAAAATATAGATTTTTTAAAATTATTATTATTGTTTTATATGGTACCTGACTGAGGTGTGCCTGATGTGGTGGCTGTGTCGTGGTGTATACTTAGCCAGGGGTCATAGAGCAGATGGTGGAGAGATGATATGAGACTTCTTTGAGGTGATCTCCGTGCTGGTGTTGAAGGGTCACCTCTCACACACAGCAGGATGATTCCTATCTGCAACACTGTGGAGGATTTGGCCTCATGGGTAAACCACTCATGAGGAAGGTCCTGAAAAGTAAATTAGAGACAGTGACTGAGCGTTAAGGAATGTTTTTGACCTGAATCTCTATTCAGTAATGGTAGCTTCTACGAAGACAGTTCTCTGCCTGTAGTGTTCACTGAAAACCCATACCAGAAGAACAGAAGATGAAGGCGTGGTTCCTAACTGTACATCTGAACCAGGATGTTCTATGGCTTGAGGTCACAGTGCAGAACCCCTCTGGCATGGACCTCAATCACGCCTTCAACTAGCTGCCTTAGAAGTACCTGCAGAGTACACAGAGCACATTATAGTAAAGTTAAATTGGCTGAAATTTATCCCAACATTTGCAAAACTTGTGATTGTCGGCACGCTGCCACGTTCAATAAAAAAATATATAAGTACCTACAGAGTGTAAGAAACAGACAGAGGGAAATTACAGTCGCTATAGAACAGGCAAACAGTTATTCAGTGGGTAGCTGCTACATTAAGGGTGAAGAGAGAAGAGTGTTCAGGTACCTAACGATTTTCCAATGATTTCACAGTTGCAGACAAATTTCCAGAGTCAGGATAAAATCACGAGAGTCTGGCTAGAGTCGAGCTGCAGTTGAGTTGCGGTCGTGTCATCTCAATCGTTAAGTGTAAGGTGGTTACGATTGAAAGTTTTAGTCAGTCGGGTTTGGGTACTGGCGCTCCGATAAAATCAACTGTGTTTGTTTTTTATTTATTAGCAGTGTGAGCAGCAGCTGTAAGATCGAAAGAGCGTATTACACCTCTCTGTTTGGAAATATTTTAAAGTGGACTGCAAAGGCAGGATTTTACAAGGTGGGAAGGAAAAAAATGCACATTCAACAACAAACATGATTTACCACCTGAGAAACAATAAGCACCCAGCACAATCCTCCCAGTACACTGCAGACACTCAGTACAATTAGCAACAGCACTGCCAACACATTTCTCTGTGTGTGTTTCCGTCCCTTAATTAGTTCCCCCGGTAAGTCAGTAATAAGAACAAATAGAGTAATAATATTAAGCTATTAATGTATTAACATATATTCATCAACCTCTTTTGGGTGGGGATGGAGAAGGTGGAGTGGCCACTGCTTCAGCTGGAGCTCCAGGACACTGAGGATGTTGTGTCTTTTGGAACTGGGCCTGATTTTACAGAACAGAAACAAAACAGTTCATGGTAGCTGTATCAATTTATCCAATAAAGTAGATCTACAGGTCTTACTTTATATAAATAAAACTAACCGACATAAAATAGAATGAATAAAATATATATTTTTTAAAACACACAGGCCTGCATGAAAATGTTCAGGACATCCAGAATGGCAAGTATTTAAAAACATGGTCCAGTGTTAATTTTTAATAGCATGTTTAAAGTCTATACTATCTAAGGCAGTGAGACAAATACAGCAACTTTTCTAAAATGACACTCTTCTACTGCAGCACAGACTTACACTCCCTCCTTAAAAAAATGCTCAAAACCAGAAAAAAAAAAAAACAAACAAACACACCCTGGGAGGTTAGCTCTTTAAATAGCTTTTGACCAGCATAGGTAATGTTTATTTCTGGATGATCAGCTGGACTCAGCAGGGCCAACATTAGTAGCCTAGTCTTTTAAAATTAATTAACTCATTTTTTTAAACCCATCAAGTCCAGTAACAGCTGTGTTTATTTGTTTTTTAAAGTCACTGGTTAGCTGCGGGTGTAACTTCACAGACCGCGATCTCAGTTCACAATTATGCAGCCACACATCTTATAAAATCTCCTTCTCCTAACCAAATATCCAGCACAACAAACCCAGCTTTAAACCCAAACCATCGCTGTATAAACAGAGACAGAGGAGAAGTTTTCTTTCAGTGTTTTCTGACAGAAACTGTGAGGATTCAAAAAAAAGACAAGAGTGTGTTTACTAATCCGTTACTCGTTCGTGATGAAGTTAACGCTAACTTGCACGTACAGTGGATTCACGCGGTTAGTTAATAGTATGCAAAATGCAGTGAATGCTGCTGTTTGGGGTCAAAATAAACTAAACACCTTAGCTAATAAATCATGGACTGCAGAAAACTAAGCCGGAGACACAACAAACGCTAGCTCTGTAAGTTAGTTGTCTAACGGAGTTACGTTAAGTGCATAAAACTGCCTGCACAGATCAGAACATAACAGCAGCTTACCTTTTCATGTTAAATCCTCGACGAAAGCATTCTTTTCTCATATCTTTATAAAATCCAGTTGCAGCGTCACCTGCTCGTTCAGAAACAAAACAAACACCCAGCGCCGTTTAAGAGCTGATTCACGACCTTCTCTCCCAGCACAGGGTGTGTTTTTCTCAATCAGCAGCAGCTTTTAAACCAGGCTGTAGTTCAGTAATAAGATCGCGTTTCACCGAGAGCTGAAACAGCCAGTTAGCTAACGGTAGTTAAAATACCTAACAGGCCTGAGAGCTCGTCTCGGTACTCCGGTGTAATTCGGCAGGGTTTTTGTAGATATTTAATTTCTTAATCTTATTAATACTGAATTAAAGTATGGTAATCTGGCTAATGTTGAAAAGTCAACTAGCTTTTTACCAAAACACTTTGTTAATTTCTACCTAATTTTAGCTGTGTGTTCCCACAAGACGAAGAAACAAACAAACAAAAAAAAATTCGCTGCCGACTGCGCGAAATTTAGCGGCCGACTGCGCATGCGCGAAATTTAGGGGCCGACTGCGCATGCGCGAAATTTAGCGACCGTCTGCGCATGCGCGAAATTTAGCGGCCGTCTGCGCATGCGCGAATATTCGCGGCCGACTGCGCATGCGCGAAATTTATCGGCCGACTGCGCATGCGCGAAATTTAGCGACCGTCTGCGCATGCGCGAAATTTTTATGTTCGCGCATGCGCAGACGGCGCTAATTTTCGCGCATGCGCAGACGGCCGCTAATTTTCGCGCATGCGCAGAGGGCCGCTAATTTTCGCGCATGCGCAGTCGGCCGCTAAATTTCACGCATGCGCAGTCGGCCGCTAAATTTCGCGCATGCGCAGACGGGCGCGAATATTCGCGCATGCGCAGACGGCCACCCCCTTTTTTTTATTTATTTTTTTATTCGTCTTGTGGGAACACACCGCTAAAATTACGTATAAATTAACTAAAAGTGTTTTGGTAAAAAGCTAGTTGACTTTTTAACATTAGCCAGATTACCATACTTTAATTCAGTATTAATAAGATTCAGAAGTTAAATATCTACAAAAACCCTGCCGGATTAGACCGGAGTACCGAGACGAGCTCTCAGGCCTGTTAGGTATTTTAACTACCGTTAGCTAACTGGCTGTTTCAGCTCTCGGTGAAACGCGATCTTATTACTGAACTACAGCGTGGTTTAAAAGCTACTGCTGATTGAGAAAAACACATCCTGTGCTGGGAGAGAAGGTCGTGAATCAGCTCTTAAACAGCGCTGGATGTTTGTTTTGTTTCTGAACAAGCAGGTGCTGCTGCAGGTAATCGAGCTAACTGTAGCTAATTAGCTTAGCCGGTTGAGCTAACTGTAGCTAATTAGCTTAGCCAGCCATGCTCCACTCGCTAGCTCGCTAACGTTAGCTATCTTACAGCGTTATTCGCCTATAACACGCTTTAAATAGTCTTTAAATAGTGGTAAGACTATTTAAAGCGTGTTAACGGCGAATAACGCTGTAAGATAGCTAACGTTAGCGAGCTAGCGAGTGGAGGATGGCTGGCTAAGCTAATTAGCTACAGTTAGCTCGATTACCTGCAGCAGCACCTGCTCGTTCAGAAACAAAACAAACACCCAGCGCCGTTTAAGTATCATAATAAGACCGCGCTTCACCGAGAGCTGAAACAGTCAGCTAACTAAATTACTCACCGGGACTCCGCCGCGCTGCTCTAATCTAATCCGGCAGGGTAATAATCACTATCGGTGCTGAAGGCTCGCTAGTGCCGCTGTTTTAAGACTGAGTGGCTTTAAATGAAAACAGAGTAAAGAGCAGCGCAGCGGACCTTCAGCACCAGAGTGAAGAAATACTGGATTATTTGACCCAATATTAATAACTGTTCCCCATAAAACACAGCGAGGCTTTGGACTCCTGCAGTCCCCATGCAGCTCCCGGAGAAAAGGACGTCTTTTTTGTGGCTACTGATTCAGTGGAGTGGAGCCACGACCATTCAAAACTAGGTTCGGGGTTTTTTTGTTGCCCGAAAGGTTTTTAATTTGTGTTTAATATATTCATTATATGTTATATTGTATTAAAACGTGAGATATAAACGTAAATAATCATAATTTAATAGGAACGGTGAAATATATTATTTTAATTATATTAAATATCATGCCTCAAAATCTCAGATCTCCCCCTCTTTTCCAGTGACTTTGGTTTCTTCCACAAGTCTTTTGATGAGAGGGCGGGCGGAGCTGGACTGGAGAAAGAGGGCCGGTGTTCTGTCGAATTCTGCTACCTTGTCGAACCGTGCTGCGCCAATGTATATTTAACTGTAAAAATACAAAAGAAGCACTATTTTAGGGCATGTACCCAGTGATATTCCAGTAGATGTACGTTAGTAGATTTGGAGTGCATAATTCATTGTACAATGGCAAAGTTATAGTAAATATAGCTCTTTACAAACTGCTTTTGTATTTATTTATGATAATAAGTGTAATTTTTAGTTTCCATTTACACTTCTGTGCAATGATAGTGCGTCCAGGTTGTTTAATGCACATAACCTGCCCTAAAACAAGATTAATTATACATAAAACACGAGAAAGATTTAAATTGTGTAGGTCGGCGCATGCGCACTACCTTTGGGAAGCATGTATCGATGGGTAGCAAAATTCGACAGAACACCGGACTAAAAAAACTGTTTTTAACACACCTTGGGTTTGGGCTGTATTCACTCAGTCGCAGTTAAATAAACTCACTGGCCATTTAGGAATCACTTAGACCAGAATTATAATAGAATAAACAATAAAATAATAAAATGTTATATAAAATCTAAAAAAAAAATCACCAGTGTCAGTGGCTGTCTTTACACTACAAGCCAAGGGCATGAATACTAAACAGATGCAGATTTGCAGTGGCCTTTTTTATGCTCAATCAGTTTGAAGACTGAGAACATATGTCTGCACTCCCCTCCAAAGAATTGGGCGGAAAAAGCATTATTAAAAGATGAATAATGAAGACTGGAAATTGGAAATCAGTTAATTACAACTTTGTCAGTGTGTCCAGGCCCGGAGTGGCTAATCGGGAGATTCGCGAGGATTCCCGATGGGCCGGCTGTGTCTGCTGAAGTGTCTTATTGTGTACCTTGGGGAAGATGTGGGCAGTTATTAAGGAGTATATCTATGCTGGTGTTTTACCGGAGTCAAGCTATCCGCGCGTATACGCGCGATTTTACGGTAAACAGACGCGCAGGAGGAGAGCACGCTAAAAAACACAGAGAGAGACAGACACGTTTCAGTCGGTTATATTAATTCAGACATACATTAAGCCCAGAAACGAGAAGAAAACGGATTAAAATAACTCACCTCACTGTAGATTTAGTGCAGTACATTATCTATTTGATATAATACCATAACAATCCCATCGGTTTTTAAGAGAGAGAGAGAGAGTTTTATATTAATATTACTTTTTCAATCCATGCTTCAAATTAAATTTCTCATGAGTTTCCCAAAAGGCCAAAACAGATCCAGTACCTCTTAAAAGAGTCCATCCTAGACTATTACCTCTGCAAATTTGGGTAAATTGCACTGTATTGTTTATTTTATATTAATAAAAAAAAATGTATGCATGTTTAAAATTAAATTTCTCATGATTTTTCCATAATGCCAAAACAGATCAATGACCATTTGAAAGAGTCCAACCTAGTCTATGACTCCTGCAAGTTTTGGCAAATGTCACTGTATTGTTTATTTTATATTCATTTTTATTTTTATTTTTATTCATGCTTAAAATTAAATTTCTCATGATTTTCCCCTAATGCCAAAACAGCTTCACTACCATTTGAAAGAGTATGTTCTAGCCTATGACTCCTGCAAGTTTGGGCAAATTTCACTGTATTGTTTATTTTATATTCATTTTTGTATTTTTTTATCATGCTTAAAATTCAATTTCTCATGATTTTCCCATAATGCCAAAACAGGTCCACTACCATTTGAAAGAGTACAACATAGGCTATCACCTCTGCAAGTTTGGGCAAATTTCACTGTATTGTTTATTTTATATTATTATTATTTTTTTTTATTCATGTTTAAAATTTAATTTCTCATGATTTTCTTATAATGCCAAAACAGTTCCACTACAATTTGAAAGAGTCTGTCCAAGGCTATGACTCCTGCACGTTTGGGCAAATTTCACTGTATTGTTTATTTTATATATATATATATATATATATATATATATATATATATATTTTTTTTTAACAGTTCCACTACAATGTGAAAGAGTAAAACATAGACTATGACCCCTGCAAGTTTGGGCAAATTTCACTGTATTGTTTATTTTATATTAATTTTATAATTTTTATTCAGGCTTAAAATTAAATTTCTCATGATTTTCCCATAATGCCAAAACAGTTCCAAGAGTCTGTCCAAGGCTATGACTCCTGCACGTTTGGGCAAATTTCACTGTATTGTTTATTTTATATATATATATATATATATATATATATATATATATATATATATATATATATATATATATATATATATATATATATAGATATATATATATTTTTTTTTTATTATTTTTTATTTTTTTTATTCATGTTTAAAATTAAATTACTCATGATTTTCCCATAATGCCAAAACAGGTCCATGACCATTTGAAAGAGTACAACATAGGCTATGACTCCTGCAAGTTTGGGCAAATTTCACTGTATTGTTTATTTTATATTCATTTGTTTTATTTTTTTATTCATGTTTAAAATTAAATTTCCACAACATAGGCTATGACTCCTGCAAGTTTGGGCAAATTTCACTGTATTGTTTATTTTATATTATTTTATTTTTATTTTTTATTCATGTTTAAAATTAAATTACTACTGATTTTCCCATAATGCCAAAACAGGTCCATGACCATTTGAAAGAGTACAACATAGGCTATGACTCCTGCAAGTTTGGGCATATTTCACTGTATTGTTTATTTTGTATCAATTTTTTTATTTTTTATTCATGCTTAAAATTAAATTTCTCATGATTTTCCCATAATGCCAAAACAGGTCCACTACCATTTGAAAGAGTCTGTCCTAGGCTATGACCACTGAAAGTTTGGGTAGATTTTACTGTATTGTTTATTTTATATTATTATTATTTTTTTAATCCATGCTTTAAATGAAAATTCTCATGATTTTCCAATAATGCCAAAACAAATAAAACAAAAACGTCCACTTAACTGTTCCACCATTAAACTGCTCAGCATATTTCTAAACAGTCTAGTCTAGAAATCACCTGTTAAAGACACCTGTGCTAGAAACAGGGGGTGTGAGTTTAAAACCATCACCTTAAATCCAATACCTCAAGTGCAAAGGGCTATCTATAGTGAAACCTGCAGAAATACGCAGTGCTGATATCCTGAGGAACTGATAGGACTGCCTCACAGTGGCCCTGTGATGGCTTATTGGAGAATGAATTTACATCTGATACTAGCAAGTATTAAAAATAAACAAAACAGTGAAATTTGCCCAAACCTGCAGAGGTGACAGACTCTTTCAAATGGTTCTCGACCTGTTTTAAAGGATTCAAGGAGATTTTACTGTCATTCGTATCACATGTGGTTCATGAGGTGGAACGAAATTGTGATCTCACGATTCAGTTTACACACAAGAGCTGTTGTTAAAATAGATATATAAATAAAGTAAGACAACAAAATAAAATAATACAATAAAAATAGAATATAACAAAATGAAGATAAGATAAAATAAACAAAACAGTACAACTTGTCATAGCCTAGGACAGACTCTTTCAAACGGTCATGGATCTGTTTTGGTATTATGGGAAAATCATGAAAAAAAATATTGTAAGCATAAATAAAAAATAATAATAATTATTATAAAATAATCAATACAGTAAAATTTGCCCAAACATGTAGAGGCGATAGCCTATGTTGTACTCTTTCAAACGGTCATCGACCTGTTTTGGCATTATAGGAAAATCATGAGAAATTTAATTTTAAGCATGAACTTTGCCCAAACTTGCAGATGTGATAGCCTAGGACAGACTCTTTCAAATGGTAGTGGACCTGTTTTGGCATTATGGGAAAATCATGAGAAATTTAATTTTAAACATAAATAAAAAAAACAATTAATATAAAATAAACAATACAGTGAAGTTTGCCCAAACTTGCAGGAGTCATAGACTATGTTCTGTAAGAAAGATTATCCAAAGATCCTCTCGCTAACACGGACCAGGAAGCTTCCAGCGCTGCCTGACTTCAGCAAATCCTCCGCCTCCTCACGAGTAATAATACCTGTGTACAAAGAGAAAGAGCTCAAATCAAAAACGTTTAATCACGTATTTCAATTTATTGACTGTAAGATAATTATTTATTATGTTAGTAATATTGCAAACAAATATAAAGAAATAGCATTAATGCTTTGAAATAATAATAATAACAAACCCAGTAATTATAAGCAGAACACTTAGACAGAGAGAGAGAGAGGTTTTTCTTGGATTAAAGCTCACAGATGGCCCACACTTTGAACTCACCATGAAACCAGGGGGCAACTCGACTCTCGCCTTGCTGTAAACAAACTCTGAGGGTCTGCTTCTCTTTAAACCAGCGAATAATTTCATCCCTGCTGGACGTCGACAGCGACCGGCGCATACCTGGCTTCCTGTTGATCATAACGGACTGCCTCTCTCATACCAGAAAATCCTACATGACATCAGCTCTGTTAAACTGATAAGCATATATGACACAGCCTAGAGCAGTGATGGTATAGTTACTTTGAAAAAGTAATCCGATTACTGATTACTCCTTAAAAAAAACTTAGTTACTTTATGGATTACGCGATGTGTGTGTGTGTGTGTGTGTGTGTGTGTGAGGTGGAGAGAGAGAGAGAGAGGTGGAGAGTAACGCACAGTGACTTGGATAAGTAACTTTAATCTGATTACTGGATTGGAAATAGTAACGCGTTAGATTACTCGTTACTGAAAAAAAGAGTCAGATTAGAGTAACGCGTTACTGACATCACTGGATGCTGCCCACAGGTTTTTGTCTACAGGACTGTATCTACAGGACACTGCCCACAGGAATCTGTCTACAGGACACACAGGAATCTGTCTACAGGATGCTGCGCACAGGACGCCACCTACAGGATTGTCCACAATATGCTTGTCATAGAACACTGCCCACAGGACTCTGTCTATTGGACACTGCCCACAGGATGCTGGCCACAGGTTTTTGTCTACAGGACTCTGTCTACAGGACGCCACCCACAGGACACTGTCGACAAGACTCCGCCTACAGGACACTGCCCACAGGAATCTGTCTACAGAACGATACACCGCCGAAATAATAACAATAATAGCTCCTCTGTGGTAGTTTTCCATCCTGTGGGTTCTGAATATTGAAGAACAGTGTAATAAATTATACAGAAAAACAGATAAAAAACACAGTCTGTAATAATTATACAACTATAAAGTGTCCTTTACGATCAGTGGAGCAGAAAAAAGGTGTGTTTGTATCATTTTGACAGAAGAATCGTGCTAAAACACACGCTGATTTTCACACTGTTTGTTTCCACACACTAAAAACACTGGTGTATAAAAAACATAGATATAAAAAAATAAAATCACTAATATAAAAAATGAAAAGTGTCCTGATCTGCTGACGGAGGAGTGAGGACTTCTGGGAAATACTGAGACAAATAATAGATCTCTGCGTCATTACAGAATATAAACACACACACACACTGCATCAATAATACATCTGGGTGTGATCAGACGGTGCTCAGACGGAACTCGGACCCTGTGGGACGAGGCTGTATTGGTTTTCCAATATCACCTCTTTACTGCAGCACACACACACACACACACACACACCATGAAAAACACACACTGAATAAATACCACACACACACACACACACACACACACACACCTGCTTAATAATAACTAACACGCTGCCTGTCAAAAGTTCCAGGACAGACTGCGTAAAGTTTTATAGCAAGTGAACAACTTTCACCTTTCAGCACAAAGCATTAAACAGCCTGTAGCATAAAGATCACACAATTATATTATTAAAATGATATTATCTATAATAACATGCATAGGCGTAGGAACCGGGGGGGATGGGTGGGACATGTCCCACCCAATATTAGAAACAGGTGGATTTGTCCCCCCCAAAAATGATATCAGTTCGCTCAGGTCAGCTGTACTATTAATGAGGAGACAGACCGGACCAATCACGGAGCCGGTTCAGGTATTAAGTCACGCCTCTCAGTAGAAACAGCCAATCAGCTTGCTGGTTTTGCGGCGCGCGGAGCTGAGGCAGTTTGCTGTTGGGGAAGCCCCGCCCCCTCGCTGTGAGATTTAGCAGCGGGATCGGGCTGCAGCAGCTTCAGCTGATTTTAAAACAGATATGGATATACGGAGATTTTACTAAAATAAAGGTAACGATAGGCTAACCACTTCAACTGTGATGATATGTTTCTGATAGCTGGTTAAAAATACACGTCTCTGAATCAGCACACAGTTTAAACCCACTGTGATTAATAAACTGCAGCTGTGTTAGTGTGTAAGCTTACCCTGATAGCAGACTACTCCGATCCGGATCCATTTTACCTCCGGCATATCCGCGCTACAGTCAGGTCTGTTTAGTGGATCTGGTCCGGCTTCACTCCGGGTTCGGGTTATGATTGTGACTCACGTTCAGATCCGTTTTACTGACGGTAAATCCGCATAACAGTCCGTCTCATTTCACGCCTTCCATATGACTTCGGCACGGAGTCAGATACCAGATGTGAGTTCAGTGTCAGTTCAGTGTCGTTTTGCGGATCCGGGCCGCATCGGCGGAGCGGCACAGGAGCGGGAGAAATTCAAACTCAGCGCGAGGACCAACTGACATCTGCTGAATCTGCGCTTCAGGTGAGTTAACTAGCTACCTAGCTAGCGTCATTTAATTACATTTATTGCTCATTTTTAATCTTGTATATGCTAAAGTTGATTTATCACGTGTATGTTGGATAATATCAATTGTTTTTTTGTGTATTTAATGTTAATTGTTGTCAATTTGTAGGCAAAATTGACAAAAAGCTTCAGTTAACGATACCAGTTAGTTATGCTAGTATTAGCTAGTATAACTAGCTAAGCTAACCAGGCTAACTAGCTGAAATAAACGCTGTTAACTCATTTTGCTCGAGTAACACACCTTTTTTTATTAAAATAAACAACTTTAGTTATTCTTAGAACCTTAAATAGTTGTGTTTGGGCTTAATTATAATAAAGCTCATCAGACGTTTTCCTGCTCCACCTTGTATAGGTTGCTGCAACAGTGATTAATAGTTAGGTTTACAAAACTTATTGCCTCATTTAGTTTAGTTTGTTCATTATTTGCAAATAAGTTTTTGGATAACTCAATCTGGATACATAAAGTCTGATGCAAATCTGATGTATGGTAAGTTAAAGTTCAGCCTTTATTTTAAAAAAGAAAATGCTTAACTTACAATACTGAATGTAATTTTGTTTTGTTTGTTTTTTAGGTGTAATCATTTACCCATCAAATCACCTAACAAGGTAATTAATTCTATTTTCCAGCAGTTCTGTAATTAATTTTGACTTTAAGTCTGTTGATACACGTTTGATTTGATATGTTTGCTCTTAATGTAGCATTTATCCACTTTCTTATTTTAATTGTTTGTTGTGCCACTGCACTAAAAACTTTAAGGGACACTGTAAGATTTTCTTGATTAATTTATATACATTTTTAAAGAAGTAAATTTACAACCATAAAAATTAGTGTTCCACTCCATTGAGCTGTAATATACAGAATAAAAGTCCTCTCATGTCTGATCTGGGCTCCACTGTGTTAAAACAAGGCTATGTAAGTATTTGCGTGCCCTGCTATCAGAACTTTCTCAGCCTCGTTTCAACACTGTGGAGGTCAGATCAGACATGAGAGGAATATTATTCAGTGTATTACACCTCAATGGAGTGAAACAGTGATTTTGAAGTTCAGAATAGCTTTTAAGTTTGTGTTTTGTTTTCTGTCTGTGCTTGCTGCATCTCCCCCTCGCAGGATCAGCCTGGATCCTAACAGTACTTGATGCACTGAGCAGTGACATTATACATAGAGTAGTTAAGGTAAGAAATATACATTTCTTTCCTTTTAAAACATTTGTGTTGTTACGTATAATAACAATTACATCAGGCGTTATCAGATCGAGGTTCAAATGATCAAATCAAATTGTTGGCGGGGACCATGTCTGTGCTAACTCTATACCCTTGAGTAAAGTAACCAAGTACTAATACTTCATTACTTTTCATCCCTTTGCTTTATCTTAAATGATTGCCACCTTTTGAACTAAAATAATTCCTAATCAGTTGTCTATTCCTGACTAGAAAACTAAAAATAACAGTTTTAAATGTTTTGCTTTTTTTTAAGCTGGAGAGAACTACTGCAGGATTTCTCCAGACTCACTGTAATTACACATGGTCACCATGACACACTAAATAGGACAGGGGTGTTTTTCCTGAAAGTGATCAATCTTAGCGAATAACAAACAAACTAACGCATGACGTGAGAAAAGAACGAGCCAGTTCTTCAAGTGTTTCCCATAGAGCTTTGCAAAAAGTTCAAAGAGCGTCTTTGTTGACTCCTCCCCTTTGCAATTCCTGTAAATCCTGTATTTCCTTGGGAATTCCATATAAGTGTGTGTATGGTGCAGTAACAACTGGGTTACAGAATGCACAGACTTGGAGTCTGCACACTTGCTAAGACCGTGACCATCACCAGTTGTCTGCAGGAAACCACCTGTAGCATAAAATCAGTGGGCAGTTAGGTGGTACATGGTGGAACTCTGTGGAACTGAGTTGACCTAGAGGCACACATATACAGTGAGGAAAATGAACACCCTGCGACTTTGCAAGTTCTCTCACTTATAAATCATTGAGGGGTCTGAAATTTTCATCTTTGGTGCATGTCCACAGTGAGAGACATAATAAAAATCCGGAAATCACAATTTATGATTTTTTTTAAATAATTTATTTAATTTACAACTTTCTCAGCAGGATTTGGTATCCGCAAAATGGTTCGAGGTCCTCAGCCCTCGCCTCCCCCAGCACAGAGGAAAACTACCAAGGGCGGTACTCTCATTATAGGAGATTCAATTGTTAGACATTTAAAAGTATCTAAGAGTAATGGCACAATTTCATGTCTTCCAGATGCTTGCATGCTGGTAGTCGGCAAGCGGCTCCCTGGGGCGCATTGCCAAAGCAGGAACCCCGGCACCATCGCCCTCCATGTGGGGATGAGCTTTCGGGAGCGACCGGCCCCATTCCACAGAGACAGGCTTCTCTCTGTGAAGAACATCGAGGCGGTGCTACGCTGAGACTGACTGTCTCTACCCAGTCACACCAGCCAAGTAGGTTTGTTTGCTGGTATTTCTGCTTGTACTATTTGTATGTCAATTCTTCATAATAGTGTAAATAAAACACGTTATCAAAATAGCTGGAAAATCTGTTTTAACAACTCCATTAGAATTAATACAAACTCGTCTGTCCTTCTGAGTTACAGCAACAACCACATTAAATCGGGGCTGTTAAATATAAGATCGCTGGCACCTAAATCAGTTACTGTAGGTTAAATTATCATTGACAATGCACTCTCTATGAGACATGGGTTAAAACTGATGGATATTTAGCTCTAAATGAGTCCACTCCCCCCAGGTTCTAGCTATTTCATCTACCCATGCAGGACTGGTCAGGGTGGTGTAGTCGTCAGTTATAGGAATAAATCAAAATACAGAGTTTGAAGCTAAGTCATTTGAACTGTTTAACCTTATAGTCGCCGGCCTATCTACTGCCACCAAAACCCAACATTCATTCCTGATAACTATGTACCGTCCTCCAGGACCATATGCAAAATTCACTAAGAAATTCAGTATATTTTTTAGCTGCAGTAGCTCTCAACTCTGACAGAGTTATCATTGTTGGTGACTTTAATATCTATTTTGAAAAGAAACAGGGCCCACTGAGAATAGCATTTAAATCAATTTTGGATGCATTAGCCTTCAATGAGAATGTAATGGGCCCACCTACTGATGTACTGACTCAACTTTTTTTTCATTTGGTGATCGTTTTGGCTATGTTGCAGCCAGGGGAATGCATTTTTGCAGAAAACCTGCTTTTTCATTAAATTTTTGAAATCTAATGTCTTTTACTCTCACGTCATTCATACTCTCTGGACGCATTTTGCACTCTCTGGACATGTTCATGGCAAAAATGTACACACACCTACAAACTGCTCTTAAATCATTATACATCAATATTGTTTTGCTTTTTTTTTCATAAATCAGGATTTTAACCATTTAAATAACTGTTTAATAATTTTATACAGTAATTACAGTGAGATAAAAAAAATGTGTTTTCAATGGAAGTCAATGGGGCATTTTTGGCCACGAAGGTGTTCAGAGGGAGTATTTGACACTACATAAAAAAATTCTACCAATGCCCCATACATCTAATATTTATTATATGAGAAATAGTACAACTTTTGTGGGGGTTTTTAATGAATAATTAATCATGAATGTAATTAAACTGTCAATTACATCTACGACTGTTTACTTCCACACTTTCTATAGTTTTTTTGTATTTATATATTTATGTATATATTTTTTTAAGTCTCAATTTAGAATTTTATCCCTCAATAAGTGTATTGTACTACACTTATTGTTTGTTTCTACTGTGTTGTGTAATTGCTACTGGCTGCTAAATTTCCTTCGGGATCAATAAAGTATCTATCTATCTATCTATCTATCTATCTATCTATCTATCTATCTATCTATCTATCTATCTATCTATCTATCTATCAATTAAAGGGTTAAAATCCTGGAATGTATTAAATATTTGATCATTTTGATCAGGGCTGGATTTGATTAAATGATTTATGAAAAAATAGCAAAAAAAAATGTATATGAGTATTTTATTGCTGATTTTGTGCATGTACATTTTTGGCAACAAAGGTGTCCAGAGGGTGCAAAATTTAAATCTGGCACTATGTAAACAAATTATAATGCAATCAAATCAGTTTTGTTGCTAATCTTTTACATGTCCAAGACTCTAATAGTCACCAATGCCTCATTTGTCTGCTGTTTGTTTTGTGGAAAATAATTTTTGTGTGTTTTTTTTTTTTTTTTTTTGCCAAAATACAACAATAGTTAAAATATTTAAACTGTCATTTAAAGGGTTAAAATCCTGAAAATTATTTAATGTTTGGTAGTTTTGGGTAGAACGGAAGTTGATTAAGTGATTTTATGAAAAAAAAAAGTTTATTTATGTAAAAAAAATATATATTGATGTATAATGATTTAAGAGCATTTTTAGGTGCTTGTACATTTTTACCACAAACGTATCCAGAGGGTGCAAAATTTGAAGGGGGCTTGAGGGTTAACCTGAACATTTATCACCTGGTCGCTTTATTAGCAAAAACACAATTACAACTGCAACAACAAATGCTTTTATCAAAAACCGCTGACTTATATTCTATTGTAAATAAAATACAATATAATTTTAAGTACGAGTTAACAAAGTTCTTAGCCTTACAAAGCTTTTGGGAAATGCACCCCAAAACTATAAGTGCACTTTTTATTTATCTTTCTTTTAATTTTGGGTGCATAATTCCAGTAAAATGGTAATTATTTATTATGTGAAATGGTATAAATGAAAATTAGCTAGCCCCTATTAAATACAGCTGTGACATTTATATATCTTTTAGAAATTTGGTCAAATGAAAAACACTTGTCATTTTAGTACGCTATATTCATTTCTAGCCACTTCTTTTCTGCTGTTTCTGAAATAAAATATTTTCTTATTTTGTCTTTTTTATAGGCTGCACTGTAGTGGTGTTAAGTGTCCAAGAATGCTCTCATCAGTGGAGGCACAGCTGGCTGCAAAAAACGTCTGTGTCTGCATGTTTATATTATGTGAATTAAAAATGGTTTTATTATTAAAATAATTGTATTAATGCCTGTTGATTTATAAATTGTTTAATTGAAATCAAATTTTATTTAAGTAGCTTAATTAAGTATTGCATTTATAACTGATGGTATTTTATTTAATTAGCTTAAGTATTGCATTTATAAGTGATGGTATTTTATTTTAATTAGCTTAAGTATTGCATTTATAAGTGATGGTATTTTATTTTAATTAGCTTAAGTATTGCATTTATAAGTGATGGTATTTTATTTTAATTAGCTTAAGTATTGCATTTATAAGTGATGATATTTTATATAATTAGCTTAATTAAGTATTGCATTTATAACTGATGATATTTTATATAATTAGCTTAATTAAGTATTGCATTTATAAGTGATGGTATTTTATATAATTAGCTTAATTAAGTATTGCATTTATAACTGATGGTACTTTCATTAATTAGCTTAATTAAGTATTGCATATATAAGTTATGGTATTTTATTTAATTAGCTTAATTAAGTATTGCATTTATAATTATTGTATTTCATTTAGCTAACCTAATTAAGGATTGCATTTACAACTAATGTTTTTTATTATATTATTTAAATATTGCATTTGTAATTTAATGTACTGTATTAAACTTTTAATTTATCAATGTAAAAAAGAAGTCAAATAGCTTAGTGCTCTTTCTTTACTACTTTTATTTTGAAATATGTCATTATAATCATTAATAAGTAGGCTGGGGAATGTGAAAAGGCCGTGGCTTGGCCGTAGCTAATACGGAACTAATACGGAACTAATCCGGGGCTGATCCAGATCTGGTCCAGATCTGTAACGGACCTGTTCCAGCGAGTGTAACGGTAAGCGGATCCGGCGCGGATCCGGCCCATATTCGGTCTAAAGGAACACCTGAAACGCTTGGTCTGGACTGGTGCTGGCCCAGTATCTTTTTGACTCCGTAAAACGGATCCGTGACGGTTTTGGCCCGTTGTGCATCTGGACCCCGGCCCAGAACCGTTTTACGGATCCGGCGCGGAACTTGTGATAGACTCGGCCCGGATCCGGCCAGAATGCTTTTTGCTATCTGGGTATCTTTGGAATTAGCTAGATTGGGAGTCAGGGTTAAAGGAAAAAAATAAAATATTCTCTGTACCTGATCAGCTAATCACTTTAATTTTCAAACTGTTTATTCATTTAGGATTACAGGACTTACTGTGAGCTATAATGAACGAAAATTGATTTAACTAACTAGTTATCTAGAAGCTGGATGTAGATGATCGCCAGAATTTCGTACAGTACTTTAAGTTGGTAGTTTAAAGCAGTTACTTAACCCCGATCACTGCCCTAAACTAGTGTTTTCCACCTGATCAGCTAATAAACAGTCATTTACTGAGTTTACCTGTTAAAATCCTTTAGCCCCCTATGGAGTCTAAATTAATCATGTATATCCACCAGAGGAAGCTCTAGAATATGCAGAACAGTTTTAATATGCAGTAGAATATATAAGAACTGGGTTGAGAAACACTGCTGTAACGTGACTTCTGTTCATTTGTATTTCACAGTAAGACCACATGTTCTGACGTTTATAAAAGTCTCTATGAAACGTAAAGTTACATTCTTTTACACAAAAGGACACCATCTTAAGAAGAGCTCTCAGTAGAAAAAAATAAAAGTGCAGGAGAAAATGTAAATATACAACAGAATTGACATGCCAATACAGAATAATAATAATAATAATAATAATAATAATAATAATAATAATAATAGTAATAACAATAATAATAATCTGTTATATTATTTTAAATATAAGGTGATAACTCAGACATTGCTTGCATAATTTTTCTAACAACAGTAGCTGTAATGTAGAGTAACATGTTTAGGTTGTAAAACCACCTTATAATAATAATTTACTTTTAATTAAAAGTAATTTCCACAAATGTTGTTCTAGGAAACTATTGGGTGGGCTTGGGTTCATATTGGCAAATGTGTCCCCCCCAATATCAAGCCCGCTCCTACGCCCTTGATAACATGCACGCACCAGGACTGTCTTCTTCAGTGACGAGAATTAGCATTAGCATTCAGTGATGGGAGTAACGAGTTGAAATAAATGGTTACTTTTTCAGTAAGGAGTAATCTAAGGGTGCTTTCACAACTGAAAGTCCGGACCGTGTTCAGAACCGAGGTTCATGTGTTTGCTACATTGTATATATTTGGTCCGCTTATTTTTGTTTTCACACTGCAGTTTAAGTGGTTTCCGTGCTATGTATAAGAAAATAAAAAAAATCATAAAATCGGGTAAAACAATGCAATTTTTATGTTTTTGCTGATTTGATCACTACAGAATATACAGATGATCTACAGCTGTACAGACTCTAATCAGCACTGTTCTTTAACAGGCAGGGTCACATGATATGCTGCATCAAATATGATAAAATCATATATTTTATATTTCATGAGACCTAAAGATCATTCTTCTACAGTTAAAATGCAGGTGAACATTCTGTGCAGCAAAGCAAGGATCACCTGATGTATAAGATCTGAATCCTTCTCACCATGTGTTTTAATAAAATATGCTTATCCACACACACACACACATAGCATCTGTTCTTTAGCTCGGCTGCTCTGATTGGACGGTAACTGACCTAGAAGTGTGTAAAGAAGCCCAGCTGGATGTTCTGCTGCCGAGGGAATAAACTCACCGACCATCAGCAAATCAATCCTCCCAGGAGTGCACTGACCCGGCTCCACCCCCAGCCATGGGGCGGAGTCACCCCCACAGCTACAGAATGAGATTCGGCAGAACCAGCATTATGCCAACATTATACCATTTACTATAATGTGTTTACTGTGGTGTTGCAAGGTCATTTCCATGGTGTCCCAGATGGTTGATGTGGTGTTTCTAGGTGGTTGCTATGGTGTCCCAGGTGGTTGCTACAATGTTTGTTGTGTAATTAGGGTGGCTATTATGGTGTTTGCTATGGTATGGTCATTGCACTATGACTTAGATGGTTGCTATGATGTTGCTAGGTCTTGGCCATGGTGTCCCAGGTGGTTGATGTGGTGTTGCTAAGTGGTTGCTATGGTGTACCTAGGTGGTTGCTACGATGTTTGATTGATTAGGGTGGCTATTATGGTGTTGCTAGGTGGTTACTGTGGTGTTGCTAGGTGGTTGCTAAGGTGTCCCAGGTGTTTGCTATGGTGTTTGTTATAGTATATAGGGTGGTTACTATGGTGTTGCTAAATGGTTGTCATAGTGTCCCAGATTGTTGCTATGAAGTTGCTAGGTTGTTGCCATAGTCTCCCAGATGGTTGATGTGGTGTTGCTAGGTGGTTGCTGTGGTGTCCAGGTGTTTGCTATGGTGTTTGTTATAGTAATTAGGGGGGTGGCTATCATGGTGTTGCAAGGTGGTTGCTTTGGTGTTGCTAGGTGGTTGCCATGGTGGCCCAGGTGGTTGCTAGGGTATTCCAGGGAGTTGCCAAGTGGTTGCTAAGTGGTTGCTGCAGTTTCCCATGTGGTTTCTGTGCTGTGTATAAAGATTTTTTTATCGTATCTAAAACAACACAACATCTTAATATTAATGTGTAAATATAAAATTTATGTGTGAGTAATAACTGTAGAGTGTGTGGTCTGCACTGTGTTTGGGTAAAGGTGTGAGGGTCTTCAGGTGGTCTTCAAAGCGATGGGGAGAAAAATCAATCTGTCAGGTGAGAGGTCCGAGCGGACGAGGCAGCGAGGGAGGAATATTTTAGGTTGTCCAGCGCCGCGATCTGATTGGCCTCTGCCTCAGAACAAAGCCTGACCGTCCGAGCGTCCGCAGAGAGTCCAATCAGAACAGGAAGTGAGTGTCCAGCGGGTCAGGCCTCATTTACCGCACCAGATAAAAGCTCCACAGGTCTACATACCGGCTCCATCCCGCACCGCAGCCGGCCTGTTGCTGAGCAACCGTCTCCGTCTCCCCCGCCGTAAACATCAGTGTCAGACTGCACGTCCGCGCCAGCAGAACCTGTTTGATGGTTCTGATCCAACTGAGGAGCCTCACGACACCTTCCCACAAGCAGCCTTCAAAAACTCCGATGATAGAACTGAAGAATAAAGTTCCCACACGTCTCACCTCTGCAGTTCTACTGTCAGAGATCCTGAAATAATATCATTTATTAGTGAAGTTCTCTGCCAATTAAATTCATCATTTAAATGGATGAAAATTGTTTAAATCAGCAAAAATGTCTGTAAAAATACTGTAAAATTATAACAATATTCTATTTAAGGTTATAAAAAAACAAAGCTTCTTTTCCACTGCAGGGACTAATGGTTACTAACCCCATTACCCCGCCATCTATGCCACTACTGCAGCATTACCCACACTGGCCATGGGCCTCGTTCCAAATCACTAATGCTACATTTCCACAGTAGCTTATGGGCCTTGTGCCACATCACTACTACAGCAATACCCACACTGGCTTACGGGCCTCGTCCCACATCACTACTGGAACATTACCACACTGGCTACAAACCTCATCCCATATCACTACTGCTACATTACCACTAATCCCACATCACTACTGGAACATTACCACACTGGCTACAAACCTCATCCCATATCACTACTGCTACATTACCACTAATCCCACATCTCTACTGCTACATTACCACACTGGCTACAAACCTCATCCCATATCACTACTGCTACATTACCACTAATCCCACATCACTACTGCTACATTACCACTAATCCCACATCTCTACTGCTACATTACCACTAATCCCACATCTCTACTGCTACATTACCACAATGGCTATGGACCTCATCCCATATCACTACTGCTACATTACCACTAATCCCACATCACTACTACTACATTACCACACTGGCTACGGACCTCATCCCATATCACTACTGCTACATTACCACACTGGCTACGGACCTCATCCCATATCACTGCTGCTACATTACCACTAATCCCACATCACTACTGCTACATTACCACAATGGCTATGGACCTCATCCCATATCACTACTGCTACATTACCACTAATCCCACATCACTACTGCTACATTACCACACTGGCTACGGACCTCATCCCATATCACTACTGCTACATTACCACTAATCCCACATCACTACTGCTACATTAACACTCACCCTAAATCACTACTGCTACATTACTACTCATCCCATATCACTACTGCTACATTACCACACTGGCTACGGACCTCATCCCATATCACTACTGCTACATTACCACTAATACCACATCACTACTGCTAAATTATCACTCATCACTACTGATCCCCCATTACTACTGCTACATTACCTCTCTGGCTTACATCACTACTGCTACATTATCACACCAGCTACGGGCCTCATCCCACATTACTACTGCTACATTGCCACTCAACCCAGATCACTACTGCTACATTAACACTCACCCCACATTACTACTACTACATTACTACTCATCCCATATCACTACTGCTACATTACCACACCAGCTACGGGCATTGTCCCACATTGCTAACGTGACTTTAGCACACTGATTAGAGGTCTCGCTGAAAGAATGCACCAGATGAGACAGTATTTACTCCACAGGTCAGTAGTGTGCAGACTGAGTGTTGGGTTAGTGTAGGTGGTGAACAGTGAGGCAGACGTGTCTGACCTCGGCTCTGAGTCTGACTGCAGAGGGTTTATTTCAGTCTGATTCATCACCTGAACCTCGCTTTAAAGTGAAATCAGATAAAAGCTCGACGGCGAGGAGAACGTCCCTCAGACGCTGCTCATTACACCCAGCTCCCCATCCGTCAGCGCGGGGGGGCGGAGCCTGCTGAAGGTCGTGTCGGAGGAAGAGCACATCAGTGCTCTATTCGTCTGTCTGATCTTTTAATCATACAGATCCGCCGAGCTCTCGCCGCAGAACGACCCGAATTAAACTCTTCATACAGAACAGAACCATTTAGAACCAAACTTCTCACTCAACCTGCCTGTATCTATAAACATTAGGGCAATTTAATATAGGATATCTGGATTTTGGTCCACACAATATGTATACAACTTAAAAGACCACTTCAGTTTCCGAATCAGTTTCTCAGATTTTGCTATTTATAGGTTTATGTTTGAGTAAAATGAACATTGTTGTTTTATTCTATAAACTATAGACAACATTTCTCCCAAATTTCCAATAAAAATATTCTCATTTAGAGCATTTATTTGCAGAAAATGAGAAATGGCTGAAATAATCTTTGTAGAGCTTTCAGACCTCAAATAATGCAAAGAAAACATGTTCATATTCATAAAGTTTTAAGAGTTCAGAAATCAATATTTGGTGGAATAGTCTTACACACTGCTTTTGGATAACGTTATGCTGCTTTACTCCTGGGTGCAAAAAGTCAAGCAGTTCAGTTTGGTGGTTTGATGGCTTGTGATCATCTATCTTCCTCTTGATTATATTCCAGAGGTTTTCAATTTGGTAAAATCAAAGAAACTCATCATTTTTAAGTGATCTCTTTTTTTCCAGAGCTGTAGTTACAACTTGCTGTGCATTTTATTTATCCTCCAAATAATTTAACACTACTTTGGAGGTGTATGTTTTTGTCACGCCTGCTATAGACTTTGTAGTTCTACAATCCCCAACATGCATCCACCAGTGTCATGTGTGTGGACTCAACCAATCCCTTTTCACTCTCATGTTCGTCATCCCCGGAGTTCTAAATTGTTTCAGCTGCTAGTCTTTTTATTATGTTTGTTGTGAAGTATTTTCTCTGTTTATAACGATATACCGAGCAGTTTCTTTCAGTTTGTATTTTCCGTGTACGACCCGTGTTTGTTCTATTTGACTATGCTTTTGCTCTGTTTATCCCCGTGATTCTCTGGTATGTTCTTTTGGTTTGTGATTTAGCTTTGATGTTTTGGCTCATTCTCTTTCTGGTTTTGACCCATGCTTGTTCGATGCTTGTACGACTACCGACTGCGCTCTTTGTTCTACGCTCTCCCTGTTATAAAGCCTCATTTAATTTTTAACGCAAGCATCTGACTCACTGTCTGTAGTGTTACAATTTCATTCTTGGAACCATATTCAAAGTAATGAGCCAATACAGTATAAAGAACATGCTGTGATGTTCATGTGATTGTTGTAACCTTCCAGAAAACAATGCTCCAGTATGTTTAAAGTGTTTTACCACAATTACCCACTTTGCTTTATTCTAATAGTTAAAGGACTGAACACTGCAGTTCTAAATAAATTGGTAGAAATCTGGACGAGCAAAGAACCAAAAAGTGACAGAGTAGTGAGAAAATAACAGAACACACAGAGGGGAAGCTGTCTATTTGCTGTTTTGTGGTTTTTGCAGCTCTGTAGAACCGCTGTCAGCACGGCGCTCTGTGAAACCGAAGCGTGACATTTAGCCGGGCTCGTTAAAGGTGAGTGCTCTATCTGCTGGGCATGAGAGCGCCGGAGAGATGGAACCGTCTGCATGGATGAAAACCTAAAGGAAGAAAAGCCTCTGAGCCCGAGACCCACTTTATTCAGCACCAATCTTCAGCGGCACCCGTCGCCCGCAGAGCCGGCCGCCGCTAATCATATTTAGATAAGAGCTCCGGCAGCGCAGGGTTCCATCTTCATCCTGCAGCCGCCAGAGTTCTGCTCTCAGCTCGACTCAGTTTCCCCACGTCAGCCGAGGAACCTCCCAGAATCCTCTACAGAAGCTGGAATTACTGCTGGAGATTTGGAACGAGGCTGGTAACCAGCGTGCTAATTCTGCTACTTTACAAAACTCATTATTTGAAAGTACTTACATCACCCTTGCCCTGGACAGTAGGTACAGGTCCCTCCCTCAGAAGAAGTCTGCTGGCTAATCCTGCTGTGTACTGTCTGCCATGCTAATGAGGGTGTAATAATGTTGGATTAGAGTGATAGCGATGTGAGAAGAGGTTTAAAGCAAGGCGTGCTAATGCTGTGGTAGAGATGTTGGACGAGGCTGGTAGCCAGTGTGCTAATGCTGCAACTATTTTTTTTCTAAAACTCATTATTAGAAAGTATTTACATCTCCCTTGCCATGGACAGTAGGTACAGATCCCTCCCTCAGACGAAGTCTGCTGTCTAATCCTGCTGTGTACTGTCTGCCATGCTTATAAGGCAGTAATTATGTTGGGTTAAGGTGATAGGCATGCAAATGCTATGGTAGAGATGTGGGATTAGGCCTTTTGCAAGTATACTTATGCTATAGTAGAGATGTTGGACAAGTCCGGTAACCAGCATGCTAATGCTGCTACTTTACAAAACGTATGCTATGGACAGTAGGTACAGATCCCTCCTTCAGACAAAGTCTGCTGGCTAGTCTTGTTGTGTACTGTCTGCCATACTAATGCTGTAGTAGCTAAAGTAGGTGGGATGAGGACTGTAACTGGCCTGCTAATGCTATGGTAGAGATGTTGGACAAGGCCCGTAGCCAGCATGCTAAAGCTATGGTAGAGATGTAGGATGAGGCTGGTAGCCAGCGTGCTAATGCTGCTACTTTACAAAACTTATTATTTGAAAGTACCTTCATCTCCCTTGCCATGGACAGTAGATACAGATCCCTCCCTCAGATGAAGTCTGCTGGCAAATCTTGCTGTGTACTGGTTGAGGTTCTCAACCAAAATGAACGAAATGCTCTGGTAGTCGAGACCCAAGTGGAAATAATAAAAGCGTGCAAACAGTGAGGTTTTTGCTTCGTTTTTTAAATTAATGCATTAATCTGCCGATTGAATAAAGTGCTTTATATATGTTAAATAATCCTGGAACATATCTTTTAATAAAATTAGATATTTAGACCAGATAAAAGATGTTTTCCTTCACTGTGATTTAATTTCTCATGCAGTTTAATTGATGAATCATGTTAATTTGTATTTTTTTTAATGTTTGCTGATCTGCAGCTTTAGTGGAGTCTCTTGTGTAAGAGAAGAACTGAGGGTTTTTTATTTACTGTAGAGATTAGCTCACTGCAGGGTTCCTCACGACTGCTGTCCTCATCTTCCTCCTCCGTCTCTTTCTGCACATTATTCTCTTCCTCCTCCTCCTCCTCCTCCTCCTCCTCCTCACATCAGTCTCTGTCCTTCACTCATCCTCCTCTCCTCCATCTGCAGCTCTCTTTCTCTCTCAGCCTCCACTATCCACCATCCTCTGTTCTTCTGTTCCTCATTTCTTCAGAAGAGCAGCAGAGGGCTGGTGTGATTTATTTTTGTATGTTTTTTTTTATTGATCTTTTATTGATTTCTTAATATAATCAATTTTCTACACTGTAGGTTATTATTAAAGACATGAAAACAAGGGACACTTATAGAATTATGTAATAAACAGTAAAAAACAGAAAGTGTTATTCCTCTACTTTAATCCCCTGATCTAAACCTAATGAACTGAGATGGTGATTTGAGGTGATTTAATTGGTGGGATGAGCTGGAGCTTCACAGCAAAGTGAAGGAAAAGCAGCAACTATTGTTCAGCACCTCCAGGAACTCCTTCCTTCAAGACGCTGAGAAAACTATTTCACGTGACTCTCCCTCATGAAGATTAAAGAGATTAAAATCATTAAAATCAGTCTGCAGATCTGAACTCGGAGATGAATTTGATACTTATTTATAGAAAAATCTAAAGTAGAAAACATGTTCTGGGTTGTTTAACAATATTACATGTACAAAATGTAAAAAAAAAAAAAAAAATCCTAAAAAGATAGAAAGCGCATTGAAGGAGAAGAAGTGTGTCCAAACTTTTGATTGGAAATGAATTATAATAAATGAAAAATTAAGTTGAGCATTACTTTCCTTGTAATAAAAGCCATAGAAAGTGTAAGAAATACTAAAGTGCTTTTTTATTTGCATTATTATTTGCATTATTCATGCTGTCTCTACAGCCTAGAAAAAGTCCCAGTCATTTTCACTGAGGACTATTTTTTGCATCTCAACATCCTGCAACATGTATCCCTCCACCTTCGTAATTGTTTTGCAATTTTAAAAAATCCATTTTACACCTGGAATCATCTATAATTGCACTTTTTCACTCGCAGATGCTCTCTCTCTTTCTCTACTCCCAAAAAAACCCTACCTCAAAACTATGGCAACCCCCAGGGAACAAAAAGCATTGGCAACTCCCGCCATCAGTCTGATACAGTTATAATAATATTTAATAAAATAAAACTGCTATTTTGGCCAAGTTCAGCAAACATTTCTTCATATATTGTACAAATTGTCATTCATGTAATTATCATCATAACAGGCAGCCTAAATATAATATTAATAAAATCAAATAGAATAAATATAGCCCTGAGGACCCGTGAGGACAGGTTCTGTTGGGTGAGCAGTTTTTTTAATTGTGTAAATTCAGTGTGAGAGCGGGTCGTTACGGATCCTGCGAGCGGAACGTTCTAATCAGGATTAACCTTCACTAATTTTACAGCTCCTCACCTCACTCAGACTCTCACCTGCAGAATACAGGAGAGGAAAAGACGACATGTTGGCCTCCAGGAGCTTTTTAATGAGCTATAACTGGATTTATCTAAACTCTAAAGTCTTTAAATTCTTTAAATATCTATACAACTGGGATTCCACTAATCTAACTAATCTAACAGAGGGATCTCATTTACAACTGAGCATGCACTATTAAGTTTGAGTACTGAATTTATTTATCAATTATTTCAATATATTGTTTTTCATGACTGGTCTTATATAATGTAGGTTCGTGACTTACTGTACTGTTTGGAGTATATACTGTATAATATCAAACATTAAGGTTTTAAATTGAGGCTTTGATTACTATTGGGTTTACCTTGTCCCACAAAATATATACACAAATATATAAAATATATAAAGGAATCGGATTTCATTAGCAGGAAAACAGCTAAAGAATGTAAACCATAGACCATAAAAAGAGAAACACCAACAACGTTAACACTTAGAATAGAAATAGAATTATTTAGTATTTAAAGAGATATTTCTCAAAAGCTCTATTAACACAAGTAAGACATAAGTTTAATATCAGTTTAAAATATATTATTATTATCCACATTCCATTAAAGTATTCAGTTGTTTATGAGTTTATCACAATTCCCTTCTTTCTCCAATAAATAAATTCTGTTCAGTGTGCATTAATATTATCCTTCACTCTACAGTATTAATATATGTAAAAGGGCTATAGTTGCTTATATTGCAAGGAGCAGCAGCAGCAGAAGCTCCAGGAGTTCTGTTCTCATGTTTCTCCAGGTAGGACAGCATGAGGCTAAACAGAACTGAGCTGAAATACAGTGTTTTAGCTTGTTATGCTAACTTGCTAGCGATAGCTAGCGAGCTCTGCTATACTGTGCTTGTTTTGGGGTGCTATTCTACATGGTGCTCCGCAGCGCCTCTAGTGGTATGGCGGTATGAGAAAAATGCATATGGTTCTAAAATATTCTAAAGTATACTATATGAACTGGTATACCGTCCAGCACTAATTGAGAGTATTTTATTAATTTGTATTACAGTAGTATCAATATTAGTATTAGTATTAGTATTAGTATTTGAATCACATGACTTTGGACTCAAGTCTGATTTAAGACACAGATTTGATGACTTGTGGTTTGACTGAGCATCACTGGCTTTAAAATCAGACTCCAGCTTAAAGGCTAGAAAAGATTCACAGCCCTATTTTTAACTGAATTTATTTCCAATTGTCCAAAAATAACATCGATTCACATAACTGGAGCACTTTGTATTGATTACACTCTGCTGTATCACTGCAAAGCCGATCGCATTCTGACGCCTCGTATTAAACTCAATATTGAGCACAACACTGCTCCTCTCCTCGCATCCAATCACTGAAGAGCGAGAGTGCCGTAAAAGACAATTTCTCTCTCTCTCTCTCTCTCTCTCTCTCTCTCTCTCTCTCTATATATATATATATATATATATATATATATATATATATATATATATATATATATATATATATATATATATAAATATACAGCACTAAAGTACAGTCTAAAGTCTACCTTTCATGGAGACTAGGGTACCACTTTAAAATAAGACTACCTTTATAAAGGGTTTATAAATAGTTTACAATTAGTTTATTAATGGTCACTAATTAGGTTGTAAATGCCTTAAAAAATCCCTAATAATTACATACATAGAAAGGGCAACAATGACCTGTTGTTTGTCAAATAGTGAACATCTATATTATGACCTTTTTACGTGCAGTATGTGTTATAACTGATTATTAATGATTTTTAAGGCATTTACAACCTAATAATTAACCATTAATAAACTAATTGTAAACCATTTATTAACCCTTTATAAAGGTAGTCTTATTTTAAAGTGGTACCACTGCAGGTTTAAAATGATTATTTCTAGTAATATACAGTATTAATGTTCAAATTTTGATGAGCTAAATATGAATATACAAACTGATAACTAATTGTCATGTTTAAAGATTTGTATAAAGTACTGAAATCTCACACTCAAGTTAAAGTATAGGCACCCCTCCAAAATATGACTTTGGTAAAAGTCCAAGTCACTGACTCAAATGTTACTTAAGTCTTAAGGTATCTGAAACGTCTTGTACTTAAAATAGTACTAAAAATAGATGTACTCAAGTAATGTAATGAAAAGTATTAAGTAAAAAGTACACAAGGCAAATGCAGTTTGAATGACATTTTTTTAAAATTTTTGTAAACTTTGGTCAAAACACAGTTAAAATGTACAGTCAAGTGCAGGCAAAATTGACAAAAAATAAACAATTTGTAAGCCTTCAGTGTTTCTTCAAATAAGGTCAGTGCTATCTACTTCATCACTTGCTGGTGGTTCCCCTGTAGCCGAGTCTGTCATTATTGCTGTTGTTGCGGTTGTTGTCTTTGTCTTTGTCTCGTCTTCCATGTGGCTGCTGATTGTGAGCTGGCTTTGTGCTCAATGGGAGAAGCCAAACATGTTTATCTTATTGGCGGTGATGAACAAGCCCAGGCATGACCTGACTTCTTTTCAGTCAGTAGGTGGGGTCAAAACATTGCGTTTTCTCTCTCTCTCTCTCTCTCTCTCTCTCTTTTTTTGTAACGAGTAACTAAACCGAACATTGAAAATGTATCGGAGTAAAAGTATGCAATTAAATTCAGAAATATAGTGAAGTTAAAGTGAAAGTTGTCAAAAAAAATAAACTTGAGGAAAGTACAAAGTATTCCAAAATATACTTAAGTACAGTAGTGAAGTATTTTTACTTCGTTAATATACTACACTGCAAATTCTGATGAACTTTATGAATGCTTTATTTGCATTTGTGAATCATTAGTGAAAAATATATTAATGAAAGTTATTAAATTGTTACCTAATATTTTTTACAATTATAATATTACTCATTTCTCACTTGTGGCTGCAGTTATGTGATGAGCTCACAGCACACAGCATAAATCTCAGCTGTGGTCAGACTTCAGATTTTGCAGCCTGTGTCTATAATAATGATAGAATATGCTGGAATATTGCATTAATCAGATCTCTCTGAAGGTCGAACTCTGTGAGTCCGGTGCAGGAGTTATTAAAACCCTGCTCTTCTCCTAAAAATACCCCGACTGCACATCCCATAATCCCGAACTGAGATGATTTTAATCCTCTTATATCATTTTGTTTCCAGTCAAACTTAATCTCTCTAAACACAATTCCCCCAGCGAGCTTTAACCAGCCCCTACCTCCTGCTGTACAGACCAGAGGAGAGGGAGTGGGAGGGGCTAAACTGTGTTTATACACAGTGTATATATATATAGTGTTCATATAGTTACTGTCCACAAAAAAATACAGCTCTGGAAATAAGTTCACTTCAGTTTCTGTATCAGTTTTTCTGGTTTTGCTATTTATAGGTTTATGTTTGAGTAAAATGAACATCCCAACATCCCATTTTCTCCCAAAATCCAAAATAAAAAAATGAGAAATGGCTAAAATAACAAAAACAAAAAAAGATGCAGAGCTTTCAGACCTTCAGAAATCAATATTTGGTGGAATAACCCTGTTTTTTAATCACAGTTTTTTCATGCATCTTGCATGCATGCATTTCATGTTCTCCTCCACCAGTCTTACACACTGCTTTTGGATAACTTTATGCTGCTTTACTCCTGGTGCAAATATTCAAGCAGTTCAGTTTGGTCCATCTTCCTCTTGGTTATATTCCAGTAGTTTTTCCAGAGTTTTTTTTTTATTTGATAAAATCAAAGAAACTCATCATTTTTAAGTGCTCTCTTCATTTTTCCAGAGCTTTATATAAAGCTTCATTACATCCCAACTATCAGCTTCTTGCCGCAGTATTTTTATGATATGAGCTTTTTGATCTATAGAGAGGAGAGAGTACACTAAACTGATGAACACTAACCTGATCTTTCCTCTCATTCTCAGCAGGAATCAATCAGTCAGGTGGGCTATTCTAATTGATTTTTATTAGGCCGTTTGGAAATAATTGATTTCCCCCCACTAGCAGTAAAGTATGGATTAGTGACATAAGTGGAGACGCAGGAAAAGGGATTAAGGTAATTTATTGTTTTAGGCAATTTGGTGTCAATTAGCATGCGGCTAACGGTGAGCGAGTGCGTCTGGGACGGGGCGAGATAACTTACATTACTGTCCCACAGGCCATTATCTCTGTGTGTGAATCCATTGTCCATGCATTAATTACTGTGACTCAAATACACGATCCTGAGGGGAGATTAAGACTAAAGCCCCGCCTGCCCTTCACTGCTAATGGATTATCCTAGCGTTAGCGTTAGTGTTAGCCCATTCGATGGCAAACTGATTTTCCCTCACTTTGTTTTAATAGGAGAGTGACCAAAACATACTGTTCTCTCTGTTCAAACCATTTACATTTAAACACACTAAACTGCTGCCTGCTTCAAATTCATTCAGGTTTTTTTTGCATGTGAATAAATAACCCACTTTTATACAGTATAAACAGCATTGTAGCTCCACCTACTCTTCTTATAGCAGTTTAAGTCCATCAATTCATCCTACAGCACCTCAGTCCAACACCTGTAAACTAGAGCAGCAGTTTAGCCACACCCACTAATTCAGCCTACAGCAGTTTAGCCACACCCACTCATTCAGCTTACAGCATTATAGCTCAACACTTATGTACTACAGCAGTTCAGCTCCACCTATTTAGCCTATAGCAGATTTGTCGCACCTATGCATCCTAAAGCATTGTAGCCCCACCCGTTCAGCCTACACCAATTTAACGCACTTCTCTAACACACTACAGTATTTTAACACCACCCTACAGCAGTTGCCACTTCCCACTCTACTCTTTACATACTACACCAGTTTAGCTCCACCCATTCAGTGTAGTCCAGTTTAGCTCCACCCTCACATACTACACCAGTTTAACCCCACCCATTCAGTCTACTTTAGTTTAGCCCCACCTTTTTAGCCTACAGCAGTTTAGATACAAACATTCAACCTGAAGCAGCTTAGCCCCACCCATTTAGCCTGCACCAGTTTAACTCCACCCATTCAGTCTACCCCACTTTAACAATATACTTTTTAGCTCCACTATTTGAGCCTACACCATGCAGTTTAGCTCCACCCGTTTACAAAAATGTAGCTAAACCCAATCAACCAAAAGCAGTTTAGCTTCACCCATTCAATTTACAGCAGTGTAGCCCCACCCATTCCACCTGTGCCAGTTTTAGCCCCACCCATTCAGCCTACATCAGTTTAACATGCTACCCTAACATACTACAGTATTTTAGCCCCACCCATTCAGCCTACACCAGTTTAACATGCTACCCTAACATACTACAGTATTTTAGCCCCACACATTCATGCCTACACCAGTTTAGCTCCACCCATTTAGCCTACATATGTTAAGCTCAACCGAATCAACCACAAACAGTTTAGCCCCACCCATTCCACCTGTACAAGTTTAGCTCCACCCACTCATTCATGCTTCATATAGCAGTTAAGCTCCACCCATCAAGCCTACAGCAGTTTAGTGTCAATCATTAACATTAAGGCCTTATAAGGAGGGTTTTAGCTGCAATTGCTTTATAACTGAAGCTTAAATCAAGACAACCATTAAAAGAGCTCATTTACATATATGTTAAGTTTTAGGTGTTACAGGTGAGTAACAGAATCAGTGTACTCTGAGATATCAGCCTTTTAAAAATCAGATTGTGCATTACTCTTTATAAAGGGTTCGGATTAGTGTGGAATTGAAAGGTTAAGCTGCTGATCTTAATCAATAATTATGATCAATTACACTCTGTAAAATGTCATCTCTGTAGGGGATTTATTTGTTTGAGCTGAATGGCGGAGGATTTATGGCTCTATTCTTCCTGCAGGTCCACCGTTTATCTCCTCTCTGGAATAATAGCGTAACTCTGAGTTATATAATACTCCACTTCTTATTCCGGGAGAGGAATTCCAGAATATCTTCCTGCCCATTCAGGATAAAAGGAGCTGAATAAAGAGCGTAAAAATGCTGAAAGGAAAAATAAATGACAAAAGACGTTTAAAAAAGATATTTATAAGAAGACACACAGAGTGAGGAAAGTGTCGGAAACAACAGTCTTCCTCAAACACACACGGCTCTTTATAGTGAAGCTCGGCTGAAGCCTCTCTTAAATTGATTCTTAAAGCAAACAGTGCAAAGATTCACTGAATCAGTGACTCACTGAGCATAGCTAAAATCAATCAATTAATCAACCAATCAGTCAACCTTTATTTTCACCCATAAATATGCTGAGGGTAACACAAAAAGATGAGAGAAAATACTTGCTGAGTCACTTAAGTCCCAAAATAAGTCCTAAATATCAGCACTCAAGTGTCAACTGAAGTCCCAAATCTTGGCATCTAAGTCAAAGTCTTGGCATTTAAGTCCCAAACAAAGTCCCAAATCAAGTCACAAGTAAATAATGAGTCAAGTCCAAAATATTGGCACTTAAGTCTCAAGTGAAGTCCCAAGTCCCAAGTCTTAGCACTTAAGTCTTGGCACCTACATCAAAGTCTTGGCTCTTAAGTCCCAAGTCAAGCATAAAGTTTTAGCACTCAAGTCTCAAATTTAGTCCCAATCTTGGTTCTTAAGTCCCAAGACAAGTGCAAAGTCAAGTTCCAAGTGCCAAGTTTTAGCACTCAAGTCCCAAGTGAAGTCCCAAGTCTGGGCATCTAAGTCAAAGTCTTGGCATTTAAGTCCCATATCAAGTCCAAAACCAAGTACCAAATCAATTCACAAGTGAATGCTGAAGCAAGTCCCAATTCTTGGCAAATATTTGCACTCAAGGCTCAAGTGAAGTCCCAAGTCTTGGTACTTAAGTCCCAAGTCCCAAGTTAAACATAAAGTCTTACCACTCAAGTCTCAAATGAGGTCCCAATCTTAGTACTTAAGTCCAAAGACAAGTGCAAAGTCAAGTTCCAAGTTTTAGCACTGAAGTCTCAAGTAAAGTCCCAAGCCTTGGAACGTAAGTCTCAAGACCAGTGCAAAGTCAAGTCCCAATCAAGCCCAAAGTCTTAGCACTCAGGTTTTAAATTAAGTCACAAGTCTTGGCACCTAAGTCAAAGTCTTAGCACTCAAGTCTCGAATAAAGTCCCAATCTTGGCACTTATGTCCCAAAACAATGTCAAAATCAAGCCCCTAATCAAGCCCGAAGTCTTTTACTGCTCCTATCAATCATGGGTCAAGTTCCATTCCTATTGTCTGCAGTAAATATATACAGTCATTTACTGTTTAACAATGTTCTGTTTTAACACTGTAGAATGCAATGCATCTTGGGATGCCCTGTGAAAACAGCTGCTGCCTGTATAAATGACAGTATGATTTAAGGGGAAAACTGGTGTTTAGATTTAAGATGCTAAAACAGGAATACAGGAAACGGTACCACTTTAAAATAAGACTACCTTTATAAAGGGTTTATAAATGGTTTACAATACGTGTAGTAATCAGTTATAACACATACATAGAAAGAGCAACAATGACCTGTTGTTTGTCAAATAATGAACCCACATCCATCTACATTGTTGCCCTATCTTAGTATGTGTTATAACTGATTATTAATGAATTTTAAGGCAATACAAGCTAATTAGTAACCATTAATAAACTAATTGTAAACCATTTATAAACCCTTTATAAAGGTAGTCTTATTTTAAAGTGGCACCGTCATTTGTTGTGTTGCCATGCCAGAGGAGAATACGCACTTAAAGTGAGTCCAACATGAACGAGTTCATATGAGACAACCCTTGGTGTGTCTCTGGTCTCTGGTCACTCTGTTGTCTCTGTGGTCAGACACTGAGCGCTGTTGAAGAGGAGGATGATGGGTAACAGCTGAGTGGTAATAGAAGGAGGGAGAAAGTGTTTCTAATAAAGTGGCCAATCAGTGTAAAGCCAGAGGAAGTGTTTTGTACACGCTGAGAGTTTGATGGGGTGGAAGTGAGGCTGGATTAACCTGCACTAATCAGGATACACACACTGTATGAGTGTGTGTGTGTGCGTGCGTGCGTGTGTGTGTGTGTCAGCACAGCAGGCTGCTGATTGAAGAAGCTCCTGGACAGCAGCTCTGAAGGTGATATCGCTTCACCTTCTCCAAAACCTCTCTCTCTTTCTCTTTCTTTCTCTCACTTTCTCTTTCTCTATCTTTTTGCCTCCCTCTGCCTCTCTTTTTCTATACATCACACTTTTTACCATTTTTTTCGGTCTATATCTCTCTCTTATACTCTCTCACTTTCTCTTTTTCTTCCTCTATCTCTCCTTACCCTTCTCTCAGAACTTCCCTTTCTCACCGTCTTCCTCTCTCTTTCTCTGTCTTTCTTCGCCCTTTTTCTTTTTCTTTCTCTCTCTCTTTTACCCCACTTTCTCTCGCTGTGTCATTCTTTCTCTCTCTATCTCTCTTTCTCTTGCTATGCCAACATTTCTCTTTCTGTCTTTCTTTCTTTCTTTCTCTCCATCTCTTTGTCACGTTCTCTTAATCTCTTTCTTTCTTTTTTCTTTCTACATCTCTCTGTCACCCTCCCTCTGTCTTTATCTCTCTGTACCATTCTCTCTCTCTCTGCTTTTCTCTCTATTTCTCTCTCTCTGCTTTACTCTCTATTTCTCTCTCTCTGTTATTCTTTCTCTCTCTATCTCTTTTTTCCCACCATGCCAACCTTTCTCTTTCTTTCTGTGTCTCTCTCTTTCTCTATTTTTTTCTTTAACTCTTACTACCTTTCTTTCTTTCTTTCTTTCTTTCTCTCATTCAGTATTTCTCTCTCTCCATCTCTCTCTCATTCTCTTAATCTCTCTCTTTCTTTCTACATCTCTCTGTCACCCTCCCTCTGTCTTTATCTCTTTGTACCATTCTTTCTTTCTTTCTTTCTTTTCTTTCATTCTCTTTTCTTCACTATATCTCTCTCTCCATCCCCCTCTCTCTTTCTAATTCCCTCTCTATCTTTCTTTCTCTCTATTTCTCTCTGTCTCTCTTAACCCTTTTCTCTTTCTCTCTGTCATTTTTTCTCTATATCTCTTCTTTTCCACCATGCCAACCTTTCTCTTTCTGTCTGTGTCTCTCTCTCTATCTCTATTTACTTTCTTTCTCTCTTATCACCCTTTTCTTTCTTTCTTTCTTTCTTTCTTTCTCTTGCTCCTCGTCTCTCTTTTTTCTCTCTCTCTCTCTCGCTCTCTACACAGATTAGCTCTGCTGATCCGTCCCGTGGTTCTGGGATCAGTATTCTTTATTTATTCATGTTTCTGTCGATATTAAGTGATATATTCTGACGGAATCAGAGGAAAGCGGGAGGGTCTCGTCTGTATCAGTGATTCGCTGTCCGGCTGGACGCTTCATTAAACTGTAATGCAGTTCCATCATCAAAGCCCCTCTATACGGCCCCGTCGATATCAGACCGATCCGAGAAACACAGATTTATCACTGAATATAAAAACGTCAGACAGTGAGAATCTGCATGAGCTGCATCACTGTAACACTGAGAAAACACAGAGCTGAAACAAATCCACACCTATAAAATAAACATATCCTTACTTTAACTTTACTTTATCCTGGGTATAAAATGAGATTCAGTCGGTTGGGTATATATGGAGGTTCTAAAGGTTCTGTATGGATCCTGCAGCATATTTACAAACAGATATTGCTACAGCTGGGCCTGTAGATTCTGTAGCTGTACACTCAGAGGTTGCTAATTGGTGATAAATCTGGCAACCCAGCAAAATGTCTTTGACATCTTTTGACATGATGCATTGTTGAGGCATATCTACCATTCAACGATCTCTCACCATGAGGTACACCACCCAAACATGTAGGAGAGGTGGTGTTGGTGCAGGGTGTAGGAGAGGTGGTGTTCGTGGTGCAGGGTGTTGAGAGGTGGAGTTGGTGCAAGGTGGAGAAGAGGAGGTGTTGGTGCAGTGTGTAGGAGAGGTGGTGTAGGTGCAGGGGGTTAGAGAGGTGGTGTTGGTGCAGTGTTTAAGAGAGATGGTGTAGGTGCAGGGTGTTGGAGAGGTGGTATTGGTGCAGGGTGTTGGAGAGGTGGTATTGGTGCAGGGTGTTGGAGAGGTGGTGTTGGTGCAGTGTGTTGGAGAGGTGGTGTTGGTGCAGTGTGTAGGAGAGGTGGTGTTGGTGCAGTGTGTTGGAGAGGTGGTGTTGGTGCAGGGTGTAAGAGAGATGGTGTTTGTGGTGCAGTGTGTAGAAGAGGTGGTGTTGGTGCAGTGATGTTGGTGCGGTAATGTTCGCATAGAATGGAGGTGCAGTGATGTTCATACAGGGTGGAGGTGCAGTGTTAGTTAGTGCAGGAAGGAGATGCACATCCACCCTGCACCAACACCACCGCACCTCCACCCTGCACGGGTATTTGCAGATCATCAATTTTAAATATCAGCAATGCATTTAATCAATTTGATCGAGACAGCTTAGAACCCAGAAGGACTACAAGACAGATGCTGGATGCAGGGTGGAGGTGCAGTGGTGTTGATACAGGGTGGAGGTGCAGTGGTGTTGGTACAGGGTGGAGGTACGGTGGTGTTGATACAGGGTGGAGGTGCGGTGGTGTTATCTGTGTGCTGTTAAACTCCACTGCTGGACCTGTGGAGAGGTGGAGGAGGTCCTGCTGTGGTCCTGATGAGATAAACGGGTTGGGTTTTAATAGAGGCACTAATCCCTCCTCTCACACTCGCCAGGTGAGCAGAGTGAGCACACACACACTCACACACACACACACACACACACACACACACACACACACACACACACACACACACACACACACACACACACACACACACACACCGCTCACTCTTTTATTTCCCAGAGTCCATTTACAGGCCGGATAATGGAGCTCAGTGGGACGCCGTCGCCCATCGCCTCCAGATCTCACCTAAAAATGGCCTCCTGCTCCTCCAGCTGATCCTCAGCTCCACTCAGCCTCAGCCAATCAGAGCCCAGAGCCCAGAGCGCTGATCTCAGGTCAGTGTGTAGAACAGGATGAGTTTGAGGACTGTCAATCATCCACACGAGGCATCTGACGGGACTGAAATTACATAAAAAATGATCTTAAAATAATGAAATAATTTAGGCATATTAAGCATCACAGTGTTTTGTTTTCGAATTAAAATAATGTATCAAAAAGACAGTTTTGATTTTTATTGATTGGTTTAGATGTACAAACATTTAGTGTTCTTTTTGTGATTTTTGGATATTATGAATCTAATTTTTACAATCTTCAAAATCGCAATATATATACAGCTCTGGACAAAAATAATAATAACTTAAAAAATTGAATAAAATTGTTTCTTAGATTTTACCAAATGGACATCCCGTGGAATTATCAAGAGGAAGATGTATGATCACAAGCCATCAAACCAAACTGAACTGCTTGAATTTTTGCACCAGGAGTAAAGCAGCATAAAGTTATCCAAAAGCAGTGTGTAAGACTGGTGGAGGAGAACATGATGCCAAGATGCATGAAAAAAAAACTGTGATTAAGTGATTAAAAAACAGGGTTATTCCATTAAATATTGATTTCTCATTTGCTGCAATGAATTTAAAAGATTTGATCAGCTCAGAACACAGAAGGACTACAAGACAGACGGATGCTAAGCTGCTAATACTGCAATACTGTAAGCAAGGATACAGCTCTGGGGAAAAATAAAGAGAGTACTTCAGTTTCTGAATCAGTTTCTCTGATTTTGCTATTTATAGGTTTATGTTTGAGTAAAATGAACATTGTTGTTTTTTCTATAAACTACAGACAACACGTCTCCTAAATTCCAAATGAAAATATTGTCATTTAAAGCATTTATTTACAGAAAATCAGAAATGGCTGAAATAACAAAAAAGATGAAGAGCTTTCAGACCTTAAATAATGCAAAAAAAAAAAATCTCCTCCACCAGTCTTACACACTGCTTTTGGATAACTTTATGCTGCTTTACTCCTGGTGCAAAAATTCAAGCAGTTCAGTTTGGTGGTTTGATGGCTTGAGATCATCCATCTTCCTCTTAATTGTATTCCAGAGGTTTTTCAGTGCAACAGTCTGTTGTTTGCCCTTCAAATTTCTATTGTTAAAAGAACAAACATGAAAAAAACTTCATTGTTCTCAGGTGTTTGCAGGATATCTTCAGTAAAAGGTTAGAGAGCAGTAAAGGTGAGTGATTCAGGCTTATAGATATTGAGAGTTTAACAGGAGAGATGGGGAGGTCCTCCACCCGAACACTCCACCCGAAAACTCCAGCAGCGTCCTCCTCTCGGCCCGAGCCGGGCGGTTCTGGAGGACCAATCACGCGTCCCGCAGTGAAGTGGTTTGAGTAGATAACCTTGAAACAGGGCCAATTTCAGAGCTTCTTTTATTTGCTCTCTGTTACCAGGAGAGATTTAGAGCAGAATGTGAGGGAAAAAGTCACTCCTGGATTAAAGCAGAGCACTCTCCTGCACTCCTGAACTCTGACTGAACTCTCTCAGATCACATCACTCTGCAGCTGCTACATCTCATAATAATAACAACAGCAACAATGCATAAAAACACATTATAAACAAATACCAGCTGCACATTATTCCAGCTGACAAATCAGCAGCATAAATAGAAATATGAAGCAGATGATCCATAAAAAGCAAAGTTGAGATTTTAATTCAGTGCATCACAATACCGACATTTACACTGATATTAATATTTATATTACCAACAGGATATGAGACCCAAAAGCTATATTTTCTTAAAAGGCCTGAAAAAATGTGCCCTTTTTTCAGTTTTGAGCTTTTGTTTTTGCTTTTTTATTAAATATATAAACCCATAAAACCATTAAAATTAAAAATTAAATATAAACCTGATTAAATAAAACACGCAACATTTATTTATTTATTTCAATGTATTTATTTATTTATTTTTGGACCCCTGTTTTTGGAGGACAACAGTATTTAAGACTTTATTTTTATTGGTTGTTTGTTGAGGAACGATAGGGACATAAGCAAACATGAGACTCACAAAAGAAAAAAAAGAAAGAAAGAGACAAAAAAGGAGGGAGAAAAAAAGAGGAAGATAATGGGAAAAATAAGTAAAATCAAACCGAAATAGGTAGGGATAGTAGGGATAGAAAAGAAGATTAAATGTTGGTAAAAAAAGAGTGATTTAGTAATTAATGGGAAAGAAGGAAAAAAAGGAAAAATAAATAATTTTACCTTTATATAAAAAATGATAATTTCCTAAATAATGCAAAGTGTTGCTCTGTTACGTATTTTTGTAAAAAGCGACTTTTAAATAATAATTTCATTTATTAAGGAAAATCTCATCTCTCTTTTCTCATCTTCTCTTTTCTTTTCATCTTATCTTATCTAACCCTCTTCTCTTCTTTTTTCTTCACTTATCTTGTTTTTATAAATTGAAATTATGTATATATTTTTTCCTTTTCATCTTATCTCATCTTCTTATCATATCTTGTCAAGGGAAAGGGGAGGTGCTGGATCCAAGTACAGCGTTTTTATATTAATTTTATATGTTTACTCTGGTATATTTATAATTATTTGTTTATTTGATTAGGTATTTATTGAAATGCTTTAATATTTTGTATTTTTAATTTTATTTTAATAGTACAGGAAAAGGGTGTTCTTGTGGAACTTGAAGAAATGATTCTCCACAGAGGAGACTGGAAAATGGGTGGGAAATAAACGTCTCAATAGAGGTGTAGAAAAAACAAAAGGGTGGGAAGGAGAACAAAGGAAATGCCACTTTGGTATCTACAAACCACAAACAAAATACAGATTTCTTAACAATAACAACTTCTCTCTCTTTCTTCAATAAATAAATTAAATAACTCATCTTTTTTGAGATCTTTTTTTGTGGCTTTCTTTTTAGATATATAGACTTCTTTTGTGAGCCTATTTTCTTTCTTATGAGATCTCCTTTTCTTGTCTTTTCTTGTCTCGTCTTATACCCTCTGTTACCAGTCGCCGCTCTACAAAGGTGCGACAGAGAAGTGTGGTTTAACACAGGTGTGGCTGGTCACCACTGATCATTGCAAGGAATTCTGGTAATTGGAGTTTCGGGACCCAAATTCACTTATATGTTTTCTCCTCTTCTTTTGTTCTCTACTTTTCTCTTTTCACATCATGTCATCTTTTTCTCACGCTGAGCGTCATGTGAGCATTAATCTCAGTTAATAGAGTTCTCGTGTCCTCGTGTATTTCTCGGCTGAATGTAGTTAAACGGAGGAGAAATGTAATCATGCTGGTGAGGCGTCTGCACTGCGATCGGGGCCACGAGGCAGAAGCCATTAAGTCTAATTTGATGATGCAATAACGGCGTAGTTCTGCAGCGCTTTATAGTTGAGAGATGAAAGGAGAAATCGCGTGTAATTAAACATTAGACGAGGGGAGAACGTAAAAGTGAATAAACATTAAAACAGACAGACTCCTCTTTATCCTGCTGGACTGTGTTTTAGAGCTGGGAGATAATGGGTGATTGCAGTTTCCCATCAGTGGGAGCTCATGTTTCTGTGGTTTGTAGGAAATATTACAAATATTACAGATATTACAGCGTTTTAGAGAAAACTGACCTATTTTTTCTGACTTTTTCTGACTCAAAAAAAAAAACCACCATTACATCATTTTACATTGATATTATAAAACATATCAGTAACAGAAATAACCTTAAATCAAGTCTATATGTGTAGTATATACTATTATGTAATTTCCATAAAATATGACATTTATATGAGATTTAACCCACATTTAAACATATTCAGTGTTTTATTCAGTAGGAAGAACTTCTACAAACAAGCAATCTCTGTAGATGGAATGAAATATTAACAATTGATTAAACAGCTTTAACTTATCCAGACCATTAATCCGGATCATTAATTTATAAATAATAATACAGTACCAACATAACATTATAATAATGTATATCTTTATGTCTTTACTCTTGAAAAAGAGAAGCTCCAAAAAGTTTATAACCATCAGGATGTACTGTTGCAATCACCCAGTGCTGTTTTATCAATTCTTCTTCAAGTACAGGGCACACTGGTTGTGTTTATGTTGTATTATTATTGGCTGTTTCTTAGTGATGTCCTTCATATTATTCTACAACGTATAAAATTAGGTAAGAATTTACTGTAGACCTGTATAATATGACATCAAAGCCGTCAACTGTAATAAAGGCTGTATAATAATAGTCATCTTTGATGTCTGGTTGACACAGATTAAGTACTGTGACAAGTGATATATATAGATTTTCTGTGACATTGGGTCGTTGATTATCAGGGGTGAAATGAGTTATGATTACATGCTGTGTGTTATGACAGCTGGCTTTGAATGATAATAATGATGTACCACTAGTACTTTCATTGGCCACTGATGGTTAAGGGCTTGAGATTGCCTTGTTATGATTGTCTATAGTGCTGGTGTGGGTGTAGAAGGTGTAGCGCTGGTGTGGCTGGAGAGGTGGACCAATCGGTGGAAAAGGACACCAGCGATTGTGAATGGACCCTGGTGTAGCTCTGGTATAGATGGAGACAGTGTAGCGATGGTGTGGATTAAGAGGATGTAGTGCTTGTGTGCGTGGAAAGGGTGTAGTGATGATGTGAGTGTAGAGGGTGGACCCTCTATCAGGTGGTGTAGGTGTAGAAATGGTGTGGGTGGAGGATGTGGACCATACAGTGAAAAGGATGCCAGCGATTGTAAATGGAACCCTGGTGTAGCACAGCTCTGGTGTGGGTGGAAAGGATGTAGCACTGGTGTGGGTGGAGAGGTTGGACCATACGTTGGAAAAGGACACCAGCGATTCTGAAAGTAACCCTGGTGTAGTGATGGTGTGGGTGGAGAGGATGTAGCTCTTGTGTGCGTGGAGAGGTGGACCATACAGTGGAAAAGGACACCAGCGATTGTGAATGGAACCCTGAAATAGCTCACCTCTGGTGTGGGTTGAGAGGGTGTAGCTCTTGTGTGGGTGGAGAGGTGGACCATACGGTGGAAAAGGACACCAGCGGTTGTGAATGGAACTCTGGTGTAGCAATGGTGTAGGTGGGGAGGGTGTAGCGATGGTGTGGATCGACAGGTGGAACAAACAGTAGAAAAGGACACCAGTGATTCTGAAAGTAACCCTGGTGTAATGATGGTGTAGATGGAGAGGGTGTAACTCTTGTGTGGGTGGAGGTGTGGACCATACGGTGGAAAAAGACATCAGCGATTCGGAAAGTAACCCTGGTGTAATGATGGTGTAGATGGAGAGGGTGTAGCTCTGGTGTGGGTGGAGAGGTGGACCATACGGTGGAAAGGGACACCAGCGATTCTGAAAGTAACCCTGGTGTAATGATGGTGTAGATGGAGAGGGTGTAGCTCTTGTGTGGGTGGAGAGGTGGACCATACGGTGGAAAAGGACACCAGCGATTGTAAATGGAACCCATTAATCAGCTGTCAGAGTCTGAAAGGTCTGGAATTTCTCCTCCAGCTTTTCTGAGACGCTGCAGTAACGGAGTGCGAGCGTAATGCTCCTCATTCCTCACTTATGAAAAACTCCGACCCGTCTCACTCACCTCTCCAGATCCGTCAGGCGAGACGTCCGTCGTGATCTCTGTAAGTGAGGTTCTGACACTGAGGATTTTTCAAACGTCATTTTTCTGAAGGAGCCTCTGGGTGGAGGGGGAGGGGCCGGAGAGGAGGACGAGTGTGGGGAAGGAAGGATATTCTGGAGATGTTTTTTCCCCGGGGGGGGGGGGGGGATTGCTGGAGGCATCCATTAGGCATGTCAAAACGTGGCAGATAAAGAAGCGCTGAAGAAAAGTGCGCTGTAGTAAATCTCTCAAACGTCAAACCTGTAATTTGTGAGAGGAAAATGATTCGGTCGCGGCCGCTCTCAGAAATCTCCCCTCATCAAATTGCATCTGGGTTCTCCGAGCTCCCAACAGAAATTGGTTTCTGCCTACAGGAAGATAGTGTCACCGCAGGGCCTCGTCTCCGACGCTCCCGTCATCTAGCCGGAATGCAGGGGGGGATTGCGTAGGTCCGGGTTTGGTCAAAGCGCCGCGGTATACAGTTCGGGAACTGCACTTTACTTACAGTTTACTTTTACACTCGGAATTTCTGCTGTAGAAACTTCAGTTCTCCTGTTTATGAGAGATAAAGATCATTGTACGCTTCACACTAACTAACGTATGAATGCGCCTTTCTAGAAACCCAAGGACGCTTTACAATTTACACGTTTTACACACAACCATTTATACTCAGCACTCATCAACAAAAACCGTTGAGAAGTGGCAGCCAATAGCGCACAGCGTACTCTTAACCGGAAACCACCGTCCACCTGGAGGACTGTATCAGACAGCATTTAACTTGGCCAATCCATATCTGGGCACACAATCCTATACAATACACATACAGTACAGGCCAAACGTTTGGACACACCTTTTCTTTTTCAATGCATTTAAATTGTTTTCATTAATGATATTTACATTGTAGATTCTCACTGAAGCATCAAAACTATGAATGAACACAGTTATGTGGAGTTTTATGTACTTAACAAAAAATGAGCTGTCCTCCACAGTCACCGGACCTGAACCCAATCCAGATGGTTTGGGGTGAGCTGGAGCTTCACAGAGTGAAGAAGGCAAAGAGCCAACAAGTGCTAATAAACACCTCTGGGAACTCCTTCTCCTTCAAGACTGTTGGAAAACTTTTCATTTCAGGTGGCCACCTCTTGAAGCTAATTGAGAGAATGATGCAGATAGTGTGCAAAGCAGTAATCAGAGCAAAGGGTGGCTATTTTGAAGAAACTAGAATATAAAACTTTTTTTTTAGTTATTTCACCTTTTTTGTAAAAAAAAAAACTCCACATGTGTTCATTCATAGTTTTGATGCTTCAGTGAGAATCTACAATGTAAATATCAGTCATGAAAGTAAAGAAAACACATTGAAAAAGAGAAGGTGTGTCCAAACTTTTGGCCTGTAATGTGCGTATACATACATAATTGGACACCAGGCCCTTGAGGTGTCCCAAAAGGTGATGTCCACACATGTGGACGCCAGGTCCTTAGTGGTTATACCCCATAGAAAACCAATAAAGACAGGCATGTATTTTTCTACTCCTATTTCCAACAATTTCATTGGACAAATAACAGGAATAAGAGGAAATTACATCATTTAAGCTTTAGACGAGCAGCTAATTATTTTTTTTTGCACGTTCCCCCATCACATAAAACACACCAGGAAACATCTTCCCTTGATACTGACTGATAATTTGTGTTATTAAGTGATAATAACAGATAGTTAGACAGTCTAATAAAATGAAGAACAGTAAACATGATGCCAGTCCAATGTTTAACCATTGAAACCTTCCGTCCCCTGAGTTCAATTTCACTACTTACCACATCCAGGCCTAATTACTGACTACAGACCTGTAGAATCAAGAAATCACTTATAAAATAGAACCTGTCTGACAACATGAATCAGATAAAATATCTCAAAAAGCAAGAAATAAAAAAAAAATCATAAAAACATGAGAAAACAAAGTCATTGATCATCTATCAGTCTGGAAAAGGTTATAAAGTCATTTTTTAAAGCTCTGGGACTCCAAAGAACCACAGTGATTCACTATTATTATTATTCACTAATGGAGAAAAAAACATGGAATACTGTTGAACCTCCCCAGGAGTGACCCGCCGACCGAACAAAATTACTCCAAAAGGGCATGAAGAACTCATCCAGGAGATCCATAAAAAAGAACCCAGAACAAAATTTAAAGAACTGCAGATCTCTTATCTCAGTTGCAAAGCTCAGAAAAGTGAAAATGGTAGTTTCAAGTTGAAAAAAAATGCCTGCAAATATCTTGATAAAAAAAAAAATAATAATCTGAAAAACAAAGGTAAGGTAAAAAAGCAAGACAAAAGAAATATGTGAGGGGCAAATACTTTTTCACAGCACTATATTTATATATATATATACAATCAAAATGAGCTGATTTTAACTTACAGGAAGTTTATTTCTAAAAGGCACAGATTTGAATGTGTAAGGATTTTTTGTTTTATGTTTAAGAGTATAACAGTTGAATAACTGCTGCTGTTGGCAGTGCATTACTGTAAATATACCCTAAATATATGAACACTGAACAGCATTTGTGTGCACTGATGACAATATGCTACAAAACATCTCCCTCGCAGAGAAATTAGTTAGTTTGCACATAAATAAATTAGCAGCATAATATTTTAATGCGTGTTTGAGTTAAAAAATGTTGCTTAAGTAATGAGTTTAAAGCTTAAATTAGGAACTGTTTAAACAGCAGCGCCGCCAACGCCTCCAGGTCCCGCGCAGAATGAATAATCATGCATGTTAATGTTTTATTGTTTGAGCACTTGTTATATCATCATTATATTATTATTATTATAGAGCAGAGCTCCTGGGTCGGCATTAGGGACATTCTATCATGAATTAAATATATTCGAGTTGTGTGTTTTAGCCCGGCGTCTCTCGCGCGATGCAAAAATAATCAGGCGAAATTATTTGCGCTTCTTCTAAGTGCAGCAAACATTTATTTAGAGACGGCGCTCCGAGCTCTGCATTATTCATTTCCTGCCCTCCAACCATCCGACACACACTTTAGCCCACGCTCCGAGCCCGCTAATGCACGGCCGGTTGTGAAATTAGGGTTTGATGCAGTAAAACGCTCGGCCGTTTGGCAGAAAGTGGTGATGTAGTGCGTCTGAATGGCACAGATGCCCTTTGCCGTGTCGCCGGATTCAGAAAGCAGCAATCACACCTCATTAAGGCCCGATTTCCGAGCGCAACATTAGCGCTAACGTTTCCATCTCTGTAGAAATGAGCTTCCGCGTGGCCCGCATCATCCGGACCCCAAGGTTAATCGCGCTGCCGGTGCCCTGCGCCGCGTCGAGCTGCACCCGCGGGATTTCAGAGCCGCTACAGGAATGTGTCTCCGATCACGCCGAGCGCCGGTACTCCGCCTGGATCCGCTACAGACCCGTTATGAGCAGCGGCGTCTGACTAATCGAAACCTGATATCAGATTAGAATATATACAATATCGACTTCCTTCCAGCAGAGGTTCCTGCAAAGTTACCACTTGTCACATGACATCTGTAAAACTTTATTAACACAAAGATTTAAATGTGGAAATTATTGTACTATTAACTATAAGATAACACTAGCTAGGTTTACCAAAGTTGGGTATCATGAGTCTAAAAAAACACATTTAGTTGTTACATTAAAGTAGTTATAAAAGCACTAAAGTCAAGTACACAAGTATATGTACAAGTATGGGGTAATATACACATCATAAACCAACACAAACTAAGCCAAAACCAGACTAAACCCAAATGAGAACAAACTAGACTAGACTAGACTATTTCAGATTAAATGAGATCAGACAAAAGCAAATCAAACCAAATTAAAACCATACTACAAGCCAAACCAGCACAGGCCCTACCAAACTAAATCGAAACAAACTAAATCCAAACCAGACCAGACCAATCCTCAACCTAAGCAATCCAAACCAGATCAAACCAGACCAATCCAGACCAAACCAAACCCACATCTTAACAAACCAAATCAAACCAAACCAAGCCAGACCAGATTGGATAAGGTCCAAACTAAACTGAAACCAGACTGAATCCAAATCATACCAATCTAAGACAAGCTAAGCCAAACAAGACAATACAAGACAAGAAAAGTCCAAACAGGATAAGAAAAAAACAAGACAAGAAAAATTAAGACAAAACAAGAAAACCCATGAGAAGACAAGACAAGTCGTGACCAAACCAAACCAAACTTCGACATAAATATTCCAATCCAGAACAAACCAAAACCAAGCCAGACAAGAAAAGACAAGACAAGACAAGACAAGACCAAACTGCAACTAAAATAATCCAATCCAGACCAAACCAAAATCACATCTAAACAAATCAGATTGGATAAAGTGTAAATCATATCAAAAAATAAACCATATCAAACTGAATGGAAACTGGAGGAAACTGAAGAAAATTGGGAGCAACAGTGCTAATTTCTTCTCCTAATCAGAGTGTTCTGAAATATTATACTATATATCAGAAATGCTAATCATGAGATTCAATGATCGTGCTAATTATGCTAATTCATTTGTGCTTCATTAATCATTTACTTAATGGTAAATATGTGTTATACCTCAGTTTAAACAGTGATAATGGGGTTTATCTCGGTCTCTGCAGGTTCTGTACAGCAGCAGATCCCACAGATGGAGATGAAGAGTCTGCAGCCTGCGGGGGGGCGGGGCTGGTGGCAGGGGGGATGTGGGGAGTGGAGGCTAAGCGCTAAAGGCTAAAGCCGCAGTGCAGAATGAATGCCCAGAGAAGGAAGTCAAGGCTAGCACAACAATCTCTGCTAAAAGTTTAATGAGCTCCTCCGTTTGACACCGCTATTCTTCTTTCGGCGCTGGGACCGGGCCGGGGGCCGGAGCGGGGGCCCGGGGCCGTATGTAGATGAGGGGTTCTGGGTGAAGGCTCGGACGCGGGTGGGGGTGGGGGGGGGTTTGGGGGGTGAGAGGGATGCGAGGAGCTCGGGGTGATGAAACGCAGCGTCTGCGCTAATGCGCTAAAGCGCTAATGCGCTGGCAGAAGGAAGGCTGAGGAAAGTGCCGGAAATTAGTGGTGCTGTCAGAACCCGTCTGGCCCTCGGCCCACCTGCTGCTCGCCGGGCGGCACCGCGGGGGGGCGGAGCCAAAGGTCCTGTGTAATATGGAAAGGTGCAACGGTACGGTGATTAATCTGCTAGAGACACGTGCCATCAGAGCCGGCGCTGTCCGTGCTTTTACTGCACACCTGTGTCCCGACCGGCACAGAGACGCACCACGATACAGCCGGATCAGAACCAGATCAAAGAGCAGTGAGGTCATCCAGGAGACATCTGAGACAAACGAGCAACATTATCTCTATAACCTCAGTGTGACTGATGCTGCTGCTTCAGTTTAATGGGGCAAAAATGGGGAAAATAACAGATACAAGTTCGGATATGCAGTATTAAAATGCTGAGGAGGCGGAGCTACAGTCCCACATTAATTAGGGTTTAAAATTGTATATGTTTATATATTAATAACACTTTAAATTTAGGTAGGTATTGTGATATTATACACTCAGGAGTTCACTACAGTCTTTCATTAATTCGAGTGAATACTGTATATATTAATAACACTTTAAATGTAGGTATGATTATGATATACATTAAGGTGAAAGTGGAGCAGGAATTATAATGTATATCATAATACCTACATTTAAAGTGTTATTAATATATACAGTATTCACTCGAATTAATAAAAGACTGTAGTGAACTCCTGAGTGTATAATATCACAATACCTACCTACATTTAAAGTCTATCATTTTTTGGTAAATATATATTAACAGCGATTTAAATGTATAGTCTATTATTAATTAGGGTGAATATATACTAATAACACTTTAAATGTAGGTATGGCGATATACACTGAAGAAGAGGCAGAGCTACAGTTTATCGTTAATTAGGGTAAATATACTGTATATTAATAACACTTTAAATGTAGGTTTTGTGATATTATACACTGAGGAGGCGGAGCTGCAGTCTCAATAAGAGCTAAGTCTCATTAATTACTGTATGTTAATATCACTCTAATTGTGACATACATTAAGGTGGTGGAGCTATAGTCTCTTACTAATTAAAGTGAATAAACAGTTCTGGGGAAAAAAATTAAGAGATCACTTCAGTTTCTGAATTTGTTTCTCTGATTTTGCTATTTATAGGTTTATGTTTGAGTAAAATGAACATTGTTGTTTTATTCTATAAACTACAGACAACATTTCTCCCAAATTCCAAATAAAAATATTGTCATTTAGAGCATTTATTTACAGAAAATGAGAAATGGCTAAAATAACGAAAAAAAGACGCAGAGCTTTCAGACCTCAAATAATGCAAAGTAAACAAGTTCATATTCATAAAGTTTTAAGAGTTCAGAAATCAATATTTGGTGGAATAAACCTGACGGTTTTTAATCACAGTTTTTTCATGCATCTTGGCATCATGTTCTCCTCCACTAGTCTTACACACTGCTTTTGGAGAACTTTATGCTGCTTTACTCCTGGTGCAAACATTCAAGCAGTTCAGTTTGGTTTGATGGCTTGTGATCATACATCTTCCTCTTGATTATATTTCAGAGGTTTTCAATTTGGTAAAATCAAAGAAAATCAAAGAGTGAGCTGTAAAAAATGCATTCTTGGTAAAAAAGCCCAACTGCAGCTGGAACTACTGGAACTCCTTGATAGCTCCTATGATGCTGGCGATGTTGGAGAAGATGAAACCGAAACTTTACGTGAAGCGCTGCCTCCTCTTTGGTGCACGAGTGGGACTTTTGAAGTGTGAACTGTTCAAACTGATGGTAGATAGTGATCACATTAAAAAGATAAAAGATGAAAAGTGTGAATAGAATAAAATATTAATATCATATATGGGCGAATTTGATCATAATGTTTTATTCTGTGTTCATATCAGTTATGAGGGAAGAAAAATAGTGCAGAATAGTGCAGAAATGCTGCAGATATAAACTGACTGACTCCATTATAACAGACTGTATAATTCTATAATGTATTGCACATCAAATATGACAGCAGATATTGGCCGGGTTCTCGCGGTGTCACGGGCTGGTGTGCGTGGTGCGCGGTGTGTGTGATGGTGAGGGCTCATTAGCCGTGTCCTCAGGTGTGACGCCGTGGGAAATCCGCCACATGATCCGGCGTTTAAGGAGGGAAACAGTGACTGAGGTCGACTGAGACGTCAGGAACATCGCACGGATTTATCGGGAAGGCTGTCACCAGAGTGACGTCTCGCAGCTGAGTGTGTGTCGTCTCCCGCGGGAGTGTGTGTTATGAATTAAACATCGCATGTAGATGCGCAGTAAGAGTAGCTGCACGTCGATTCATACCGCTCTATATACCCCCACCCCCCGCCTGCAGCCCTGCTGATGAATACACACTGGATATGTAAACATGCCGCTTGATTCCTGTTTACTACAGACGCTCATTAGCGCTCACGTTACTTACTGCACACGCGAACCACTGATCAGCACTCACGCGCACACACTCCTACATGTTTACATTCTGCATTAACGCATGCTAACCAGTAATAATCATCTCCAGCTCTTACAGACCAGTCCAGATTAGCCTAAAGAGGAATTCTCATTCTGAGCGTAATTCAGTCTATTAGATAATTACAGTTGTAGAGTCGGGGTTTATTTTGATGCTGTGCTTCACTGTAGAGAAACATGTCATCAACTTATACAACTCTGGGAAAAAAATTGGACCATTTATTTGCAGAAAATGCGAAATGGCTAAAATAACAAAAAAGATGCAGATCTTTCAGACCTTAAATAACGCAAAGAAAACAAGTTCATATTCATAAAGTTTTAAGAGTTCAGAAATCAATATTTAAAAATTTGGTGGAATAACCCTGTTTCTTTTAATCACAGTTTTTTTCATGCATCTTGGCATCATGTTCTCCTCCACCAGTCTTACACTCTGCTTTTGGATAACTTTATGCTCTACACTCCTGGTGCAAAAATACAAGCAGTTCAATTTGGTGGTTTGATGGCTTGTGATCATCCATCTTCCTCTTGATTATATTCCAGAGGTTTTCAATTTGGTAAAATTAAAGAAACTTGTAATTTTTATGTGAACCTGAGTAAATATAAAAGAAACATTTTTTAAATGATGGTTTTGTTAATTAAGGAAAAAAATCTATCCAAATCAACCTGACCCTGTGTGAAAAATCAACTGCAACATCTAAATAACTGCATGTCCGTCAGTCCTGACGCTGTCAGTCTGCCTGTTCTGGACTCTTAACTACACAATAAAACTTCCCTCACTCCGCTGATCCCGCTCCCCAACTACTGATTGTTTGCACCTGGTCTGCTTTGTATAAATACCCCATAGTGTTCTACCAATCTATAGTGAATTTAGGGTGTGTCGGCTTAAAACACACAAAAGGTGTGTACTAATTATTTTAATTAATCATGGGTGTGGTTAATTTTGGGCCGTAACGGGAAATTAATCAATCATTGTGTCAGTTGTCATTTTCTGTGAGAGTCAGGGGACCTCTGACTTTGGCGCATTCATATCTTAACTGCGCAGCGCTTTTGCGCGTCTCAGCAGAGGATACTGACCTGAACTTTCACACTGTGAAGATACACCAGCAGCTCATTTAAGGGAACAGCAATGTTAATTTATTCTTCATTCTGTTTATTGTTGATGTAAAAGCTGGATTTGCTCCTGCATGACTAGGAAAGGATTGGGCAGCTAATTGTTGACTGTTGTCAGGGTTTTAATTAGATAGTGGTGCACCCGTGTTTCCCACCGCCAAGAAAGAAACACACCAGAATTTTACCTGAACACACCTCATTTCCAGACCACCACGCCCATCAGTGTAGATTTATTCTAAAACTCCAGCGCTATTTTAACGGTGCGGGCATAAGGCGTGAAAATAGACTGTTGATGGGGTGTAAGATAGCAATGAGCAACACAATGCACTTTGTGCAGAGTTTACAATAGGGCCCTACAATAGAATACAACTGATTTTAACTAAACTATCGCTTTAATGAAACAGGAGGAGTTTTATTGAGTTAATTCAGTGGGGAGTTGGGAGTGTAGGAGATGTGGAGGTGAAGGAGAGGTGGCAGCTATATTCACCGTTCACCAACAACAAACAAACAAAAAAACAAACAAAGTAAACAATGAACACCAACTCTCTTAATGAAGGAAGATCCGCATGAGGACAAGATAACCTGATTACTTCCTGCTGAGACTCGACCAGAACACACCTGCCCACCCACTCTCTCTCTCTCTCTCTCTCTTTCTCTCTATTTCTTTCTCTCTCTCTTTCACTCTATATAGCTCTCTCCCTCTCTCTCATTCACCTTTTCTCTATCTCTCTCTTAGTTCAGTTTGCTTTCATCTTTCATTTATTAAAATGACAAATTCACATTTTTATTGTTGAAGCAAATGTGTATTAATACTATTTAGAAATAAATAGATATAATAATTTTTAAAAATGTTTGATGTGAAGCACTGGTCCTGTCTCCTTCACCAGTCTTACACACTGATTTTTGGGAACCTTAAGAAAATCTCTGGAATATAATCAAGAGGAAGATGGATGATCACAAGCCATCAAACCAAACTGAACTGCTTGAATTTTTGCACCAGGAGTAAAGCAGCATAAAGTTATCCAAAAGCAGTGTGTAAGACTGGTGGAGGAGAACATGATGGCAAGACTCTAAATGCTCTAAATGCACTAAATGACAATATTTTTATTTAGAATTTGGGAGAAATGTTGTCTGTAGTTTATAGAATAAAACAACAATGTTCATTTTACTCAAACATAAACCTATAAATAGCAAAATCAGAAAAACTGATCATTTAAAGCTTTCTCTTATTTTTTGTTGGTCAGAGCTCTATAATAGTGGATAAAAATTCTCTCTTCTTTGTTTACTTCCTCTCTCTCTTTCTCTACCTTCTTTGACCTTCTCTCTCGCTCACACTCTCACACTCGTTTTCCTCTCTTATTCGTTTTTTTTTCTCACTCTTTTCCTTTTCTTGAGTTTCTCTCTCTCTCTCTCTTTTCTCAGTATCTCTCTCTGCAGCTTGTGCCTCGGTCCTGCTCGCTGATCTGCCGCCTCGCCGCACCACCTCCTGCTGTCTAATGAATTTTAATTGGACTAATTGGGAATCCATATTTAATGATTTGTGCGGTTGGAAATGGGGACTGGAGCTGGAATAAACCGGCCTGGCCTCGGTCCCTGAAGCCTGTCCGTCAGCGGGGACGGGCGGGGGAGGGAGCCGTATTGATCGGGCTGCTGGAGTTCGGATCTGAATGGTGAAGAGTTCGTAATGAAAGGTTTTTAATACAACATGAAGAGTTTCAGATCAAACTGGGGTATGAATACACTTTGAATTCAATCACACATATTCAAAAGCTAATAAATGAAATATAATGTCTATAAAGTATTGAGACAACTCGTGATGTATGATGAACTGAATAGAATAGGCCCATAGGGCACTGGAACTACAGTAATGCCAGTATGGGCTTTAAAGGGGTATAAAGCCTCAGTATTGAGCTGTAGAGCTCTGGAACAATTGAGCTCCATCCAGAAACTCTAAAAGTGCTTGTGAGTTGATCAGTTGAATAGTTGAATCAGGTTGAGGGCAAGGGGTTCCTCTCCCAAGATCCTCTGCACATTGAGCAACCTCCAATGTTTCATGAAGCTTCCTCAAAAGCTGTTCCTTCACAGTTTTAAAGTGAAGAACCTCTAAAACACCATTTAAAACACCAAAATGAATCTCTAAAAGGGCTTGTTGATGAGTTGAATAGTTGAATCAGGTGGAGGACAAGAGATTGCCAGGATCCCCTGCTCATTGAGGAACCTCCAGTGATTCATGAAGGTTCTTTAAAGCACTTTAAGGTGTTTCTTCACAATTTTAAATTGAAGAACCTTTAAATAGTCCTTTAAAACACCAACTGAAACTCTGAAAGCGCTTGTTGATGAGGCTAAAGGGTTCACCAGGATTCTCTGCACATCTCTTCAATGTTTCAATATTTGAAGCACCTTAAGAGACAGGAAAGACATACATTTCCAGGTCAAAGGGTTCGCCAGGATTCTCTGCCTATTGAGGAACCTTCAATGTTTAATGAAGCTTCCTCAAAGCATTTTATGAGGTTCCTCCAGTTTTTTTTAATTGAAGAACCTCTAAAAGTTCCTTTTAGGACTACTTTTAGGAACTTCCTGCACTCTAAAAACTCTCTGTCTCTAAAATAACTTCTCTGTTTAGTTCATTCAGTTCATTAAACCATAAAATTCTGCTTTTGTTTGTCTGAATTATCATTTATTTTTCTTTGCATTGTTCCATTCAAACTGTTCATTTGAGCTGTATAAAACCAGTTAAGCGCTTTATTGGTTTATTGTTTGTGCCCACGGGAAGTCATGCTCAGTTTGACCCGATGAAAAACCTTTCTGCATTGTGAAGTGCACTCCAGTGTCCCGCCAGCGACTGCGGAAAGATTCGTAATCATAACCTGATTGTTTAAGTGCAAATAAAGTGTATTTGTGTGTGTTTGTTGAGTGTGAATAGGACAGTAAACCTGTTGTGGTTGAGGAACGGTTGGCGCAGTGCTGTGAAGTGTGCCGGCATTGTCAGGCTGGCGATAATAAAGAGCTAAACAAGCCACTCGTTAATAAAAAAAAAACAGGAATTAGCGCCGGGGTCCGAGCTCTCCTCGTGCCTTTTCTTCTCCGCTGAAAGAAGTTTTTGTGCGCCGCTAATAATGGCGTGAACCTGTAGTGCGAAAAACACTAAAACAAACAGAATAATGGTGCGCGGGGCCGTAGTGCGGCGGTAATTAATCTGCGCGAGGCGTGCGAGCGAGAGAATTAATGAGGGTCTGGATTCTTCCGAGGCTTTTTGTCTTATCAAACCCCTCGGTGACACACATTAGTTCGTCTACTCCCCATTTATCTGCGCCTCGGCTGATAATGACGGAGGCGGCGGAGGAACCTTTGAAGCCGTCATATATCTCCGTGATAACTCCCTTATAGACTCTTCATTAATTCACCTATTGCTTTAGCTCATTTACCAACAATGCCCAGCGTGTGGTAGGAGTCATACAGCAGCTTGAACGCTTCCAGTCAAACAAAGCTCCAATTTGTCCTCGGCGCGATCTCTGCCGCCGGAGCTGAGCGATTCTGGAGGCGAGGGGAAGGACGAGGCTTTGACTTTGAGATATTTGCATTCAGAGAGAGACGCTTCTTATTCAGATGGAGACGCCAAGCCATTACTCATTAAAGCCTCGGCCCTAATTGCAATTAGAGTCAGTAATGCGGCCGTGAGCGGAGGGTTGGTCCTACGCCGTAACCTCTCTTCCTTCTTGGACGTTTCTGTTTGGGTTGAGATGAGTTGAGACGAGTTGAGACGAGTTGGGACGAGCTGAGACGAGCTACGTCTCGCGGGGCAACCGCCTCCTTTAATACGGCGGATATTGCCTTCAACGCCGCTTAATTGGGTAAATTAATAACGACCCCGCTCCAGCTCTCGCCATCACAGGAACAAATGAATTTGAATTGGCCTCTAAAGAACTGAACCGCCGGACGCTCCACACTCGTAGAGCGCTTATTATTTCACATTCATTTTTTAAATTATGAAGCGACAAGGTCACCTCCGTAGCGCACTCGGCCGAGAGCCGTCCACTCGGCCTCTTCTGACCACAACGACGCCGCCATCTAATCAATACGGGCGGGCCGAATCAACCCCCTTTATTTCCCTCAGCGTTTATCTGCCGCGCTAAGGTCACGCCATTGTGATGCATCACACGAGGGGACAGATGTTAACTCCGGCAGAAGAGCCGCCGTTAGAGCCGCAGTAAAACGGCTCTGATTGTAAATGCACATAATGAAATCCCTCATCATTAACTCCGCCGCCGCCGCCGCAAATGCCACAGACACACTTCAATTACGCTTTTTCGTTTGTTTGTGTGTCGGACATAAAATACTTTATATATCCAACAGATGCTTTATCTAATGCTGCAATTTCAATCTGCAAATCTGTCCAGACGATCCGATCTTTACAGAGCAGGAGACAGGAGATCAGATATATAATCAGATATAATCAGATATAAAACTCCTTAGGATTTTTGATTGACTGCATAATAATGTTCCTAAACAACAATGTGTTTTTGTTCTTTGGTGGTAAAGTCCTGTATCTAAAGAGTTGGGGCATTTGGAAGTATTTGGAAAGTATGGTTATAGTTGTGAATTATTTGGAAGTAGGGAATTGGCATACACATATTTGGAGTTGTGTGTTTTGAGAAATGTTCGTATTTGGGGGGTTATTGGGATGTATTTGAGTGAAAGGTATGGGATGTGTTTAGAGTTATGGGATTTAAAGTATTGGGAGTATACATAATTGTGTTATATTTGGAGCTGGGACAATGGGATGTATTTAGAAACAGGGCATACGGATGTATTTGAAATTTGATATATTTGGGATATATCTGGAGTTGGAGCATTGGGATGTATTTAGAGTTGGACATAATTGGATAGTATTTCAATTTCAGTATAAATGGCATGTATTTGGAGTGTAAATATTTGGGAATTGTACGGACTTGAGTACAATTGGGAAGTACATGGAATTAAATACAACTTGGATGCATTTGGAGTTTAAATACCTTAAAAGTACATGGGTTTGAGTATAATTGGGATTTATATTAAGTTTAAATACTTCGGAAACACATGGATTTAAGAATAATTGGGATGTAATTTGAGTTGGAAATCAATAGGAAGTACATGGAGTTGAGTATAATTGGGATGTAATTTGAGTTGGAAATCAATAGGAAGTACATGGAGTTGAGTATAATTGGGATGTAATTTCAGTTGGAAATCAATAGGAAGTACATGGAGTTGAGTATAATTAGGATGTAATTTGAGTTGGAAATCAATAGGAAGTACATGGAGTTGAGTATAATTGGGATGTAATTTGAGTTGGAAATCAATAGGAAGTACATGGAGTTGAGTATAATAAGGATGTAATTTGAGTTGGAAATCAATAGGAAGTACATGGAGTTGAGTACAATTGGGATGTAATTTGAGTTGGAAATCAATAGGAAGTACATGGAGTTGAGTATAATTAGGATGAAATTTGAGTTGGAAATCAATAGGAAGTACATGGAGTTGAGTATAATTGGGATGTAATTTGAGTTGGAAATCAATAGGAAGTACATGGAGTTGAGTATAATTGGGATGTAATTTGAGTTGGAAATCAATAGGAAGTACATGGAGTTGAGTATAATTGGGATGTAATTTGAGTTGAAAATCAATAGGAAGTACATGGAGTTGAGTATAATTGCGATGTAATTTGAGTTGGAAATCAAGAGGAAGTACATGGAGTTGAGTATAATTGGGATGTAATTTGAGTTGGAAATCAATAGGAAGTACATGGAGTTGAGTATAATTGGGATGTTCTGTATTTAGAGTTGGACATACTGTAATTGGGACTTATTTAAGGTTGTTAAGGTTGGGAACATTGGGATGTATGTGACGTTGGTGGGGGTCATTGGGGTGTGTTTATAGTTATGATGGGAGGTCATTAGGGTGTGTTTGGTTTGGGGAGGGGGCGGAGTTTTGCATAATTAACACGCATCACAAAGTGCTGATCTGTTGGCCTGAAAAGCCTGGTGAACTGAGTTCATTCATCAGATTTGCGTTAATTGCTGCACTGCTGTTTTTATAATGAGGGCCCATTAAGTTTGTCACCCGGCGATAACATGCATGACCCCGTGGGGGCGGGAGGAATTAGTGCCCCCTGTACCCGCTGTACCCGCTGTAGCCGCTGCAGCCGCTGCCAGGCTGGAGGAGGCAGTTCTGATCGGAGATGACAAGTGTCTCTGAGCTAAGTGTGGTGGCGTGGCGCGGCGGGGCGGGGGGGAAAACGGCGATGACCATCCACATTGTTGCCAAGGACAACAGCTCAGCTGGGCGGCTGTGCGTGGCGCGGGGGTGATGTTTTATGATGTGAATTGCTTTTTGGTTAATTAGAGATGAATCTTAACCTTGACTCCTGAATTCATCACATTAGCGCATTCTGCGTTCACGCTAAACGCTGCCGCGGCGGCACGACTGGAACGCTCTGTTTAAAGCCTTCCCCTTTCAGGCCCTGTGAATCTGGGTCAATTTCATGGTCACTTTGCTGGTGAACTCTCACGAGGGGCCGTTTTTTTTTTTTTTTTTCCCGCGAGAATGATGAATTCAATATTTCCATCTAACTGGAAGCGACAAGCCCTGCGGAAAATGAACGGCGGCGAGATTTATTAAGTTTTGCAGTCCTATTAAGATAGCCGCCCGGTGTCTTTTTACAGAGTACGGCTCCAGTGAAGTATGTTTATTGACTTTGAAATATTCGCCATAAAAACGCGGCGGCTTCGTGATAAATTCTGACCTGTCCATTTAGATAATGAGAGAGAGAGGTGGGCACTCTGAGGTCAGCCTTATGGATCTTTCTCTTTGGCATAGCCGGCGAAGTTTCCGTCCCACGGTGCTTAAAAAAAAAAAGAAAAAAAAAAAAAAGAAAACTGCTGGCTATAGATTAGATGGATTTCATATCTGTAGAAGAAAGACGAGCCTGTAGCCACGCCCCCTAATGAACCGGCTTTTATGGAGGTCTCTCTTTATTTGACGTCTTAAAATCCCACTGAAATCTGCTCTTCCATTACTAGTCATTACTGATTGGACTGTTCTCGGAATATTCTCAGAATATTTAAAGCAGAAACTCCACCCACTTGCTGCCAATCATGTAAAAAGTGCAGTACAAACTGTACCGTATTTTTCAGACTATAAGGTGCACTAAAAATCCTTTAATTGTCAAAAATAAATAAATAAATCATCAGTGCGCTTTAAAATGTATGAATTTTACCAGTCAGTTTGTAAAGAGCAGTAAATCCACTTACAATACAGAAGCTTCTGCTCACCGCGATTAGCTTCTGCTAGCTGTGCTAAAATACTGGAAATCTGAGCTTACTGTAAATAAACGGAAGTGCTTTACTCACCCAAATAAACAGTTTTCATGAGAAAAATATGTGTAGATTAAGATCCTGCACTCGTTTGATACCCATGCTCCTTACTATTGTTGCTTAAAACGTGCCTTATAATATGGTGCACCTTATAATCTGTACAAAACGGTACTTGACCAGAAAATTATAAACTACGGAATGCTATGGAGCCCCTAAGGTGACATCATGTTAAAAAAAATATGCAAATGAGATCCTAAAGTGTGGCCACAATTTATTAAGGCATGGAAACGAGAACCTAATGAACAGGAACGATAATGCACCACACACTGACACATCACTCCCATTCACAATCACATGACACTGCACACGGCACTACCGAGAGCCAATCACCTGATTATTGATTTCAACTGTTACACATACTGTATATATATATATACTCAATCACTTCACTTACTTCCTGCTGGATATTGACAGATTTTTCCATTGCCTGTGTGAGCTCTCTCGTTTTTGACCTGACTGTTTAACTATATACCAACCCTGATTTTGCCTGCTCTCCGATACTGTCTTTTCTGTATTACTCTTCGACTGTTTATCGTTAATGGTATGTTTTCTCCCTCTTGCTGTTGTTTACCCGTGTTGACCCTGCTCGTTCTGACTACTCTTTTGGTCACTACTCAATTTCTGTAGTATTTTGTGTGAGTCCTGTCCAGCCATGACAACATGGTTAAAAGTTTATGGACATATTTCAGTGAAAAAATGTAGAAGGAGAAGAGTAACAGCTTAAAAAAAACAGATTAAATAAGTAAATAAAGATGATGAACACCCATCAAAGCAACACACATATTTTATTCACTTTCTGAAACACTTTCATTTAAAAGTTAAGAGTTTAATTTGTTTGTTGTAAAATAACTAAACATGCTTTCCCTGCACTGAATTTACAGTAATTGTGTTAAATATGAAGAACAGTAAACAGATAAATCTAATTAAAACTGATTTTTACATCCGCCTCTGTTTTACTGTATAAAGCAGGAATTCAGGTCTGAGCTGTTTGAATATTTGCTTTTTATTTGTGTTCGACTTCCAGTGAGTCACTTACAGGAAATGGAGCTTTTCTGTGGGTGTTGAGGAGTTGATGATTATTGAGTGTGAGGAGTAAAGATCGTGTCGGTGAGCATCCTCTCATCCTCTCAGAGCTGCTCTTCATCTGCAGACACTCTGAGGTCCTCATCCTCACCTTCAGCAGGTGTTGTGAATTTTCACGTAAACAAGCTGCAAAACAGAGAGACAGAACGTCTGGCTTTATTCAACACAAATGCATAAATAAATATTTATAAGACTGAACGTTCTAGATCTAGTTTGCATGAAGAAAAGCAACAATTTACATAGATTTCATGTATCAAAAAGTTGGAGGAGCACTGTTTAAAACTTCCAATAAAATGTAATAACCAATACAATTCATTAATTTGATGTGCTACCCAGAATATCAGGTAATATCATTATAATGATTTGTCAGTAATATCCATTATAACCTAGAAATATGATGGTCATAACTGCTAAAACTAAGCAATTTGATGGTACTGACTGGTATACCCAACAAAATGACAGTAATGACTGCTATACCAAGTAATATGACAGTAATTCCCATTAAAACCCATCAATGTGATGGTTTTGTTTATTATAATCCACCAATATGATGATAATGTCCTTTATAACCAGTAATATGATGGCAATGACTGCTGTAACACAATAATATGATAGTAATGGCTGTTATAACCAATCAATATGATGGTAATGTTCATTATACTCCAGCAATATGATGATAATGACAGCTACAACCAGCAATATGATGATAATGATTGCTATATCCAGCAATATGATGATAATTAATGCTAAAACCCAACAATATGATGGTAATGACTGCTAAAACCCAACATTATGATGGTAATGACTACTAAAACCCAACAATATGATGGTAATGACTGCTAAAACCCAACAATATGATGGTAATGTTCATTATTATTCAGCGCTATGATGAAAATGACTGCTCTACCCAGTAGTATGATGATAATGTCCATTAAAACCCATTAATATGATGGCAATGTTCACTATAACCCAACAATATTATTATAACGTCCTTTATAACTCAGCAATATGATGGTAATGACTGCTGTCATCCAGTAATACGATGGTAATGCCCATTAATGGCCACCAATATGATGGTAATGTTAACTATAACCCAGTAATACGATGGTAATGCCCATTTAAAATTTTCACCAGTTTAAGTACTGTTTAAAACCTCCTCTTCATGAAGCCCAAATAGATCATTTGTTGCCCTCAGGGCAGGGCATTACTACTGCTAGGGGCATCAATATATTAATAAATATTATATATACTTTAGCGAATTTCATTGAGTGAATGACTATGCCTATATGTAAGCGTTAAAAAAAACTCTAAAATCGCTTCTCGTTTGATGGCGTCAGAAACTGATTCAGCTGAAACATCCCTTCATTCTTTTATGCAGCACTTCCTGTTTGGCTACATCACTTCCTGTCTGACCCTCTCACTTCTGATTCGCTACATACAGAACATTCATTCCTCCACTCTGTGTACTCCCTCCCTCTCTCTCTCTCTTTTTTTGGCCGTTCGTAATCCACGCTTCAGAAATCACCACAAGATATAAGAAAATGAGCTCAATTATCTTTGACAGCTCATTAGCATATATCCCCTGCCCCGGTGTGGGGCGGAGGTGAGGCTGGGCGGGTGTAATTATGCGTTGGGTTTTGGGAGGGGGGCATGTTGGGGGAGGGGCATTAGCGAGGGCTTTGGTTGGTCTGCAGGATTTGAAGCGTTGCGTCTCCTCGTTAATGTAAATCCCTCATTTAGATTTAGATTGTGTATCGGGGAGAGTTAGAGCTACACTGCACTCTATTAAATTTGATTAATTCAATTAAACACGTATTACCCGCCGCTTTACTTCCTGTTCTTTTTCCCGGCGTGTCGTTTTTAATGAGCCGCTGCAGAACGTGATGAGTTTAATGAGAATCTGAGCTTCTACTAATACTAAAACGTGCCACCCGCACTTACCTGTGGGCTGCGTTGGGCGGGTGAAGGGTGGGGTTGGTTTGGGTGGAGGGGGGTGTTTGGGGTTGTTTAGAGGTAATGATTAATATTTACAGCAAATTTCACAATAACAGTGATATAAGAGTAATATCATAGTAATGACGATTCTTTTTACCAGTAATATAATGGTAATGACCATAATAACCAGTAATATTGCAGTTATGACCATTATAACCCAGAAATGTGAAGGTAATGTTCATTATAACCTAACAATATGGGGGTAATGACTGCTATAATTCAGCAATATGATGATGATGATGATCATCATCATCATCATCATAACCCAAAAATATGATGGTTGTTTTTTTTATAACCCAAAAATCTAATGAAAATGTTCATTATAACCCAACTTTATTTTACAATCTAGGAATATGATAATAACTTTTTTATGACAGCAATGACCACTTTAAGCAGTAATATAACAGTAATGGCCATTATAACCTATTAATAGTATGGTAATTACCATTATAGTCTAGAAATATATCTGTTGTGACATTATAACCCAGTAATATCATGGTAATAATTATTGAAAAGCAGTAAAAGTATGGTAATCCTTTATAACCCAGTAATGTTTTGACTAATAACCCAGTAACATTATAGTAATGGTGTTGTAATTCAGTAATTTGAAGGTATTCACCATAATAACTGTAATATTAAATTAGTGTCCATAAGTATCTAGAAATATGATAGCAGTGACTATTGAAACCTGACAATATGATTTCAATAACCATAATAACCCAGTAATATGGTATTAATAACCATAATAACCCATTAATATAGTAGTAATTACCGTTATAACACAGTAATAAGGTAGTAATGACCATAATAACCCAGTAATATGGTATTAATAACCATGATGACCCATTAATATAGTAGTAATTAACATAATAACCCAGTAATATTGTAGTAATGACCATAATAACCCAGTAATATGGTAGTAATGACCATAATAACTAAGGTATATGGTAATAATAATCATAATAACGCACTAACATGCTATGAATAACCATAATTACCTAGTTATACAGTAGTTATAACCATTATAACCAAATAATATGTCACTGATTGACATCATAAACCAGTAATATAATTGCAATGAGTATTAAAATCACCACAATAATTCGGTAATATGACATGACATGGTAATGAGGATAGAAGAAATGAATAGTAATGGAACAGTTATATCAATATTTATATTATAATTCTATTATAATTCAGTAATTTGATAGTATTAATGATTATACCCTATTATGTAAAAGTAATGGTTATGGTAATCTCTGTATTATGATGTAAGGGCCATAATATCCAGGTAACACCCCAGTAATTGACAATAAAGAATATTATCAAGAAATATTAAAATTATTACTGCAGTAACAGTAACTTACAGTAACAACAGTCATATTGTAGTAATGCCTCAGTGAAAACTGTAATGTGAAAATGTAACAATTGAGATAATAGTATAGTAACACTTTGATGGATAGTAAAATCACATTAAATAATCTCATTAATATGACAAATCACATCAAATAAATGTAAAAAATTGAATAACGATTTTATATAATTGTGTATATAAGAGATGTTAGTTTTAAGACTGGATTTAGGATGAGTGATCCAGGTGCTGGATGTTCCTGAATGCTCTGCAGGTTGGGTAACGGGGTTTAATTGATTAGAAATCTTCAGGATGTCAGACAGAGAGAGAGCTGCAGTAGTTGAATTACCTGTCGGGACTGAATTACCTGTCACTGCTCTCAGAGACGCTTCGCTCTCCAGCATGAAGAGAGACAGTTCACATCTGCAGACTGCTCCCGGTTCTGATCCACGCTTCTGCTCCCGGTTCTGATCCACGCTTCTGCTTCCCGGTTCTGATCCACGGTTCTGCTTCCCAGTTCTCATCCACGGATTTGCTTCCCGGGTATGATCCACGGTTCTATTGAACAGTTCTGCTCCACGGTTCTGCTTCCTGATTCTGCTCCACGGTTCTGCTTCCCGTTTCTGATTCACGCTTCTGCTTCCTGGTTCTGATCCACGGTCCTGCTTCCCGGTTCTGATCCACAGTTCTGATCCACAGTTTTGCTTCCCAGTTCTGATCCACGGTTCTGCTTTCTGGTTCTGATCCACGGTCCTGCTTCCTGGTTCTGATCCACGGTTCTGATCCACGGTTCTGATCCACGGTTCTGCTTTCCAGTTCTGATCCACGGTTCTGCTTTCCAGTTCTGATCCACGGATCTGCTTCCCAGTTCTGATCGACGGTTCTGATCGACGGTTCTGATCCACGGTTCTGCTTTCTGGTTCTGATCCACGGTCCTGCTTCCTGGTTCTGATTCACAGTTCTGCTTCCCAGTTTTGATTCACGGTTCTGCGTCCCGGTTCTGACCCACGGTTCTGCTTCCCAGTTCTAAACCACGGTTCTGCTTCCCAGAACACATAAGTCATATAGTAACTTAAAAGTGTTAAACAAACCAAAATACTCTGTGAAGAAGAATTTAGGTGCTCTTATATGGGGAGCTGTTAACTCTAATTTCCTGGGGTGGTCCTGATGAGTGCCAGTTCTATCGTTATAATGTTTTTGATGGTATTTGCAGTAACTGCACTTGAGGATACTTTTAAAGTTCTTGAAATTCTTCTTTATGACATTACTCAAATATTCACTATTCACTGTATACCTGTAACTCTACCTCTTCACTACTTTACTTTAACTGATGCTCTCAAACACTTTATTAAGAGACAAGAAATTCAAGTAATTAACTCTTGATGAGTTCAGCACAGCTGTTAACTGAAAGCCTAAATTCCAGGTGACTCTACTTTGAAGAATCTAGATAATAAAACTTATTCTGGTTTACTAAATAATCCTATTTGCTTTTCTTCATAGTCTGGTTGAGTTTAGCATTAATCTACAATGCAGAACATTTTATATCAGTTATACATCTAAAGGATATAGTATTATCTCTTATTATATAACTTATATAACTGTAATTCACTGATCACACACATTATATCATTAACATCTAATAGAATAAAGCAGTACTGTTTCACTCAGTGCTGATAAACTGCACTGACCTTACAGTGGCGCGGTCAGGGAGGTGTTTCTGATAAAGTGGACGCTGAGACTGTGGTTCCTGTAGGAGTCATTTCCTTGTAGCTCCACTTTAATGAAACAGAGAGAATAAGTTGTTATCCGAGTCTCTTGGTAAAACCAGTGTTTCTAAGTGTGTGTGTGTGTGTATAGTGTGTGTGTGTGTGATGTATTTGGACGGTAACGTGTTGTTTACCCCTCAGCTCATCTGAAGCCTGTGATTGGGTTGCTAACCCCAGAGCTGGAGCCTATCACTCAGAGTGGCATTAGCGGGTCAGGCCTCGCCCTCATTCCCCAGACGCCCTGCCCTCAGACTGACCCCACGCATCCAATCCAATCCAATCCAATCAAACCACATCAAATAAAATGTATTTATATAGACATGTTTATAGCTGACGATGTCCCAAAGCAGCTTTACCAAGCTAAATTCCAGAAAACTACAAAACTACATCATTATTATTATTATTATTATTATTATTATTATTGTTATACATACATTATACATTATTACTATCCCAAGTGAGCAAACCAAAAATAAGTATATAAACAAATAAATAAACAAAATATAGTGGCAAGTAATAAAGGAATGTAATGAAGCTTTATTGAAGATGGTAGTAAAGGGTATACAACTGGTCTGAGGCTGGTAGCAGGAATCAACAACAGCCTATGATAGCCTATAGCCCCTTATAACAGTCTATAACAATGTACAACAGCCTATAACAGCTTATAATAATCTCTAACAGCATGTAACAGCCTATAACAGTCTATAACAGTCTATAAGAGCCTATAACACCCAATAACAGCCTATAACAGTCTATAATAGCCTATAACAATCTATAACAGCCTACAACAGATGACTAAAATCTATAACAGACTATTAAAGCCTATAACAATCTATAACAGTTTGTACCAATCTATAACAGCCTATAACAATCTATGACAGTCTATACAGTAACAGCCTATAACAGTCTATAATAACCTATAACAATCTATAACAATAACAGCCGATAATGGCCTATAACAGCTTATTACAATCTGTAACTGTCTATAACAATCTATAACTGCATATATCAGTCTATAATAGCCTATAATAATCTATAATAATCTATGTCATCTTATAACAATCTATAACAGCCTATAACAGTCTCTAGCATCTTATAACAGCCTATAACAATCTTTAACAACCTATAACAGCTTATTACAATCTGTAAGTCTATAACAGTCTATAACAATCTCTAACAGCTTATAACAGCCTATAACAATCTTTAACAGCCTATAACAGTCTCTAACAGCTTATAACAGCCTATAACAATCTTTAACAGCCTATAACAGTCTCTAACAGCTTATAACAGCCTATAACAATCTTTAACAGCCTATAAAACCCTAAAACAGCTTATTACAATCTGTAACAGTCTATAACAATCTATAACAGTCTGTAACAGTCTATAACAGCCTGTATATACAACTCAACATTAGTTGTATTTTTTAAATCATGTTTTTGCAGCATACGCTTCACTGTTTTTACATGCTGCTCTTTCCAGGAATCATGATAGTTTCCTAGAGTACATGCTAATGAAACTGTGATACAGCAGCAGATCTTCAGAGAGATAATAGAGAAGATGTGTGGTGAGGGTTAGAGTACTGAGAGCTGCTGGACTAATGGCACATACTGACCGTACTCAGCAGCGAGAGCTGGACATTTATAGAGCGAGTGACCATAGCAACCCTGATGCATGTGTTAATGTACGCTGGAGGAAATGTGCCGGAGCCGATTCGGCCTTCAGCAGATCTTCCTTTAAAACGTTTAAGGAACCTCTCACAGCCTAGCTCCCCCTCGCTAACACCAGCCAACAGGAAAAACAACCAACAGTGTTTTCAATTTTTTAATGAAAAATCACAACAACTTTTATTAAATGGAACATTGTATTATAGAGAAAATTCTATATAAAAGTGGAGTTTGAAAGTTGGAGTTTGCTATTTATAGCAAAATGAACATTGTTGTTTTATTCTATAAACTACAGACAACATTTCTCCCAAATTCCAAATAAAAATATTCTCATTTAGAGCATTTATTTGCAGAAAATGAGAAATGGCTGAAATAACAAAAAAAAAAAAAAAAAAAAAAAAGATGCAGAGCTTTCAGACCTCAAATAATGCAAAGAAAACAAGTTCATATTCATAAAGTTTTAAGAGTTCAGAAATCAATATTTGGTATAACCCTGGTTTTTAATCACAGTTTTTTCATGCATATTGGCTTCATGTTCTCCTCCACCAGTCTTACACACTGCTTTTGGATAACTTTATTCCACTCCTTGATTATATTCCAGAAGTTTTCAATTTGGTAAAATCAATAAAACTCATCATTTTTAGGTGCTCTCTTATTTTTTTCCTGAGCTGTATATAATTATGGGGTAAACTGAAATGCTAGTGCTGCTGTCTTGCCCATTGCGCAACAGGATCACTGTGGTTTGTAAACACCTTTGGGCTGAATTACAGTAGAAACTGTGAGCCAGAATCAGTGTCTGATTCCCATAAACACACTCCTAAACCTTGTGGAAAGCCTTTCTCAAAAGAGCTGAAGCTGTTAGAATCGCAAAGGATGTATTACTTTTGGGAATATGATGTTTTATGAGACATATCAGAGATAATATTAGAGATATTTGAGATGTAATTGGAGGTATTATTGTTGATATTAGAGATTATTAGAGGTCATCACTGACCTGTCTGTTTGAGCAGGGTGTTTGGAAATGTTTTGAGAGATGAGTCAGATGAGTCAGTAATTATCTGCTGTAGGATGCAGGTGACTCTAATTAGAGACCTCTGATCCTGATTGGCCGGGCTGTCAGGCCTCGCTCTGACGGACGGCGGGAGATGTAATTTACGGGATAACGTGTCGTGATCAGTTTTTACGGGCCGGGCCACGGGTTCTGACTCCGCTTCATTACCGGCTCTCTGTGTGCAGTTCTGCTCGTACGTTTAGTTTAATGCAAATGAGCCCTCCTAATGGCCACATTAGAGACTTTCAAACTCCATTACGCAAATTATTCAAATAAATAGACACGCCCCCGTCTGAATCTTAATGACCCGCATTGTCTCTCCGAGAGGCCGGTTTACTCAGAACTGCTGAGGAACGGCTCGTAATGGTGCTGTAATAGTGAGCGGTTCCGCTCGGCAGCTCACGCTCCTGTTCGGCTTCTGATCCCATTCCTCTAATCGGACCTGGTTCTGATACTGTTCTTAATAATCACTACAGAATAAACCACATTTAATTACTCGATAACACTTCCTATGAACCCATAATGCCCTATGGGTGATTGCATAACTCATAAGTACCTACAGCGACATTTATAACAAATTATAAACTACAAGTATAAGGGTTTATAAAGAAATGGCTTATAATGCCTTATAATAACTGTTCATAAGAACATTATACAATGTATTGTTGTACCAAAATATTCCAAATCTGTTATAGTGCATTACAACACTACATTGTACAATGTTCTTATGAACAGATATTATAAGGCATTGTATGCCCTTTCTTCATGAACTCTATATTTGTAGTTTATGTGTTATGAATGTCACTGTAAGTACTTATTATACAGGCTTAATACAGTCATTATAAGGTATTATGCATGCCATATAATGCATTATGACTATGAATACAGGGGTCATAGGAAGTGTTACCAATTACTCTAATCTAATGTAATTCTAATGGATGAAGCTCTATAACCCAGCAGAACCATAAAACACTTGATAAACCAGTTGTTCTGAATAATAAAAATAAATAAATACAGAATCACACACAAACAAACAAACAAAAAAATACAGCTACACATCTGCCCCTTAAATGACAAAAAAAACTAATAGCCAACCTTTCTCTCCTCTCTCTTTTTTAATCCCCTCTCTTTCTTTTTATATAGCTTTTTCTCTTTATCTATCTCCCTTTCTCTTTCTATCTATATATCTCTTTTGATCTCTTTTTCTAGATCTCTCTCCCTCTCTCTTTCTACGTCTCTCGCCCTCTGTCTCTGTCTCTGTCTCTTTATACCTTTCTCTATGTCTCTCTCTCTCTGTCTGTCTGCGTCTCCCCTTCTACCTCTCTCTCTCTCCCTCTCTCTCTCTTTCTACCTCTCTAAACTTAGCTGAAGAACAGTAGAGCGTAAAGAGCTTTACAGAATGGGGTTCCATATCCAAGCAGGTACAATAAAGATTTACATCACCAAGCAATGCGATGGATTGCAAATCCCGAGTTATTCTGTTTCTCCATCAGCGGCCGGAGTCTGAGAGAGCACAGTTGGTAATGTTGTTTCTCTCTGGGTGGGTACAGTAGGTGTCTCTCTCTCTCTCTCTCTCTCTCTCTCCTCATAACCCCATTGTGATGCTGGTAGAGCACAGGCGTCTGTTAGCTGGTGTATCAGAGCTGGGGATCCGACGCTTTCCTCCGAGTGTGTTGGTGATGCTGCACTGCGTCACCTGGAAAAGAAGCGGGTCTGACTGGACATGTATCAGAGGAGACTAGAGATAAAAAATAAATAAATAAAAAACGCTCAGAGCTGCTGTTTCCCATCAGAATAATCAAACCTTTTATCTACCAGATGCTCTGAATAAAAATAAATAAATAAATAAATAAAACAAATACAGCTACACATCTGTCCTTTAAATGACAAAAAGACGAATAGCCAACCTCTCCCTCTTTCTCTCTTTCTACCCCCTCTGTCTCTCTTTATCTCTCTCTCTTTGCCTCTATGCCTCTCTTTCTTTTTCTCTCTCTCTATATATATCTGTTTCTTTTTGACTATCTCTCTGCTCTCTCTTTCTATCCCCCCTCTCTCTTTCACTCTATTTCTCTCCTTCTCTCTCTTCCTCTCTCTTTCTACCCCTCTCTCTCTCTCTTCCTCTATGGATCCCTTTATCTTTCCACCTCTCTTTTTTCTGCTTCTCTCTTTATCTATTTCTCCCTCTCTTTCTGCCTCTCTCTTGCTACCTCTCTCTCCCTTTCCCTCTCTTTCTACCTCTCTCTATCTTCTCTCTTCCTTTCTTTCTAACACTCTCTCTGTCTCTATCTCTATTTATTTCTCTGTCTCCCTTTCTTATCACCCCCTCTCTCTTTTTCTCTCTCCCTTTCTCTCTGACTCTACCTTCCTCTAACTCTAATTCAATTCAATTGAAGGTGCTTTATTGGCATGACAAATAGTGCAACATTTGTGTTGCCAAAGCCTAAGTTACACAGTTTTAACAGTAAAGTAAAAGTGGAAGAACTCTACCTCTCTCTCTCTCTCTCTGTCTACCCCTCTATCTCTCTCTCTCTCTTTTTGTCTCTACCTCTTTCTTTCTCTCTCCCTCACTCTTTCTGTCTCTCTCTTTTTCTGCTCTCTTAGTACTTCTCTCTTTCTCTACTTTTTTATGTCTCTCTCTCTCTCTCTCTCTCTCTCTCTCTCTCTCTCTCTCTCTCTCTCTACCCCTCTATCTCTCTCTCTGAAGGTGAAGGTGATGTATGCTGTACATCCAAAAGTATTTGGACAGCTCTTCAGACTCGGCCCGCTATCATTTCTTAGTAAAGCTGTAAGTGTAGTTCTACTGTGTATAATTGTTTGTGTGTGTGCGTGTGTGTCTGTTAGTGTGTGTGTGTGTGTGTGTTGTTCACCTGCCCCTGTACTTGTTGCCCCCCTCCCATGTCTCTGGCTGTGTTCCGGCCGGGTAGACAGGGCTATTACTCAGAGCTAAACGGGTCAGCAGCCGGCACTGACCCAAACCAGCGTGTAATCAAACACCCGCTCCCTCCATTACTGCTCCACACCTCCACACCTCCACACCCAACCCCTCCCTCTCTCCCTCTCTCTCAGCACCTCTACACAAACTCACACTGGATACACAAACTTTACACAAACACCTAACACAATCCCAGACTCGTCTGAAGAGTCTGAAGAAGTTGATGCTGCTTCTGTACATGGTGCATATAAGACCTCTGAAAGCTGCCCTCTCTGGTGAGAATGGGTAACTGCACTGAACTGGGCGGGTGTGATGCGGTCTCTTTTCAGAGCGGATGAATCCGATTCCAGGTTATGTTCAGTCAGAGAGAGAGAGAGAGAGAGAGAGAGAGCTCAGTCAGAATCTTCACTCCTTCGTTTCTTTGGTTTTACTATAGGTGAATGAGCTACTGAGCTCTAAGTTTCCTCTTCTGAAGTCTCCGTTGCTCCACCAGCCACTCACATTCAGTAAAACTGAGCCGGATCCTCTTTTAGAGGCTGTACGTTTGACATAAGTATGTAAAGACGCGTGACATGGCCAGAAGAAGAACTCCTGCGAAAAGCGTCCGGACACCCCAGTTTTTAGAATGAATATATTAGAATTAGGTTTATCAGCGATGGTGGTTCAGCACACTGGTACAATTAAACACTATATCCTTATTACTCTCCACTCAGAAATACTTCTGCTTTCAGTTTATATACTGATACTTTTACTTTAATATGGTTCTTGTGCAGTTTTAAAGTACTTATCGCCTCTTTTTAAATGTCAGGACTCTCCGGATTCTACCGATGAAGTGTGGAGCTACTTTGAAAAAAGCTATTTTTTTAATCTACAGGGGCAAATAATGCACCATATCATCCATTCTAAAGCCTGTTTGGACAAACAGAATAAAATTGATGGATCTTGGAAAGCTGTGGGAGAGTGGAGGAGGGCTTTTCAACCAAGGTTGGTACTTTTTATCATGTTTTACTACAATAAAAGTAATTTTAAGACCAGAGTTCTCCTTTCTCATTGGTAGAATCCAGCGAGCCCTGATATTTTAAAACGAGGCATTAAGAACTTTAAAAAAAATAGCTTTTTGTTTTTAATGTTATCCAGGCTCAAAGTAGTTTCACACTTCATTGGTAGAATCCAGAGAGCCCTTTTTTATCTGCATGAGCAAATTATGCCCCATTGGACAAACTGAATAAAATAGCTGGATCTTGGAAAGCTGTGGAAGAGCGGAGGTGGGCTGTTCAACCAAGGTTAGTACTTTTTATCATGTTTTATTACAACAAAAGTCAATTTTATTCCAGAGTTCTCCTTTAATATCCAGTGTCCTGATCTTACCACAGATCACACTTGTCTATTTTGAGAAGCCTTATTATTTTTTATTATTTTTGTTGATTGCTGTATATCAGTATCTGTTTAAAGTTTATTTGAGTTGAGATAAGTGTGTGAAACGCTCTCAGTTGAAGGGTGCTGAGTACATTTAGATTTTATTTTGATTTTATTTTGATTTTATTTTTCAGTCTTCCTGCTGTTTTAGATTCAGGCAGATGTTGTGTTCGTTTGTGTGAAGTTCCTCTGAGCTGTCAGAACACTCTGGAACTCTTTGTTTATGAAATCTTCCTCTGTTTATCTGTCCTCCTCATTTCTCTCTGTCTCATCCTTCACTTCTGTCCTCCCGTCTCTCCCTGCGGGTCTGCGGAATAATCAGACTGTAACGGAGAGAGCTGGACACAACCTGAGTAAGAGTCTTCACCTGCTCTGAACTCTTTTATTTAACTTCCTAATTTCAAAAGTTATCAAGTTCAGTTTGATAAATTGGAAATTACATTTTCATATCCAAGCAAATGTCATGTGGTGCGAACATGATTTAACTTAAAATAAATTGCTTTGGGCTCCAAATATTGCAATGCACACAGCATTATGGGTGACATACCAGAGTTCAAAAGAGGATAAATTGTTGGTGACCAAGACAGCAAGTCTTTGTGATGCATCAAGAGCCACGGTATCCAGGGTAACGTCAGCATACCACCAAGAAGGACCAATCACATCCAACAGGATTAACTGTGGACGCTGTAAGAGGAAGCTGTCTGAAAGGGATGTTCGGGTGCTAACCCGGATTGTATCCAAAAAATATAAAACCACGGCTGATCAAATCCCGACAGAATTCAATGCGCACCTCAACTCTCCTGTTTCCACCAGAACTCTCCGTCAGTTGGGTAATAAGGGTATATAGTATCTAACTTTTTAATGGAATATAATAAATCAGTATTCCAGGCCGCGCTCATTGCCACGTAATCATCAGCCGTACAGCCCAGCCCTCCTCCCAGAATCCCTCCACAGCCTGTCTGACATTTCCATCCCTCCTCCAGAGAGACAGCATGGTGCAGCACTCAGCGTCTCCTGTGCTGTTATATAGCACAATATACGCTTCTATCCTGCACATACCATTAACACACGGTTCACTACACGTCCAGATGATACACCTGCCACCATCTCCCCCATTCCTCCATCATCATCATCTCCTCAGCGGAGAACGCTCTTCAGCTCGGCGGCGGAAAGGTAGCTAGGTATATGATCAGAGGCCACATATACTGTACTAGTGCATCTAAAAAAAAACTTATTTCAGTTATAAAATGGGAAACACATATATTATATAGACGTATAAAAAAGACAGAGGATCTATTTTAAGTGTTTATTTCTTTTATTGTTGATGATTAATTAATTGGCTTACAGCCAAAAAAAATCCACAAATCAGTGTCTCAGAAAACTAGAATATTATATAAGACCAATTGCTACTTTTTTTTTCCTGCTGGAAAATGAAATCCACATTGACCATCCATCCATCCAAGGTTTTTATGGTTGTTCTTAATGTAGATATGAATGGTCATATATCATATTTTTTGTGTTATTATTTCAGGCACATTAAACAGCTCTGGAAACAAAAGAGAGCACTTCAGTTTCTGAATTTTGCTATTTATAGGTTTATTTCTATGTTTCAGTAAAATGAACATTGTTGTTTTGTTCTATAAACTACAGACAACATTTATTTTATGCATCTTGGCATCATGTTCTCCTCCACCAGTCTTACACACTGCTTTTGGATAACTTTATGCTGCTTTACTCCTGGTGCAAAGATTAATTCAAGCAGTTCAGTTTGGTGGTTTGATGGTTTGTGATCATCCATCTTCCTCTTGATTATATTCCAGAGGTTTTCAATTTGGTAAAATCAATTTTTAGGTGGTCTTTTATTTTTATCCAGAGCTGTATTTGTCAAAACTATTGACTTGGATTTAGATCATGAAATTCCAAAAGATTCACATACTTTATATCACTTGCCACTGTATATTGGCATCACATTCACACTACATGCTGTCAGTATATAGAACAGTGTATATATAGAGAGTGGCAGTGCTGTATCTGTGGGCGTGCGAGGGGTTAATGTGCTGTAGAGAGGGAGCTGAGTGTGTCTGAATGGGTTTGACTCATTAACAGTCCGGAGACATCTTTACTGTTCCTCCTCCTCTTTAATCATCCCTCCATCCTCACCCACACTCAGAACTACTCCACTTCATAACACCATCCCTCTCTCTCTCTTGCTCTCTCTCTCTTATCTGCTCTGTCTCTGTCTCTGATAAGGGTTTAAAGGGCCGGATGAGATTCGAGGGGGAATCTGAAAACCCTCATTGTTGTCTCAGACTGAATTGGCTTTGGGCCGCAAGCCGAGCGCCGATCCGCCCCTCTCTATACATAACAATCAATCAGCCACTCGCGCACCACCGCCACACTGATTCTACACCAATCACTGAGCGAGAACTGTCTGATCACGCTACACAGAGACTATAACCATAATCATCACTATTATAAACACTATAAATGACTAATTATATAATGCGTTAAAGTTGACTGGCACCAAGCTACAACTGTTATTATAGACAGTGTATCTTGTCAGGCTCTCTCCCCTCTTCCCCTCTGTGTCATGTAGACATGTAGAGACTACATTTCCCATGATACACCTCTCACTGGAACTGTTGTAGGACTTCTGACACCTGTTAGGTTACGTTCACATTACCAAACTGAAGTCAAATCTGTTTTTTTTTGCTCGATGTGTCTCAGATTTGAGTCGCTTTCGTATGTGGTCCTAAATCAGATACGTATCCGATCCATAGACATGCAACATGAATGGGAACGGTCAAATCGGAGGAATTCATCCATCTTCTTGCTTTTTTTTCATGCATTAGCATTAGCTCTATGCGCTACAGATAAAAAAAAAACAGCAAAAGCAAACCAAAGCCTGAAGCCTGGCCTCTGCTACTGACAACTTTTATGAAGCTGCAAAAGATATCATTTTCCAGCAGGACTTGGCAAACTGCCCACATTGTGTCTTGTATAACATTCTAATTTTCTAAAACATTGATTTTTGGGTTTTCATTGGCTGTAATCCATAACCATCCACAATTAAATAAATAAATGCTTAAATGACTCTGAATTACTGAAATAAAGTAACTTTTCAATGATATTAATTTTTTTTTTTGAGATGCACCTGCACTGCACACACTGACCTGTTATCAGAACCCCGGTAAATCCTGGTCTACAGGTTATTACTGCTTTATTATGCAGTATTATGGTCCTTTAATGAAAATTTTAATGAATAAGAGATGGATATTACCTGGAGGAGGCTGAGAGAGAACATGATGGATCTGTTTTGGACCTTCAAGGTCAGTTGTGAAGCTCCATCACAGTGTTTAAAGGCACCTGTCTGGCCAGTTCTGGCCTTTCGACAGCATCTCCGCCCTCCTGTCTCTCAGTGTTTGTTACAGTTCAGTCTTTCTGCTCTTAGAGTTTTACAGCCTCGTCCTCCAGCAGAGAAAAATAAAAAAAACAACCATTCACCTCTCTAACACTGACATTTCCTCCAGACCACTGAGTCCCTCCCTCTCACTCGCTCGCTCGCTTTAACTTTCAATCGCTAACTCTTTCTTTCTTTCTTTCTTTCTTTCTCTTGGTTCAGGGTAAAGAATGTATTTACTGCAGAATTCAACAAACACTGGTGGTTCCATTCCTTTCAGTTCTATAGAAATGAAGACAATAATGTCAGCCATGTTGTCAAATATGTAACCAGACTATGTGCACCAAGTGTCTCAGACTGCCTTCATTGAGTTTATAGTGCAGCCTAAAGTAAAAGCATTTTTTCCCCAGTAATCACCTTTTTTTAAGTAATTAGAATGCATTGGTGCAGGAACTGGGGGGATGTTAGATATATTAGACATAGATGAATATATCCCCCAAAAATATGATACCGCAGAAAAGCAGAAATTGTTTTAAAATTATGTTTTATTTTTAAAGTGAGCCAAAATCTGCACCCCCGCCATGAAAAACACCCTCTCTCAGGAGCGCGTTTCTAATTAAAGTTAGCTAAAGCAATGATCTCTTTTCTCCACTCATCAATCAATTTTAACCATCTTTTCTGTTTCTGCTGAAGAAAAACCATGATGCTGCCACCACCATGCTTCACTTTGGGGATGGTGTGTTCAGGGTGATGAGCTGTGCTACTCTTCAGCCAAACAAAGCACTTCATATTTAGGTTAAAAAGTTCAATTTGACTTGAATTTGGACAGCTGAGTGGAAGATCTGTCTGAATACTTTCGGACACAGTAGCTGACAGTATATATATATATATATATATATATATATATATATATATATATATATATATATATATATATATATATATATATATGTCACATCTTCGCTATGTTTCCCTGTGTTTGTCCCGTTTCCTTGTGTGTTTCCCCAGTGATTTTCCATCACATGTGTCTAATTTGTAGCTCCGCCCCTTCCCCAGGTTTTCAGTGTTTCATGTTACTAGATATAGGTTCCCTTAGTCTATGTTTGCTTTAGTTTGTTCACGGTTTTCGTTACGCTCTGTTTATCTCTTGTTTATTTCTAGTATCACGTATATTTCCTGTCACGTTTATTTCCTGCCTGTTTACTTGTTTATACCTGTATATATTTACGTGTTTATCCCTTGTATTTATCCCTAGCTTTGTTTAGTTTATTATCTGTTTAGCTTAGCTCTTTGTTTGTTTCCCTGTTTGTCTATGTTTATATCTTTTCTCGTTAATTCCCTGTATGTTTGTTTATTGATTTGTTATTTATTAAATCCTTTGTGCTTACCCGCTTATACGTCCGCTTACCCGCTTTATACATATATATGTTTGTGTTTTTCTCTCTTTTTCTCTTTTTCCGTGTTTTAATTTCAAGGACTCAGAACTTCACGCTGGGCGGATGGATCCGGCTGAGTGTCGCCCCGGTCTGGGCGGTTCTGTTCCCTGGAGGACGGTGTTGGACAGAACCTCAGCTAGCCCACAAAAAATTAAAGCGCGGAAGAGCACATGAGGTCTAAATTTAGCCTCCGAGGGAAAATCTATTCGTTCTGGGCTGAATTTGGCCAGCTGGAAGAATGAGCAGAATTAGTTCAGAAGCTGAGCAGCAGGAGGAGGGGGAGGAGGAGAGAGGGATGAAATAAAGAGGCTAAAGGAGGACAAAGAAGAATCGGCTTAGAAATTAGAAGCACAGAAATGAGGTAAACAAGATAAATGAGGTTTAAAAGAACAGCACTAGAGCTGAGTATCACTACTGATATCCTGTTTCAACTTGATTTTGGTTCAAGGTTTCCTTTCGGTTACTGATGTAAAAGCAAACTGTGCAGTTTTTGCAGTTCATTTATGAATTTCATCATTTTTTAGATGAGTAATTGAGTCACTACAAGGCAAATAAAGGTTATATCTGCTGTTTTTGTGGTGTGTAGGGGAAAAAACACCATTGGAAGTTCAGGAGCCCTCTTACAAGTCAGATATTTGTATTAATTTGAGCAGCAGATATTTGTATTAATTTGACTAAATATCTCATTATTTGGTGCAAACTTGGTTTAAAGTGCATTTTCAATGAGCTGCAGAACATTTGCAAGATCTAGTCGCCATAAAACTCACAGAACTGGAGTATCTAGTAGTCTAGAGGAGCATTTACTGGCGACCCTAGAATGGTTGGTTTTCCTTTTTTCTTTCAACCATGCAATGTACAAACTCTTTTCTGTTATCTGTTGTGTTCGCCGCTCTTTTGTGCTTAAAACAGTAATGCACTGTATTATTTATTTGTATGCTATTTATTTAAAAGTTAAAAAGTTAGAGTTAAAGAGTTAAAAAGGAGGAGAAAATAGGATCTGTTTGCGAAGTTTGGTTTGTAAGCGCTACTGCATCGTTGCTAGGTTACCTGTACTGTATGTGGCAGAGTAATATACACGGAGAGCTTCGATTACAGTGCATTACTGATCACATTGATGCAGGGTCGTTACTAACTGCGGTATAATGACGCATATATCAGGGAAAAACTGTTTAATTTTAGAGCTCAATTTAAGATTTTATCAATATTTGATCAATCAAATCTGTTAGAATAGGCGAATAAATGAATAAAAACGAACTCACACTACACAACACTAAAACCCTAAAACACTAAAACAGTAAGACACTAAATCTGTTGGTGATGCTCTGCAGATCCTGGTGTCTTTGAACAGTGTTCTCTTTAAATTCCACCCCCCGAAGCCCGAGGTGGGCTACAGCGAGCCGTGTGTGTTTTTAATCAGCTGCTGTTTGAAATGTGTTCCTCTGGGAAGTGAGGCAGCGTGAGGCGGGGGGGGGGGGGGGGGGGGGGGGGTGACGAGTGGTGATATAGGAGTGCGCTGCCATGTTACAATCTAGCAGAATAACCTGCAGCTGCCCTGCGCTGAAACTTTAAGATTCAGCCTCATGGAGCCGGACCCCTGGGACGCGAGCCGGGCGGCGGAGTCGGGGATTGATGTCCAGCTTTAGCTGGTCACACACCGAATACACACACCGCATACAGAGCCGGCCCTCCCCACATCACACCGCACCACATCACACACTCCGCCCCTAAGTAAATGTGAGAGGAGCTGTCGGAGGGGGAGGGGGGCGTCATCCAGCGCATCGTTTTATTATAAAACTCGGAGAAATATGACCAGAGTTCAGTGGCGAGTTCGCGAGGGAGCCAGGGAACATCTTCTGTACTTCATCCTCAATCAACGCTCTCGAGAAACGCATAAAAATAAAAGTAGAATGACAGAATGCAGGTAAAAAAAAAAAAAAAATGAGATTCTGCAGCTCCACCACTGCCACTGTAAGAATTAGCTCAGCAACACAATGTGGCAGCGAAGAACGTGCTCAGAAACCAAGAATCCTACAGTATACCGTGCGTCAGCAATCAATTTTCACACCTTGAGCCTGACTTTTAGCTTAACAATAAACAGAATAAAGAATAAAATAACGTACAGATCAGGATCCTCTGCTGAGACGTACAAAACAGCTGCACTGTTAAGATACGAACGCGCCAAAGTCAGAGCTCACCTGCCTCTTAGAGGGAATGATGAGCAAGTGGCACACTAATTGGTTTATTTAACGTTACGCACAAAATTAACCACACCCATGATTGATTAAGAGGATTAGTACATGCCTTTTGAGCATTTCAAAACGTGCAAGGTATCTTTTGTGTGCCCGCAATTGAGCAGTGCACTTACAGGGGGGCCCATCCTCCTTTGGTCAAAACTAATGATAAACAAGAAACCCCCCAGTCACAGGGGGACGTAGAGACCTCGCACAACAGTGCAAGTCGTACTGAGCCAAACCGAGAAACCGGTAAAAGGTGGAACTATATGTGATTTCTCATGAAATGAGCAGTTAATTACATTTACCTTTTTACAAACCCAGAAACTCATATAATGCTTTTTTCACCAGTGACTGTGAAAAGCAAACTTACTTTCCTGCAGCTCCTTCAGCTGCTGAGTGTTTGTAGGTTTTTCTGCTTCAGTTCTGTGTTCAGTGAACAGCTGCTCAGTCGGGTCGAGGTCAGGGGACTCAGCCTTTCAAGAACATTCTGTTCTTTTACCTTAGGAAAGTCTTTGGCTGTTTGAACACAATGTTTGGGTCATTATCTGTCTGAACCTGTGAGTCTAGCAAATCTTCTGTCTGGTTAAATGTTTTTCTACTTCGGTAAGTTTTCTCCGTGCTAATATTGCTACATTTGTATCTATACACCCATTCATTTACAAGTTAAATATTCATTAATCCATCCATTCATCAAACCTACCAACCAACAATCTATCCATCCATCCATTCATCAAACCGACCAACCAACTAAGTAACCTACTAACAATCTATCCATCCATTTATCCATCAAACCGACCAACCAACAACCAACTATCTATCCATCCATCCATCCATCCATCAAACTGATCAACTGACAACCAACTTAGCAACCAACCAATCAACAATCCATCCTTCCATCATCCTTCGATCCATCCATCAAACCAACTGACCAACCAATCAACCATTCCTACATCTTGTTACAGAATGATTTCTAGTCCTGATAATTGGAAACTAGTTTACTTTTTTTGGTGGAGCTACACGTTCAGACCAATCGACTGACAGACCAACCAGCCAAATAACTATCCATCCATCCACCCATCCATCCATCTGTCCAACCAACCACTCTTACATCTCGTTAGACAACAATTTTCAGCCCAGATAAATGGATGCTAATTTTTTACTTTTTGGACTGAATCCAGAAAGCAGAAAGAAAACTGTTTGTAAATTGCCTTTATGGATCAAAAAAGTATCTATCTTTCTATATATCTGTCCGTCCGTCTGTACGATTGACAGACCGACCAACCAAATGACTGATCATCCATCCATCCGTCCATCCAAGCAAGCAACAACCAAACCAACCAACCACCATCCAACCAACCAACCATCCATCCATTCATTCAAGCAAGCAACCACCATCCAACCACCCATCCATCTATCCATCCATCCATCCATCCATTCAAGCAAGCAAAAACCATCCAACCAACCATCAGTCCAGAACACGATTCCCAGTCCTGATAATTGGATGCTAGTTGACCTATTGTCAACAGGTTTTAGGCCAGTTCTCTTTAAATGAATATGAAATTATTAAAAGTCATCTCTAAATTCAGCATAAATATCCTCTGAGACCGAGAGTAAAAAATAAATATTAATTCCGGCTGTGGTTCAGATCCGCTGTGCTGGAGTGCCGAGCCAAAATGCCAGAAACCGTGCCAATTATGGGCCGTACTGTATCTTCATGGTGTTTCTCAGCAATCTCTGTGAAAAAGCAGCAGAAACAGGCCGGAATGACCCCGAGCTTATTTGTAGAAAAACACACACGCAGCGTCGGGAGGAAATATGAGGCGTTTATAAATATCCGATGTTTTTCCTGCTGTATGTCAGCAGTTCAGGCGTCGCTCCTGTGATTTAGCCTCTATTATCCTGCAATTACCCAACATTTCTGCACGCCGCTGCCACGGATATTTTGGTATAAACCTTTCAGAGGTCCGGCGCTCTCAGACAATCAGATCATTACTCAAAATACTCTGTATAATACTCATAAAACTGTCTGTTATCATCCACTTACAGCCTCTGAAAAACACACTTATTCACTGAAATGCTGAGAATTTATTATTCATTCATTTCAGCACCAGCCTGTACAGTCAAACACACTCTACAGTAAACACTCATACATGTCAATCAGCTCTGCTCTGATTGGCTGTCCTTTGTAGTGTGAATTATTTAGAACTGACCTGCTGAGGAATGAAAGGATGGTGCAAAACTAATGCAGACTGAATGGGTGTGGCTAAACTGCTGTACACTGAATGGGTGGAGCTAAACTGCTGTAAACTGAATGGGTGGAGCTAAACTGCTGTAAACTGAATGGGTGGAGCTAAACTGCTGTACACTGAATGGGTGGAGCTAAACTGCTGTAAACTGAATGGGTGGGGCTAAACTGCTGTAGACTAAAAGTGTGGGGCTAAACTAAAGAAGGCTGAATGGGTGGGGCTAAACTGATGTAGACTGAATGGGTGTGGCTAAGCTGCTGTGGACTGAATGGGTGGGGCTAAACTGCTGTAGACTGAATGGGTGGGGCTAAACTGCTGATGTAATTTAAAACCTACTGAGCATTTGAAATGTCATGTGAACAGCAAAATTAAGAGACCACCTAAAAAAGTTTTTTTTATTTTACCAAATTGAAAACCTCTGGAATATAATCAAGAGGAAGATGGATGATCACAAACCATCAAACCACCAAACTGAACTGCTTACATTTTTGCACCAGGAGTAAAGCAGCATAAAGTTATCTAAAAGCAGTGTGTAAGACTGGTGGAGGAGAACATGATGCCAAGATGCATGGAAAAAACTGTGATTAAAATCCAGGGTTATTAATCCACCAAATATTGATTTCTGAACTCTAAACTCTGCATCTTTTTTGTTATTTCTCATTTTCTGTAAATAAAAGCTCTAAATGACTTAAATATTTTTATTTGGAATTTGGCAGAAATGTTGTCTGTAGTTTATACTAGAATAAAACATTAACGTTCATTTTACTCAAACATAAACCTATAAATAGCAAAATCAGAGAAACTGATTCAGAAACTGAAGTGTTCTCTTGGCTGTATATGGTATTTTTCTGTATGTTATGTTGGAGAAAACGTTTTTTTAAGGCTTTAGCTGAGAGCAGACAGTGTTCCAGCCTGTAAACAGACTACAGAAGCTCGGTGTCCGTCGCTGATGGGCGGGTGAGACAGTGATGTGATGATGGGTCTCGGTCTGGAAGTGAAGAAGTGGGTGTTTTTACCTCAGAACCAAAACTCCACCCATCTCCATCCTCTCTAAAACACACACACACACACACACACACACACACACACACACACACACACACACACACACACACACCTGCTTCCTGAAGTGTTTACACACTGATAAAAGCTTAAAACATTTCAGACCAGGCTTTTCTCCACCACTCTCTTCTCTCTTCTTTACAAATACTGTTGCTAAACACTGAGTCACTCTTTTTATTCAGAACATTTTAACACATCTGCCGAACAGTACAGTGAGTCCAATATCTGAGATTTCCAAGGTACTGCTTACCAAAAAAACCCTACAAAAGGTCCATAAAAAAAAAATAAAAAACATTTTAATGAGCTCTAGGGTCCACGTTGGGAAAATATTCTTTGGACTAATAAAACAAGACAAAATTTAAACTTTCTGAAGGGTGTGTATCCTGCTACATTTGGAGTAAAACTAAAACATTGTTTCAGAAAAAAATAAAAATAAAAACATTGTGGTGGTAGTATAATGATTTGGGGCTGCTTTTCTGCTTCAGTGACCTTAAGCTTGGGTGTGCTTGGGTTCTGCAACAGGACAATGATCCAAAACACACCAGGAAGTCCACCTCTGTATGCCTCAAGAAAAGAAAACATTTTGAGTGGCCTAAGCAAAGTCTTTGGAAAAATGTGAACTTTTTGAAAGGTGTGTATCCTGTTACATTTGGAGTAAAACTAAAACATTGTTTAAGAAAAAAATAAATAAATAAAACATGGTGGCGGTAGTATAATGGTCTGGGGCTGCTTTTCTGTTTTAGATCCTGGACAACTTGTAATTGATGCTCTGTACTAGAAAATCCTAAAGGAGAATGTATGTCTATCATTTGGACGTGATCTTAAGCTCGGGTTTACTTGGGTTCTGCAGCAGGACAATGACCCAAAACACACCAGCAATCCACATCTGAATCGCTCAAAAAAACAAAACATTTTGAGTGGCCTAGTCAAAGTCTTTTCGCAATATTGTCTATGGACTGAATAAAGTCAGTTTTGCTGCGTGGCCAATAAATGGAAAAATGGAACTTTTTGAAAGGTGTGTTTTCTTTTTATCTGGATAAACTAACACATCATTTCAGAAAAGAAAACATGGTGGTGGTAGTTTAATGGCCCAGGGCTGCTTTGCTGCTTTTATGACCTGAGCAACTTGTAATTAACGCTCTCTAACAGAAAATCCTGATCTTAAGCTCAGGTGTACTTGGGTTCTTTAGCAGGACAATGACCCAAAGCACACCAGGAAGAAAAAAACATTTTGAGTGGTCTAGTCAAAGTTTTTTCACAATACTTTTTATATAACAGGGGTCGACAATGGGTCAGATGTGGCCTGTGAGGTTGTTTGAACTGTAATGAACGGTAATGAAAAAAAAAAAAAAATAAGATGCTTCTCTGGTGAGCTTTTGTTTACATCCCTTCCCTGTCTCCCTCTGTCGCGCTCTACGTGACTTTAGTTTCTGACCGTTCTCATTTTTCTGCCCGTTCTTCGGCTCCCTATCTCCTTATAAGGGCGTTTTTTCCCCTATTGTGTCCCAATTCACTATTTGGTCCCGCATGAGGAGCGGCGTTTTTATTTATTTATTTTTTATTCCTTTCTTTTTGGGGGTAACCAGTTTTTAGATAAATTGTTCTGCAATTGGGTTCAACAACCCTCTGGGCTGGAGAGCTACTAGTCTGTAGCACCCCATCCCATTATATTTCGTTTTACAAAACAGAATTTTTTTGTGGCCCACCACATAATGGCTTGGAAAATATCTGGCCTGCAGCCAAACCTAATTGCGACCCCTGATATATAGACTATATATATCGTATATTTTTGCTGTCCAATGAAAAACAAGTATCTCAATTTTTATAGTTTTTTAGTTTTTTTTTTTAACATAATTTGAACAGACAAACTGTCCAATAAAATAAATAAATAAACCAATAAAAAACTATTCAAAATGACCTGAAATAAACTCTTTTTCCATTGACTTCCATTGAAAAGTTGGAAGGATTTTTTTCTCTCCTGTAAAGTTGCTGTTTTAGAGATGCTTGTTTTTCATTGGACAGCGGTAATATATAGAGTAAAGATGGTTCTGCTGCTCAGCCAATCGGACTGAACTTTCACTTTCACTATTTTTTTTATCTTTTGCCTTTTTGTCAGTTGTGGGTTGAATTTACCCAATTTTCACCCAAAACAAGCCTTGAATATTGATCAATTAATATGTATAAACTGATGTTGATTTTGATTGGATGTAGCTGGAAGCATGTAAACGTTTCCACTGCAGTAAGAACCTGCCAGCACGCTGATCACGTTTATGAATAGAACTTCATTAGCTCCTTATTGTCGACGCTTTTATATCAAACCCAATGTGTCTCTGTCCAATTACTTACGCACTGCGCCGAGTGTCCCAGCAGCCCCATCAGACAATACACACTGAATTTCATATAAACATATTTCAGACCAGATGAAACCATCACAAATCAGGCAGAGCTGAAGTCCCGCAGCATCTGTAATCTCAGACACCTCAGCCTGTTAAAGTAAATCATAATAAGCAGCAGGACAGACGCTCCGCCCCCCAACCCCCCCCATACCCCCCCCCCCCCCCCTTCGCAGAGGAATACCTCTCCCTGTTGCTCTCTCGAGATGGAGAGACAGCGCCGGGTTGTTTTCCCGTCTCCTGCACCATCTGGAGCGCTAGCCGTCAGTTTTATTCGGGAAAGTGACAGAGCTCCTCTGTGGCGAGGCTGTGTGACATAACAACACAGAGAGAGAGACAGAAAGAAAGAGAGAGACAGCGCAAGAGCATGAAAGAGGAAGAGAGAGAGCGAGAGAGAAAATGACTGAGTTTGGAGTCGGTGCACACCGGTGGAACACGAGGTCACGGGGCGCCAAAATCTTTGTGTATTTTTTTGTACCCTGTTCTCTCCGCTCTGACAAGAGCAATCTGAGCCGAGCGTAATAACCGTCCTGCCGTCTCAGCGGAGCCGAGACCAGGCTGCAGAGGACGACCTGTCTCTGAGCGTCCTGTCCACTCCCTGTCCAGACAATTTAATCCGACACAACACACGCTGCCCTCGCGCCGACCCCCAACCATAACGTTTAACCCTGCCTCTGAACTCAATAGCGATGTTCAGATCAGGTTTCACTGCCCCCAATCCACACCCACGTCACTTACATCACTTACAGCAACGCTCTCTCTCGCTCAGCTCGGCCTCGTCTCTCGCGCTCTGCTCTCCTGCTGTCCTGATGCTGTGGGATGTATGTGTGGCGTTCAGGTTTCAGAAGGGCTGTACGATAAATCATATTTTTATCATGATCCTGATATGAGTTTTTTATAGTAAATGTAGTCAAAGTAAAGAAGTTGCTAAAATATTGTGAATACCATTAAACTCAAACTGCATTACCCAAGTTCAGCATCAGACGGAGGTCATGTGACATAATGAGGCTGGAAGTTGAGTGAGGTAGTGAGGCAAAACAAGGCAGAGCAAGGAACAGTGAGGTAGAGCGAGGCAAAACGAGGCAGAGCAAGGAACAGTGAGGTAGAGTGAGGCAAAACGAGTCAGAGCAAGGAACAGTGAGGTAGAGCGAGGCAAAACGAGGCAGAGCAAGGAACAGTGAGGTACAGTGAAGCAAAGCAAGGTAGAGCGAGGCATAGTGAGGTAGAGCGAGGTAAAGCAGAATAGAATGTAAAAGAGCAATATAGTGTGAGGTACAGCGAGGCACAGTGAGGTAAAACAAGGCAGAGTGAGGCAGGGGAAGGTAGCGTGGGTAGAGCAAGGCAGAGAGAGAAGCCAGAGCAACCTGAAGTGAGGTATAATAAGGTAAAGTGAGGAACTAGAGTGAGATGAAAAATAAGGCAGAGCAAGGAAGAGCGAGGCACAGCGAGGTAGAATGAGGTAGAGTAAGCACAGCATAGAATGAGGTAATATAGGGCAAAGTGAGGCAGAGCAAGGTAGTGTGGGGTACACAAAGGAAGAGAGAGATAGAGCACGTTAAAGCAAGGTAGAGCAGGCCGGAGCAAGGCACAGTGAGGTATACTGAGGTAAAGTGAGGCAGAGCATAGGGGCAGTAAGATGGAATGAGGTAGAGCGAGGCAGGGAATAGTACACTGAGGTAGAATGAGGTAGAATGAAGGTTGAGTAAGGTAGAGTGAGGCAGAGTGAGATAAAACAAGGCAGAGTGAGCGAGAGTAAGACTGATTGAGGCAGAGTAGGGTACAGTGAGGTAGATTGAGGTAGAATGAAGGTTGAGTAAGGTAGAGTGAGATAAAACAAGGCAGAGTGAGCGAGAGTAAGACTGATTGAGGTAGAGTAAGGTAGAGCGAGGCAGAGTACGGTACAGTGAGGTGGAATTAAGTAGAGTAAGGTAGAGCGAGGCAGAGTACCGTACAGTGAGGTAGAATGAGGTAGAGTAAGGTAGAGCGAGGCAGAGTACGGTACAGTGAGGTAGAATGAGGTAGAGTAAGGTGGAGCGAGGCAGAGTACAGTACAGTGAGGTAGAATGAGGTAGAGTAAGGTAGAGCGAGGCAGAGTACGGTACAGTGATGTAGAATGAGGTAGAGTAAGGTAGAGCGAGGCAGAGTGCAGTACAGTGAGGTAGAATGAGGTAGAGTAAGGTAGAGCGAGGCAGAGTACGGTACTGTGACGTAGAATGAGGTAGAGTAAGGTAGAGCAAGGCAAAATGAGATTGAAGGTACAGTGAGGTAGAATGAAGTAAAGCAAGGCATGGCTAGATAGAGCGAGGCAGAGCAAGGTACTGTGAGGTAGAATGAGGTAGAGTAAGGTGGAGCGAGGCAGAGTACGGTACAGTGAGGTAGAATGAGGTAGAGTAAGGTGGAGCGAGGCAGAGTACGGTACAGTGAGGTAGAATGAGGTAGAGTAAGGTAGAGCAAGGCAGAGTATGGTACAGTGAGGTAGAATGAGGTAGAGGAAGTTAGAGCGAGGCAGAGTACCGTACAGTGAAGAAGAATGAGGTAGAGTAGGGTAGAGCGAGTCAGAGTACCGTACAGTGAGGTAGAATAAGGTAGAGTAAGGTAGAGCGAGGCAGAGTACGGTACAGTGAAGTAGAAAAAGGTAGAGTAAGGTAGAGCGAGGCAGAGTACGGTACAGTGAGGTAGAATGAGGTAGAGTAAGGTAGAGCGAGGCAGAATACGGTACAGTGAGGTAGAATGAGGTAGAGTAAGGTAGAGCGAGGCAGAGTACAGTACAGTGAGGTAGAATGAGGTAGAGTAAGGTAGAGCGAGGCAGAGTACGGTACAGTGAGGTAGAATGAGGTAGAGTAAGGCAGAGCAAGGCAGAGTACGGTACAATGAGGTAGAATAAGGTAGAGTATTGCAGAGCGAGGCAGAGTACGGTACAGTGAGGTAGAATAAGGTAGAGTAAGGTAGAGCGAGGCAGAGTACGGTACAGTGAGGTAGAAAAAGGTAGAGTAAGGTAGAGCGAGGCAGAGTACGGTACAGTGAGGTAGAATGAGGTAGAGTAAGGTAGAGCGAGGCAGAGTACGTTACAGTGAGGTAGAATGAGGTAGAGTAAGGTAGAGCGAGGCAGAGTACAGTACAGTGAGGTAGAATGAGGTAGAGTAAGGTAGAGCGAGGCAGAGTACGGTACAGTGAGGTAGAATGAGGTAGAGTAAGGTAGAGCGAGGCAGAGTATGGTACAGTGAGGTAGAATGAGGTAGAGGAAGTTAGAGCGAGGCAGAGTACCGTACAGTGAAGAAGAATGAGGTAGAGTAGGGTAGAGCGAGTCAGAGTACCGTACAGTGAGGTAGAATAAGGTAGAGTAAGGTAGAGCGAGGCAGAGTACGGTACAGTGAAGTAGAAAAAGGTAGAGTAAGGTAGAGCGAGGCAGAGTACGGTACAGTGAGGTAGAATGAGGTAGAGTAAGGTAGAGCGAGGCAGAATACGGTACAGTGAGGTAGAATGAGGTAGAGTAAGGTAGAGCGAGGCAGAGTACAGTACAGTGAGGTAGAATGAGGTAGAGTAAGGTAGAGCGAGGCAGAGTACGGTACAGTGAGGTAGAATGAGGTAGAGTAAGGCAGAGCAAGGCAGAGTACGGTACAATGAGGTAGAATAAGGTAGAGTATTGCAGAGCAAGGCAGAGTACGGTACAGTGAGGTAGAATAAGGTAGAGTAAGGTAGAGCGAGGCAGAGTACGGTACAGTGAGGTAGAAAAAGGTAGAGTAAGGTAGAGCGAGGCAGAGTACGGTACAGTGAGGTAGAATGAGGTAGAGTAAGGTAGAGCGAGGCAGAGTACGTTACAGTGAGGTAGAATGAGGTAGAGTAAGGTAGAGCGAGGCAGAGTACAGTACAGTGAGGTAGAATGAGGTAGAGTAAGGTAGAGCGAGGCAGAGTACGGTACAGTGAGGTAGAATGAGGTAGAGTAAGGTAAAGCAAAGCAGAGTACGGTACAGTGAGGTAGAATTAAGTAGAGTAAGGTAAAGCAAAGCAGAGTACGGTACAGTGAGGTAGAATTAAGTAGAGTAAGGTAAAGCAAAGCAGAGTACGGTACAGTGGGGTAGAATGAGGTAGAGTAAGGTAGAGCGAGGCAGAGTACGGTACAGTGAGGTAGAATGAGGTAGAGTAAGGTAAAGCAAAGCAGAGTACGGTACAGTGAGGTAGAATTAAGTAGAGTAAGGTAAAGCAAAGCAGAGTACGGTACAGTGGGGTAGAATGAGGTAGAGTAAGGTAGAGCGAGGCAGAGTACGGTACAGTGAGGTAGAGTAAGGTAGAGCAAGGCAAAATGAGATGGAAGGTACAATGAGGTAGAATGAGGTAGAGTAGGGCAGAGCGAGGCAGAGTACGGTACAGTGAGGTAGAATAAGGTAGAGTAAGGTAGAGCGAGGCAGAGTACTGTACAGTGAGGTAGAGTAAGGTAGAGCAAGGCAAAATGAGATGGAAGGTACAGTGAGGTAGAATGAGGTAGAGTAAGGTAGAGCGAGGCAGAGTACGGTACAGTGAGGTAGAATGAAGTAGAGTAAGGTAGAGCGAGGCAGAGTACGGTACAGTGAGGTAGAATGAGGTAGAGTAAGGTAGAGCAAGGCAAAATGAGATGGAAAGTACAGTGATGTAGAATGAAGTAAAGCAAGGCATAGCTAGATAGAGCGAGGCAGGTACTGTGAGGTAAAATGAGGCAGAGTGAGGCAGAACAAGATGAGGTGTAAAAAAAAAAGTGCAGCCAAACCAAGTGCTGAAATATACATGGGTTTATGGGTAGTGTACCTCCTGGTGAGAGATGGTTCTACTAGACATGCCTTTATGATGCACTCAAATATTTTTCACCCCAATTTACACGGCCAGTCACCCAACACACTCATTAGGACTCCCCTTATCACTAGTGATGCCCTAGCACAAGGAGGGTGAAGTCTAGCACACGCCTCCTCCGATACATATGAAGTCAGACTCCGCCTCTTTTTGAACTGCTGCTGATGCTGTAGCATTTCCAAGTAGCATCACAGCACTAACGCTCGGAGGAAAGCGCAGCGACTCGGTTCTGATACATCAGCTCACAGACGCAGCCTTGTACTGATCTACATCACCCTAGGAGAGAGAGTAAGACCAATTGTGCTCTCTCAGGGCTCCGGCAGCTGATGGCAAGCTACTTCTTTTGACTTTAAAAGAGAGGCGCATCATTGCACTAGGAGAAGCAGGATGGTCAGGTGTAATTATATAGAATATTAATTATTTTCACTTTAAAAATCAATGTAATGTTTAATAAAATTATTAGATATCCCCCCGCCCCTGTTAGAGGCTCAGGAGCTGACCTGATCTGACCCACGGTGGCCTGAGGGTGGATGGGATTAATAAAGCTGGATGCGGCGGGGGTAGGGGCAGGTGGGGCAGGTGGGGTAGGTGAGGTAGCTACACCCGCCGGTGAGAGGATGCTGGCTTACAGCCAGATTAGCTGGAAGGAGAACCAACAGCCTCCAGCTGTGATTCAGCATCGTATTTATACACACACACACTTTCCTACCCACACACACACACTCCCTCCCTCACACACACACTCCCTCACACACACACTCCCTCAGAATTCAATCACATCATGTTTGATTGTTTACTTTTCTGCTTCAGTGGCGTCCTCACCGAGATTGTAACTACGGCAACACCTGAAACTCATTAAAGGCTCTGTCTCAGGATTTTTATATTTTTATTTCTTACAGATTTACTCCCTTACTCCCTTTAACCCTTACTCTCTCTCTACCTCACTCTCTCTCTCTCTACCTCACTCTCTCTCTCTACCTCCCCCTCTCTCTACCTCACTCTCTCTACCTCCCTCTCTCTCTACCTCACTCTCTCTCTCTGCTTCACTCTCTCTCTACCTCACTCTAACTCTACCTCACTTTCTCTCTACCTCACTCTCTCTCTATCTCTCTCTACCTCACTCTCTCTACCTCACTCTCTCTCTACCTCACTCTCTCTCTATCTCTCTCTACCTCACTCTCTCTCTCTCTACCTCACTCTCTCTCTACCTCACTCTCTCTACCTTTCTCTCTACCTCACTCTCTCTTTAACTTACTCTCCCTCTCTACCTCACTCTCTCTCTCTACCTCTCTCTACCTCACTCTCTCTCTACCTCACTCTCTCTACCTTTCTCTCTACCTCACTCTCTCTTTAACTTACTCTCCCTCTCTACCTCACTCTCTCTACCTCTCTCTCTACCTCCCTCCCTCTCTACCTTCCTCTCTCTCTAGCTCACTCTCTCTCTACCTCACTCTCTCTCTACCTCACTCTCTCTCTACCTCACTCTCTCTCCATGCCATGTTCCATTAAAGCTAAATAATACTGCATTCACTTGTGGGATATGATGTGATATCTTTGCTTGCGCTATTCAGAGTTTACATGGACAATTCTAGCCAGACGCTGCCAGCCACCATCATTCAGAAATGCAACATCCCCATCCATCAGCCCTTGGCCTTGCCATGAGCATGTTGGCATTGTTCAATTGACCTCACTCACAAAATTACACCTCACAACCCATACAGGTGACAACCTCAGGATTAGGTTACAAGCTGCTGCTCAATGACTTCTGGCATGCCTGTATCGTTCAGTGTCTGTCTGATGGAGGAGATGTGTGTATTGATTCAGTGTTTGAGGGCTGCTGGATTTAATACAGATGTTCTGTGGGTGGGTGGGTGGATGGGAGTGGGAGATGGAGGGATGTGGGGGGATGGAGGGATGAGTGTCTGAGTGAAGTGGTCCGGGGGGATTAGTTGCTATCTCTCTATCGCTCTCTCTGATCTTTTTATTTCTGAGACAGAGGGATGATATTTCTGGCTGAGTGATGGTCAGATGGCGGTGGCGTCCTGAAGCCCCGCCCCCCACCGCGCCACGCTCCAATGACCCGCTGCTCCGGCACACGGACCGCCAGACGGAATGACGGACCGCCCGACGCCATGCGCACACACATACACACACACAGAGACCGCCCTCCTGCAGGAGCACTCGCACAGTGGGCATCGAGTGTGTGTGAGTGTGTGTGAGTGTGTGTGTTAATGAATTCTGCAGGGAAATGAATCCCGTGGGTCGTTGGCTTTAATAACTTCAAAAGCTCCAGGTTCACCCCGCTCCCCTCGGGTCTCTCAGACTCAGAACCGCAGCAGATGCTCCTCCCTCTCAGGGGACGGGTTATATACAGCATTCAGAGACACCGACCACTCAGCCGCACATTTACACAATTTACAGAATATTAAACTCCCCGAATAAACCGCTCTGCAGAACTGCAGAACTGTAACGGTAGATGTTACACTGTAAAACTGTAACATTGTAGAATTGCAATACTGTGAAATAGTAACACTCGAATTGTGACAATGTAGAACTGTATCACTATAAAACTGTACAACAGTAACACTATAGAACTGTTACATTGCATTAGATTTTATATTACAATAAATCAATTGTCCTGTAGAATTGAAAAAAAAAAATAAAATTGTAAGATGGAATTATAAGACGAAATAATTACAAAATTGCAACATTGAAATTTTGAAATGATTAAAATCTTGTGTCAAAATGAATTAATTGTCCTGTAGAATTGTAACACTGTAGAATTGTAACACTGTAGAATTGTTACACTGTAGAATTGTAACACTGTAGAATTGTAACACTGTAGAATTGTAACACTGTAGAATTGTTACACTGTAGAATTGTAACACTGTAGAATTGTTACACTGTAGAATTGTAACATTAGATTTTATATAGTGATACATAAATTGTCCTGTAGAATTGTAACACTGTAGAATTGTAACACTGTAGAATTGTTACACTGTAGAATTGTTACACTGTAGAATTGTAACATTAGATTTTATATAAAAATGCATAAATTGTCCTGTAGGACTGGAAAACTGCAGAATTGTAACATGAACTATCAGTTGTCCTGTAGAATTATAAGATTGTAGGATTGTAACATTAGCTGTTATGTTACATGAATCACTTGTCCTGTAGAATTAAAAAAATCATGTGCAGAATTATAACAATATCTCTTATATCTCAATATCTCAATATCTCGTTACATTAATCAATTGTGCTGTAGAATTGAAAAACACAGAATTATAAAACAAAAGAATGACAACATTGCAAAACTGAAACTAATAAAATCATCCTGTGCAACAGTGTAGAAATGTAACATTAGATTTTGAGTAAACTGTCCTATAGAATTGTTACACTGTACACTTCTAACACTGTAGAGTTGCAACATTGTAGAACTGTAACATTAGATTTTATTATACATTAATAAATGGACGTCTAGAACTGGAAAACTGCAGAATTGTAAAATCCGCAGTTATGTTATGAAATGAATTGAAAAAACACAGAATTATATAATGGAAGAATTACAAAATTTCAAAACTGAAACTAATGAAATTATCCTGTGTAACAGTGTAGAACTGTAACATTAGATGTTATATTACATGAATAAATTGTCGTGGAAAACTGCAGAATTGTAACTCTGTAGAATTGCAACATTATAAAATTGAAATGAATAAAATTGTCCTGTAGAATTGTGCTTTTGTAACAGAAACAGTACGGAACTGTAACATAACATCTTGTGTCAAAATGAATAAATTGTCCTGTAGAATTGTTACACTGTACAATTTTAACATTGTAGAGTTGCAACATGGTAGACCTATAACATTAGATGTTATATTAAACAAATAAATTGTTGTGTAGAATTGGACAACTGTAGAATTGTAACAGTGTAGAATTGCAACAATTGCAAAATTAAAATGAACAGAATTGTCCTGTAGAATCGACTCACTTTCTCAGTATTGCGGAAAAAAACGACACCGGATCTAGACCCACAATACCCACGATGCCCACGCTGCCCACCCGTCTGCAGCGTTCCAGCCTGACTCAGGGGTGATAAGGCGTTTCGGAGATGACTCATGTGTTACGCAGTCTCAAACCTTTTAGCACCTTCCGCTAGCGCCGCGCTCGCCGTGCCGCAGCCGGTGTTTACCGTGGGTTTGTTTTGGGTTTGTTTACGTGTGTAGGAGAGAATCAAAGGCGGCCCTGTTCTGCTGCCAATCAGAAATCAGCGCTGGACCGGAAAGAGCGCGGAGGTGATATGCCGAAACGAGGGAGCGCGGCAGAGCGTGCGCCCCTCCGGCTGTTTAAAAACTCGCTGCTGACAAATGCCTCAGCCGCGAGCGCCCAGCCGCACGGGCAGCGGGATCAATGAGGCGGGCAGCGACATTACAGTGCCCAGCTGACTGAGGGAGGAGTGGGCAGAGCGGGTCAGAAACGCTGCTACAGAATACAGACCAGTCCAAAACCCAACACACCACACAATCACAATCAGATTACAAGATTCACAGAGAAGAGACACAGAGAAAAAAAAAGAGAAAAAAGAGCAGCGGAGAGATAAGAAGAGCAGAGATGAGAATAATAGAGGCGATAAGAGACGAAAAGAAGAGAAGTTAAAAGAGAAGAGATGATAAAAGAGCAGAGGAGCAGGAGATAAGAGCCGAGGAAAGATCAGATCAGATGATAGAAGAGGAGAGAGAAAAGAGGAGGAAGAAGAAGAGAGGAGGGAGGCGGAGTGATAAAGCCGTCAGTAGAGGGCAGTGTGGCTCCTGGCTCTGCAGGGCTGAATGGAGGGATTCTGAGCTGCTGTAATTGTATATGAATCTCTGTTTGCTATTCTGGATACAGCGCTCATGACTGACATTGCAATTATAGGTTTTGCATCCTTTATACCTCCTCCTCTCCCTGTGAGAGCAGTCAGCCTGCGCGGAAACACAGCCGTCTCTCTGAGTGTCTACCGCACGCTTCCCCACGTATGTGTGTGTGTGTGTGTGTATATATATAAATAAATATATATATACACACACACACACACACACACACACACACACATATATATTCTCTTATGCTGCTGCATGTTTCTCTCCAGCTAACATCAGTTATTCTCAACTGACCACTATTCTCCTCTATTCACCGATCTCCTCTGTCACCATCATACATCACTTATCTACCAAACATCTACTAAACATTACCTTTAGCACAATTCAGACCATCTACTGAACATTTCAGACCATATACTGAACATTTTAGAGCATCTACTGAACATTTCACACATCTACTAAACATTTCAGACCATCTACTGAACATTTTTGACCATCTACTGATCATTTCACACCATCAATGCCATATTTTAGACAGTATGCTAAACATTTCAGACCGTATACTGAATATTGCACACCATCAACTAAACATTTCAGACCGTATACTGAACATTTCAGACCATATACTGAACATTTTAGAGCATCTACTGAACATTTCACACATCTACTAAACATTTCAGACCGTATACTGAACATTTCAGACCATATACTGAACATTTTAGAGCATCTACTGAACATTTCACACCATCAATGCCACATTTTAGACAGTATGCTAAACATTTCAGACCGTATACTGAATATTGCACACCATCAACTAAACATTTCAGACCGTATTCTGAATATTGCACACCATCTACTGAACATTTTAGACTGTATACTGAATATTTCGCACCATCTACTGAACATTTCAGACCCTCTACTGCATATTTTAGAACGTAAAATGAACATTTCAGACCATCTACTACACATTACAGACCATCAAATCCACATTTTATTTTGTATACTAAACATTTATCACCATTTACCAAACATTTCGGACCATCTACTCCACATTACAGACTGTCTACTCCACGTTTTAGGCCATATACTAAGCATTTTACACCATCTACTGAACATTTCAGATCATCTACGCCACATTACAGACCGTCTACTCCCTATTTTCAACCGGATACTAAACATTTAACACCATCTACTGAACATTTTAGATCGTCTACACCACATTTCAGACCGTCTACTCCCTATTTCCAACCATCTACTGAACATTTCAGATCATCTACGTCACATTACAGACCGTCTACTGCACAATTAAGCTCATCTTTTCCACATTTTGGACCATCTACTTTATATTCCAGACCATCTACTGCAAATTTCAAACTGTCTACTCCACATTTAACATTTAAACTCCACATTCCCGACTGCCTACCACACATTTAAGATTATATCTTCAGACATTTTAGACCATCTATTGCAAATTTCAGACCATTTTCTCAACATTTTAGACAGTCTACTGAATAATTCAGACAAGGTACTGCCCATTTTGAAATGTTTACACCATGATTTAGTCTGTCTGCGGCATTACAAACCATCAAGTCTATTTTTTAGACCAGCTACTCCACATATAAGATTAAAACAATTAACTCCACATTTCATATCATCTAATCCACACACCAGGCCATCAAGTGAACATTTCAAACTGCCCAGTACACATTTTAGACCGTCTACTCTATATTTCAGACTATACACTACACATTTTAGACTGGGTACTCCACATTTCCCTTTATATTATGTATATATTGTACTATTTTTTTGTTTTACAGCTTCTTTTGCTTCATTTGCTTTAGGCTTTCCATGTATATTCTGTCTGCTGCATGTTATCATTCAATGGTCCATCCACCACATATTTACTCTTTTTTTAATACTATGCTGTTTTTCTTTGCATCTCCTAGGATGTAATCAACAGCTGGAAATAAAGCAATCTGATTCAAATCGATCAGCCCTGATCCCTCTCCTCGGCAGGCCGGCGCTCCGGCGGGCGGAACAGGTCTGGAGAAAAGCTGATCAAACGGAGAATTCAGAAAGCATCGCCGCAGACAGGCCGAGCAGACGCACCTGAATTTAAATTTCCTCCAAGGACGCAACTCTCGCTCTGATGAAATAACATGACACCCGGCCGCCAACCCCGCCGATACTCTCCCCACATTCCTCCTTCTCCTCCTTCTTATCCTTTTCTTCTTCTTTTTCTTCTTCTTTCAGTTCTCTTCCTCTCGGCGACTTTATTCCAGCTCGACCGTTTCTCCTGCCGGCCGGCGGGGTTATCCACTTTACATGTGGACTAATAACCACGGCCGTCTCTCTCTCTCTCTCTCTCTCTCTCTCTCTTTCTCTCTCTCTCTTTCTCTCTCTCTCTTTCTGGCCTTTTATTGTGATATATCCCAGCCTGAGCGGAGCAGCCAGCGTTAGCGTTAGCGCTACAGTATGTGTTCTTTCTGACCCAGTGGTTTTCTCTCGGTACATTTGCATTTTACACTCAGCGAATCCCTCAGGCCTGCAAATATCAGAGGTTTGATTGATCGCTGGTTTGACCTTGCCGTGCTGGAAACGCTCACTCCTTCTGTTGTGTTTTTTGAAGTAAAGAGGCGAGACGCTGGATCCTGACAGCTTGGTGCAGTTAAAGAATTATCAATATGTTTGGGTTCGAGTGCTGTTCCTCTGTTTTGACGATGAGTGATGTACGCTAATCGACAAAATATATAAATATAAGAGCACAAGCCAGATTGAAAGCCAGCAAAATCGAAAACTCAGCAAGCGTGGTCAGATAAGACACTGTGCCCGGCCACAAAAGAAGGAATGAATGTGATGCTCCTATTGGCTACTCTTGGGTAGTGCACCTCTTGGTGAGAAATCATTGGCTGCTATGTAATGACTGCTATTGATTGATATGATGTAAACTCATTGACAAAATAAATAAATAAAAATGCAAAATTCAAAACTTGGCATGGAGTTCTGTCTTAGGAATGTGATGCTCTTATAGGCTACTCTTGGGTAGTGCAAATCTTGGTGAGAGATCACTGACTGCTACTCTTGCTTCTATGATGCACTTGAAGATTCATATCACCTAGTGAAGGAGTGCATTTTTGCACTGAAAGTGCAGGATAATCAATGTTTGAGTTTGAGTGCTGTTCTACTGTTTTGACAATGAGTGATGTACACTAATCAACAAAATTTATAAATATAATAGAACAAACCAGATAAAGCAAAATTGAAAACTCAGCACGTGTGGTCAGATTAGACACTGAACCCTGCTACAAGAAGGCATGAATGTGATGCACTTATTGGCTACTTTTGGGTAGTGCACCTCTTGGTGAGAAATCGTTGACTACTATGTAATGACTGCTATGATGTAAACTCTTCGACATAATAAATAAATAAATAAATAAAATAATGCACCCCAGATTGCTGCAAAATTCTAAACTGAGCATGCAGTTCTGTTTCCCTTGAGCCCTGCCACAAAAGTAGGCATGGATGTGATGCTCTTATAGGCTAGGTAGTGTACCTCTTGGTGAGAGGTCACTGACTGCTACTCTTGCTTTTATGATGCAGCACTTGAAGATTCATATTTTTCCCATTCGACAGACTTTGAGGTGCATCTTTAGACTGAAAATTATAAAATGCCTCTCTGGCCAGATTTTGTTTACATTCCTCCCCTGTCTCTCTGTCGCACTTGGCGGGACCCTGATGACATGGATTCGATTCCATATGAGGAGCGGTGTGTTTATTTATTTATTTTTTCCATCAAACCAGGATTGGTTTGGGATCTGATGACAGTCAGGTTTGAGTATTGATTCCCTGAGGTAAGCACTTAAATTCTTGGAGGCCTCTTGGCGAGAGATCATTGACTACTAGAAGCTGGAAGGTCATTTCGACAAATTGTTCAGCATTTAGACCATCCACAAGCCATCATTATTTTGTACGAGGTGTACGAGGTGGTTGCCTTTCATGGTAGGTCTTCCAACAATTGGCATTATTTAGCAGGATGCTGAATGCTCAACCACAATCCTGAAGAGTTTTCTAGAAATGTATTGCTCAAGTTGCAACACTTCATTGGCCTTCCTGGTCACAAGATGTGTTTTTAATCAAGCTACAAGTGTATAGCAGGATCTACAGGACCAGCTGTAGCAACATCTGTGGGTCAATGTTCTGCAGAATGCTACATGGAACCAATGATGGCAACCAATTCCCTTCTTATGTTCAGAGCGACTTACTAGGTTATTCCTATTACAGATTTGAGCCAATGTACGGTAGTGTTGGGTTAGAAGTCTTGCCCAAGGACTCTTATTGGTGTAGCATAGCATTCTGTAGTCACCCAGACCTGGAATTGAACCCCAGTCTCCCACATGATGTGGTAGCTCACTGGCAGGTTGTGGTGTTATCCACTGCACCACACATCAACCAAACCCAACCCAACCCAACAGAGTGCTATTATTCCCTATAAACTTGGGGAAATCATTCCATTCGCACGACACATAAAGCTTTCTATTCTATTTCCACAATCTAAACATTTACAGTATTTAAACATTTATCTGTAGTTGGCAGAGATGTATTGTGTGTGCTATCTGATGCTCTGTGTGTGTGTGAGACGCTGTGCATTCTGGGTATGTCGTACACATGCATTCAGAGACCGGGCAACATCTCCGCCGAGCATTAATCTCTCCTCTAATCCATATATCATTCCGAATCTCGCTCTGTCACTTTTTTCTCTTTCTTTTGGAGCAGAAACTCATTCTAAGTCTTACACACCCCCCCCCCCCCCTTCTCCTCCTCTCCGTCCCTCCGCCGCCTCCTCCCTCTCTCCTGAATGCAATCACGGTCATGGTGTCTGTCGTCTGCCCTTTTAAATGTTTCTTGCCCTTCGTTGGTATTCTGGTCTCAGACTGTTGCTCCTCAGGATGGCTCACAGAACAAACCCCCCTCCCCCTCCACCCACCAACACCACCACCCACCACTATCACCACCACCCAACACCACTATCACCATCTCCTCCAAAAAAGTCAGGATTCCTCCTCCTCTTTGGCCTTTTTCAGGACAGTTTACAGGCTGGAAGCTTCTGCTCCTCAGTTCTGAGTGATAAATCTGGCTGCTAGAAGAACAGCAGCAGCAGCAGCAGCGTCTGGATCTGCAGCTAAACGCTGGAGCTCAGCGGCGATTGATTGTGTGATTGTGTGGAGCTCTGAACTGGGAACACTGCAAACTATCTCTCTCTCTCTCTCTCTCTCTTTTTCTCTTTCTCTTTTTCTCTCTTTCTTGCCCTCTGTAATAAGAAACTCTATTGCCAAAGCATAGAACAGAAAACACATTAAAACATAAAATTAAAGAAATACTACATACATGAATACATACACAAAATTACAACAACAGATTAATATTAATGATAATTGACAATAATCTAGGAAATTTAAAGTGTGTGGAGACTTTATAAATGTGTTATAATAAGGAATAAATCAGTAAATATCAACAAATCTCTCTATCTATTGTTCTCTCTCCCTTTCTGTCTTTTTGTCACTCTGTCTCTTTCTCTCTTTCTCGCTGTATCTTTCTCTGTCTCTGCGTAATAAGAAACTCTATTGGCAAAGCATATAACAGAAAACACATTTAAAAAATAAATAAAAAAAAATATTACATGCATGGATACATACAAACAATTACAACAACAGATTAATACGATTAATTAATGATAATTAACAATAATCATTGAGAATAAGTGTGTGGAGACTTTATACATGTGTAATAATATTGAATAAATCAGTAATATCAATAAATCTCTCTCTCTCTTTCTTTCTCTCTCTTTCTGTCTTTTCGTCCCTCTGTCTCTTTCACTTTTTCCCGCTCCATCTTTCTCTCGCTCTTTCTCTCTCTCTCTCTCCCTCTCTCTCTCTCCCTCTGTAATAAGAAACTCTATTGCCAAAACATATAACAGAAAACACGTAAAAAAATAAAAAATAAAAGAAAGATTACATACATGAATACATACACACAATTACAACAACAGATTAATATTAATGATAATTGACAATAATCAAGGAAATTTAAAGTGTGTGGAGACTTTATAAATGTGTTATAGTAAGGAATAAATCAGTAATATCAATAAATCTATCTATCTATCTTTCTCTCTCCCTTTCTCTCTTTTTGTCCATCTGTCTCTTTCTCTCTCTTTCTCTCTTTCTCGCTCTATCTGTCTCTGTCTCTGCGTAATAAGAAACTCTATTGCCAAAGCATACAACAGAAAACACATTAAAAAAATAAATAAAAATAAATATTACATACATGGATACATACAATAAAAACAACAGATTAATAAGATTAATGTTAATGATAATTAACAATTATCAAGGAAAATAAGTGTGTGGAGACTTTATAAATGTGTAATAATAAGGAATAAATCAGTAATATCAATAAATCTCTCTCTCTCTCCCTCTCTCTATCTTTTTGTCCCTCTGTCTGTCTCTCTCTCTCTCTCTTTTATCTCACCCTCTCTCTCTCTTTTTGTCCCTCTGTTTCTTTCACTCTTTCTCGCTGTATCTTTCTCTCTCTCTCTCTCTCTCTCTCTCTCTCTCTCTCTCTCTCTGTCTCGCCAAAGCACATAACAGTTTTTCATTTTGTCATACTTACACCTTTCAAAATATAATAAATATAATATATTTCACAATATAATATAATATAATATAATATAAGTCAAACAAAGATAACCGGAGTAAATAAATAAAAAAGTCATGGGACAGCAGCATACCCTAATATATATATATATATATATATATATATATATATATATATATATATATATATATATATATATATATATATATATATATAATCTTAAATCTTAAACAACAAATATAACATAGAAATATATGTTAAGCATGTTAATAGAGACAAGACAAACACCAAAGTAAGATATTTGCTGGAGCAAAAGATGAATCTATGTGAGAATTGGAGTGGTGTGAACCATGTATTACAATAGTGTAATACAACTTCACCTGCAGAAAACTGATCATGATCAATAAGAGGAGATTTACAGCTCAATAAACATCATTTAACCAGCTTTAATCACTAAATATACACCAGAAACACAACACATACCTATCTTTAGAATCTATTTTCAGGTTAAATCCACTATATTATCAACATTATATGATGCACAGACAACAGTTTCAAGTCTTATTAAAGAAGAAAATCAAGGTGTTATCAAATTAAACCACTGAGGACTTGAAAAACACTTTCCATTGTATTAATCAAGCAAGTTTTTTTAAATATATTACAGTATGAATTTGGAGTAATGGGTAGGCAAAATTAGATAAAATGGCCTATTTGGTTGTATTTAAGCACCGTAGGCAATGCATTGACTCAACTCAGAATTATAAACCAGCCATAAACAAAGCTCACGTTCACGTTCATTATTTATAAACTAAATAAAAAATATGAACATTAATGCACAACACTGTGTATCATGTGATGAAGCTGATGATTTCTGATTTTATTGATGAGATTGATCGTCTCCTGTAGTGCAGGTGAGGGTGAGGTGTTTATGAAAGCTCCTCAGATCCTCAGTAAAAACAGAGGAGAATAATAATCACTCAGAACCAGAGCCGACCCCAACACATCCCCCTGCTCTCCAGAGTAATCCCACATTATTCCCTGCTAATCTCACCTGCAGCTACAGGACTCACCTGAGACCCGGCCGGAATACCAGTGCAGGATTTACTGCAGCCTGAGCTGAATTCAACTACACCACAAACAAAAAAATCACACAAACAAACAGCAGAATTGTTAAGATTAATCTCATAATAATATGCTAATGCTAACACTGTCAGCTTGTGCTAAACACATCAGCTACATATATCACTAGCCTATTTATTACATTTATTATAGCTTACCCATTAAAATAATATCACTAACTTTTCCACATGGTATATTATCCCTTGTTCTGATTGGCTGTTTCAGAAAAAAAAGTTTATCTCTTTAGTAGAAGTCTTATAGAAAGTTTTATACTGAAGTAGTTGAGGTCTTGTGATTTTTATTCTAATTTTGTTTTATTCAATTGCGTTTTTTAAAAAAGATTCTTAAGTTGATTCTTATTTAGTGAAATTCAAATGTTAATGTACTTTAAATTCAGTTTTTAGTTCTATTTTAACATTTTTGCTTGATGTTCTTTGTTTGATTCAGTTTCACTGGATCTCTCAGTTCAATACTGATTCAACAAAAATGTTACTTTATTAGTTTGATTTACTTTAAACAAAATTCTGTGTTTGATTCAGTTGATTTTGATTCAGCATAAGTGTAAATTCTCTCCCAATTGAAATTCAGTAAAATTCTAAGTTGATTCTGATTCAGTAAAAGTCTAAGTTGATTCAGATTCAGTGAAATCCTAAGTTGATTCTGATTCAGTGAAATCCTAAGTTGATTCTGATTCAGTGAAATCCTAAGTTGATTCTGATTCAGTAAAATTCTAAGTTGATTCAGATTCAGTAAAATTCTAAGTTGATTCAGATTCAGTAAAATTCTAAGTTGATTCAGATTCAGTAAAATTCTAATTTGATTCTCTTTAGTAAAATTCTAAGTTGATTCAGATTCAGTAAAATTCTAAGTTGACTCGGATTCAGTAAAATTCTAATTTGATTCAGATTCAGTAAAATCATAAGTTGATTCTGATTCAATAAAATTCTAAGTTGATTCTATTTCAGTAAAATTCTAATTTGATTCTGACTCAGTAAAATTCTATGTTGATTCTGACTCTGTAAAATTCTATGTTGATTCTGACTCAGTAAAATTCTATGTTGATTCTGATTCAGAAGAATTCTATGTTGATTCTCTTTAGTAACATTTTAATTTGATTCAGATTCAGTAAAATTCTAAGTTGACTCTGATTCAATAAAACTTTAAGTTGATTCTGATTTGATAAATATGGTAGATTTTAATATAAAATAATTTTAGTGTTATATACTGCACTTCTCACACAGATTAAAGCTATGTATGATATATGTGTTCACCGGCTGCTCGGAGGGGAACCGCTCTGGTGTTTTGGTTCTACCTGATTCCTGCAGTGTTGTGTGACTGTTTGATTGACAGGTCACTTGTGGATGACATTAATCTAATCTCAGTGATGCGCGGTGTGTTGGGGACGGTGTGATTGCGGTGATGCTGATGAGGTTTGGAACAATGCCTTTATTTCCCAGGGTGTGTTTCCACCGCTGCTGTAAATTGCGGCGAATCGGTTCCGTGATTAGAACTGCTCCGTATCGCAATTACAGAGGTGAGCGTTTTCTGCACGGTAAACAGCGGCGCCGCTCCGAGCGCTAAAGCCGCTAAGCTCTCATTATCTTCCTGCAAATGATACGCTACACCAGCCTCACACAAAAGATTCTTTCTTCAACTCCCAACAAAAAATAACGCAGAAAAAGACTAGACACTCCCGACACATCCCGTATCTTCATAAACATCTTCAGAACCACCTGAAACAGATCTGAGAGATAAACACACACCTGTCCTCAATACTGTCTGATGATCTCTACAAATTCAGAATCAGAGAGATTATTAATTAATAAAATGTCTTTGTTCTGAGGGAATCAACCGACAGGAATGAAACCTGGTGGGTAGTTGTGCCAGATCATCATAGCTTGAATAAGAATGGCACTGGGTCATCTTCAGAGACGGGTCCGGTGTTTGTCCTGGTGGAGATGATCTATAGTAAATGCCAGATCACCTTTGGTCTTCATTACAGGAGATTTGACAGCTCTAAATTTTCTGAATGCACACTCTGGACTGCTAGTACTAGGTGCTACTAGAAGTTTTGGTTGTAGTATTAGAGAAGTTTTGGTTGTACTAGAAGTTTTGGTTGTACTAGAAATTGTGGTCGTAATTGAAGAAGTTTTGGTTGTACTAGAAGTTTTGGTTGTACTAGAAGTTTTGGTTGTGATTGAAGAAGTTTTGGTTGTAATTGGAGAAGTTTTGTTTGTAATTGGAGAAGTTTTGGTTGTACTAGAAGTTTTGTTTGTGATTGAAGAAGTTTTGGTTGTAATTGGAGAAGTTTTGGTTGTACTAGAAGTTTTGTTTGTGATTGAAGAAGTTTTGGTTGTAATTGGAGAAGTTTTGTTTGTAATTGGAGAAGTTTTGGTTGTACTAGACGTTTTGGTTGTAATTGGAGAAATTTTGGATGTACTAGAAGTTTTGGTTGTACTTGAAGTGTTGGTTGTAATTGAAGAAGTTTTGGTTGTACTAGAAGTTTTGGTTGTACTAGAAGTTTTGGTTGTACTTGAAGTTGTGGTTGTACTAGAAGTTTTGGTTGTACTAGAAGTTTTGGTTGTACTAGAAGTTTTGGTTGTAATTGAAGAAGTTTTGGTTGTACTAGAAGTTTTGGTTGTACTAGAAGTTTTGGTTGTACTTGAAGTTGTGGTTGTACTAGAAGTTTTGGTTGTAATTGAAGAAGTTTTGGTTGTACTAGAAGTTTTGGTTGTAATTGGAGAAGTTTTGGTTGTACTAGAAGTTTTGGTTGTACTAGAAGTTTTGGTTGTAATTGGAGAAGTTTTGGTTGTACTAGAAGTCTCAGTTATAGTATTGGAAGTTTTGGTTGTAATGGGAAGTTTCAGTTGTATTGGGAAGAGTTTCTGAGTAATCTGATACTAGGAAAGGTTTTGTTTGTATAAGAAGTTTTGGTTGAAATGGGAAAAGTTTTTGGTTGTTCTAGGAGAAGTTTTAGTACTAGAAATTTCGGTTTTACGAGAATAAGTTTTGGTTGTAATGGGAAAAGTTTCGGTTGTACTAGATAAAGTTTTGGTTGTTCTGGGAAGACTTTTTTATTTGTACTAGGAGAAGTTTTGGTTGTATTAGGAGAAGTTTTGATTGTACTGAAAGTAGTTTTGGTTCTAGTGGAAGGGTTTTTGTTGTAGTAGGAAAGGTTTCAGCTGTACTGAAAAAAGTTTAAGTTGTACAGCGAAGAGTTTCCGTTTTACTATAAGAAGCTTCATCATACTAGAAGAATCTTTATTTGTACTGGGAAGAGGTTCGGTTGTACCAGAAGAAGAAATTTCTTTTTGTAGTGATCAAGGCCCAATATGTTTAGATATATATTTTAGCAGAAATATATATCTATATTAGTGTAGCAGAAAAGGCCATATCTGTTTGTTTTTCTGATTTATTCACCGATCTGTCACTTCTGTCACCAAGAGATCACTCTCACTATCACTGTTGTTAAGAACACACATGCTATTATTGGCACAACGCAAATCAATGTGTTTTACATGAACACCACAGTCAACTAATCCTCATAGAAAACAGCAGCAGCCGCACGCTTTCACTCCCTGCGACTCGGAACGGCGTGGAGCGATTATCCTACTCTCAGCCTCCACACACACACACACACACACACACACACACACAAACACAAAACAGGCCAAATATGATCACAGTTTCCCCGGCAACCAAACAAAAGACGCCACAATGAGGGAAGGATCGTGATGCGTCCCTGAAAGTGCACGGGGAGAGCTGGAGGCGGCGGCCGGGGTCGAGCGAAGCATCATGGGAAGGGTCGCAGTGTCTTTGCGCCTCTTATTACAGATCATTTCATGGAAAGTGGTCGCGGGTCCCGGGGTCGCGGTGGCGCGGCTGATTGATGTCGGCGCGGGGAAGCGGGAGCGGCCGGCGCTCGGCGGGTCAGAGAGCGGCTCTTTAGACGCCCATCAGCTGCCAGTCAGCAAGCAGAGCGAGGGGAGCGAGACGGCGGCGAGACCGGACCCGAGACGTGGTCAATACCTGTCACTTAGCTTCATGAAAAACACCTTCAGAGCCTGAACAACAAGGTGATGTGCTCCTTCAGAGTTAATCCACGTTACCGCGCAAACGCAGCTCTGATGATTATTGCGGCGGACACTGATAGATACACTCAAGCAAAGGTGCCAGAAAAAGTTCTGCTTCTGAGGAACCCCTCTGATTGGCTCGGACAGCAGAATCTGAACATTCATTTAAGATCTAAACAAGCTGATGTTATTCGCTAGAAGCATTGTGTGATGAGTTATGATCTCTAACACAGTTTCTGTACAACAAAAGAATCCAGAAAAGGTTCTGTAGTGCATTGTGTCCTGGAAGCTGGAAGGACTTGGGGTTTAGCACTCTGAGAAAACCTTCCAGTGGTTGGTTCCTTTTTAAGTGTAATTAACTTGCACACTATTGAATTCTTAAGAACTTGGATTTCCAAGGCAAGAAATTCTTAAAAACCTTACTGAATGTACATTAGAATGTGTGGGAGTTGGGTACGGATAGTATTTAACATTCTTCGATACTAGGAATACATCATAAAAGACATTAATTACTACCCATGATGGTGAGCAGCATTGTCTATAAAGGACACTCTTTATGGGTAGTGTTGTGCAGGAAGGCGAGGGAACTGTGGGTCTACCCAACGCCATAAAGGCCAGCCCCAGCCCAGCTGGCTGCCTAACTAGTCCAATGCGTGCCAGCTGGGACAGACCAGGGTTGGTCTTTAAGGCATTGGGTAGACCCACAGTTTGCACTGGCATAAAGACCCAACAACTGCAATGTTAAGTAACCAGAGCCCCAATGGTTCATTGTTAGGTTGACTTGAGTTTGTTTGGGTGTGGTAGAGGCCATTTTTTCTAAATAAAGGTACATTTGACCAGGTGAAACATACCCTACACTGGTAATCTAGCTCATTAACAAGCTAGTTAACGACCAGTATAGGGTATGTTTTATCATTTATCATTTGTTGGTCTTTACCAGGGATGCCTACAGTATGTAAATGATAAATATACTGTATTACTCCTGCTAATGTAGCACATAACACACCTATACAATAACCTTTGTAGTCAGGGGTCATAAACAATATACTGTATTATAGAGCAAAATGATTGTCTAGTAAATCCTGCAAAAACACACACAATGCTGTCGATTGCTACCATAAACAATCTAGAGCTCATCAAAAAATCCAAATCTGTCAGTAGTTTACTTACCCTGAAAATTATCAGGGTATCTGCAGATCCTTAAAAAGTCTTAAATCCATCCCCTTTATGATCTTTAAAAAAATGTTTCAGACGGTAAACATCCATTTTGCAGTGTTCATATTTGGATGTAGGTGGAGAAATTAGCTTTGTCCCCAAAAGCGAGACTCTTTAAAACCAGATTGCCTTTTAGAACTTCTACCCAAAAGAACTGCATGTTGTTGACCTCACCAGAGAGTAGACTCTTTAGGAGAACAGCAGGGTGCTAAAGAAATTGCATATGGTATAAAGCACTGAAGAATTTGCCAATGTCGTCAGAGTGCTCAAGGCATGTTTAAAAATATTGGAGCCCAAATCTTCTGGACTCCCTTAACTATTGTTTAAGTTTGAAGTCTTAATTAAGGATATCAGACCCCCAACCCAATTCCCACGTGATTCGCACCCTGGATATGATACTTGGATATGATACTTGGATATGAAGTTTTAAGAAGATGACGATAAAATAAAGATAATTTTATCTTGACTTGACTTCAGTTCTCCTCAGCTCCAGTCCTCCTAACATCAGCTCGTTTGCGTCCCCCACATGAAAGTTTCAATGAAAGTGCTAATTGAGTTAACAAACTAATAAAAAAGCTGGAACAGAGCGCTGGAACATGAAGCCAGCTCTCGCTTCGTCTATCCTTGAGTGTTTCACAGCCTCATGACTCCAGAATTCAAATTGAAAAGCATGTCTTGTCTGATCAACCACGTTTAGAGATTTTCGCACTATTATGGGTTTATTAGGACGCTGTAGCTTTAGGTTTTCTACAGAGAATAATATCTTCTGCTGCTGGAGAAACCTCCTCATGCATGGAGACGGAGCAGAATCAGATGATGTCAGATTGATTCGTAATTAATTTTCCATGGACCAGTGAGAGGAATGGAAATGGAGAGTGGAGAGTGTGCCGGTCCTGGCTGAGCTCCAGCAGGCTAATGAAGGAATCCTGGCAGGTAAAAAACTCCTTGATACACTTTATACTGCAGAGATGGAGGAGATATCACCTCAACCACAGCTGCTCTCAAATTACCCTGCACTCCGAGCAAAAAGGGCTTCTTCACAGTGCTGATAAAAGGGTTCTTTCACCGGGAACAATAGGGGCGATAAAGACCGTCGCCCCAGCGGCTCGATTCAGACGTGCACACCAAACCTTTAAGACTCAATTCAGATTTGTAATCCAGTGACTTAACTCAGAATGGTGCCCCAGAGACTTGATTCAGAATCATATGCAGAGACTTGACTCAGACTTGAACCCCAGAGATTTAATTCATATTCATACCCCAGAGACTTAACTCAAAGTTGAGTTCCAGAGACTTGACTCAGATTCATACTCTAGAGACTTGACTCAGACTGAAACCTTAAGACTTGAGTTAGACTTGAATCCCCGAGACTTGACTCAGATTCATATCCCAGAGACTTCATTCAGATTCATACCTTAGAGACTTGACCCGGACATAAGCCCCAGAGACTTGATTCAGATTCATATGCAGAGACTTGACTTAGACTTGAACCTTGAGACTTTAATTAGACTTGAACCCCCGAGATTTGATTCAGATTCATATCCCAGAGACTTGATTCAGATTCATACCTTAGAGACTTCATTCAGATTCATACCTTAGAGACTTGACTCTGACTTAAGCCCCAGAGACTTGATTCGGATTCATACTCCAGAGACTTGACTCAGACTTGAACCCCCAAAACTTGACTGAGACCTGATTCTGATTAATAGCACAGAGACTTGACTGAGAATGGTACCCCTGAGTATTGATTCAGATTCATACCCCAGAGACTCGACTCAGAATTGAAACTCAGAGATTTGATTTATATTCAAATCCATAAAACTTAATTCAGACTTGAATCCCTGAGACTTGACTCAGAATTGTTTTCCTGAGACTTTGTTCGGATTCGTACTCCAGAGACTTGACTCAGACTTGAACCTCGAGACTTTAATTAGACTTGAACCCCCGAGACTTGATTCAGATTCATATCCCAGAGACTTGATTCAGACTCATACCTTAGACTTGATTCAGACTTAAGCCCCAGAGAATCAACTCAGACTTGAGCTCCAGAGAATTATCTTAAACCTGAACCCCTGAGACTTGACTAAGAATTGTACCCAAGAGACTTGATTCAGATTCATAGCCCAGAGACTCGACTCAGAATTTAACCTAAGAGATTTGATTTATATTCAAGTCCGTGAGACTTAATTTAGACTTGAATCCCCGAGACTTGATACAGATTCATATCTCAGAGACTTGACTCAGACTTCAACCCCAGAGACTTGATTCAGATTTATATTCCAGAGACTTTATTCAGATTCATACCTTAGAGACATGACTCACACTTAAGCCCCAGAGAATCGACTCAGACTTGAACCCCCGAGAATTGTACCGGAGATTTGATTTAAATTCATACCTTAGAGACTCATTCAGATTAATACCTTAGAGACTTGACTCAGATTTAAGCCCCAGAGAATTGACTCAGACTTGAACCCCAATATGCAACTTGTAAATTGTAACCCAAAAACTTCACTCGGATTCATACCCCAAAGACTCAACAAAAATTTAAACCCCTGAGACTTGACTCACATTCATACCCCAGAGACTCATCTCAGAGTCGAACCCACGAGGCTTGATTTAGATTCATACCCCAGAGACTCAGAATTGTACCCCAGAGACTAGATTCACATTTGTACCCCAGAGACTTAAGACTCAGCTGTAAACTGTAAACTGCTTATAGTGTAACTTACTGTACAAGCTATTTCTAATAGATTTCTCTATTTCCCCGAGTCTCTTCTGGCACTGGTTTACTTTCTTGCTTACTACTGCACTCTCTGTGCTCTTTGTTACAGACACACACACACACACACACGCACACAGCTGCATGTAGTAAAAAAAAACATTTTATTCCACTGCAGGACCACACAGTCTGAATCTGCTGCTTTTGGATGTGAGGAGTTTAGGTAAACTGAGCTGAGGAAAAAAGCTCTTATTTAATTATCATTATCATTTAAGTGGTTTTTGAGTAGGAGTGTATGATGACTCGACTCAGACTCACATCCCACATTCTTGAGCCTCAACTTGGCCTTGTACTAGCCCAGATTCTCCAGTTTCGCACCTTAGAAAGTTTATGTTCAACTCTGACTCATGTCTAAGATGGAGAATTGACTGTGTTGATTCAAAAACTCGAGACTTAACTTGCACTTGCACCCAAGAGATTAAAGAACTTTTTGGGAACTTGCAATTTAGAGATTCAAGACTTGGTTCAGAATCACACAGCAGAGTCTTGAGCCTTGAGTTGAATTTGCTCCCTAGACATTTGTATTTTGACCCAGATTTAATAATCTGATTAAGATTTGCACCCCAGACACCTAAGACATGACTCTGGGTCTGAACCTAAAAGACTCAATTCATGGCACTTTAGATACTTTACTTAAAATCTTACTTTACAGACTTGACTTGAACCCTAGTCTCAAGACTTCACTTAGGACTTTTACCGTAGAAACTGAAGACTTGAACTCACATATGCCATAGATTAGACTCCCATTGGCTCATAGCTCATATATGTAATTCAGATTAACACCTGAGAAACTTAAGACTCAACTGAGACCCATAACCAAGGAACTTGTGAATTGACTTGGACTTGGACAAGAGTCCTGGTCCTAATGATTTAACTCAGATGCATACCTCAGAGATTTGCCTCAGACTTACACTCTAAAACCTTGACATTCAACTTTGACTCACATCAAAACGATTCAAATTTTGACTTGGACTTAAGTCCCAGAGATTCGAGACTCAACTCACACTTGCAACCTGAAGATTCAAGACTTATTTCAGACTCATACCATAAAGATTCAAGTGACTGACTCACATACTGTAGACTAGACTCAGTCTCATACCTCAGAGACTCAACTTAGACTCACACATCACAATCTAGAGCCTGAAAGTCTAGACCTGGACTCACATCCCAGATACTTGAGACTTGAATCAGACTCGTACCCTAAAACCTTGAGACTCAACTCAGGCTCACATCTCCAGAAGATGTGATGACTCAACTCAGATTTACACCCAGATTCTAGAGCCTCAACGTAGACTGGTACCCCAGATTCTGAGACTTGACCCAAACTCACACCCCAAAGATTCGAGTATTGACCCATATCTTGGATTCTCATAATGTGAGATTCAACTTAGACTCACACCCACAGAAGATATGATTAGATGGATTAAATTACTGGACTTATTCTCCAGATTCTGAGACTCGACCCAAACTTGCACCCCAGAGATTTGAGATTTGAGTCTCAAAATCTCGAAAATCTGAGACTTCTGAGTATTTGAGAATTCTTTTTGACTCGCCAATTGGAGATTCAAGACTTGCTAAAGACTCAACGTAGACTCATTGCACCTCAGAGACTAGACTCAGACTTATACTTACAACAGATCCGAACCAGAGAACCAGAACCCCAGAACTAAGATTAAGATTAATCTTGATTGAATTTGATTAACCTTGGAATCACATCCCAGGAACTCGATTCAGGCTCGTACCCCAAATCCTGAGCTTACAGTGTAAATTTTGTTAGGACCCCACAGTGTGAATCTGCTGCTTTTCAGTGTGGAGTGTTTTTCTATATAAACTGAGCTGAGGAAATGAGAGTAAAACAGAGAGCAGCTCTAATATAACTCTCATTATCGTCTCAGTGGTTCTGGTTGTGTAGAGGAGTGTGTGATGGGGACGAGCCTGATTCGAGCTGATGGAAATGGAGAGGAATCCAGGCTGGTGGAGGGCAGTAATTCCCTGTTTTGCTTGATTGATTTTAGATGAGGTGTTTAATGAAAACAGACTGTGTTTGGGGAAAGTGCTGTCAGTTTATTAAAGACGCCGCTGTGGACGGAACGAACGGCATGCATCCACTTCACACACTCAGATAATAGCACAATTATCTCCTGCTCTGACACTGAGAGCTCTTCTTTAAAACACAGAATAACAGTCAGACTCAATTAACCATTTATCTACCCTGCCGTATTGAGAGCGGTCCTTTTCTCACAGTGGAGTTCGTGTCCTACAGCTGAATAAATTAATAGTGTAATTAATCTGTGTTGTCTGAACTTCCTGTGAGCTGCTGTGCTAATATCGCTGAATGAAATCTTCTTCTGCACCGGGTGTTGGATGTGCTGTGATGGATACATTTATGGGTAACACTTTACTTGGATGGTCCATTTGATGAGGCTCAACTGACACTCAACTAGCATTCAACTGCATGTCTATATAATGCAATTAAACTGAAAGGTGAAAGTAAATTATTCTCTTTTGAAGGTAACCCAACATCCAACTCAACCCAAACTCTAATCTTAACATTTTACCATTGGGTTTAGAGTTAGATTTAAAGTTTAGGTTATAGTTAAGGTTAGGGTAAGGTGTAGGGTTAGATTTTAGGGATGATTAAGGGTTAAGGTTAGGGTTAGGTGTAGGGTTAGATTTTAGGGTTGATTAAGGGTTAAGGTTGGGGTTAGGTGTAGGGTTTGATTTCATGGTAGATTAGGGGTTAAGGTTAGGGTAAGGTGTAGGGTTAGATTTTAGGTTTAATTAAGGTTTAAGGTTAGGTGTATGGTTAGATTTTAGGGTTGATTAAGGGTTATGGTTAGGGTTAGGTGTGGGGTTCGATTTTAGGGTTGATTAAGGGTTATGGTTAGGGTTAGGTGTAGGGTTAGATTTTAGGTTTAATTAAGGGGTAAGGTTAGGGTTAGGTGTATGGTTAGATTTTAGGGTTGATTAAGGGTTAAGGTTAGGGTTAGGTGTAAGGTTAGATTTTAGGGTTGATTAAAGGTTAATGTTAGGGTTAAGTGTAGGGGTTGATTTTAGGGTTGATTAAGGGTTAAGGTTAGGGTTAGGTGTAGGGTTAGATTTTAGGGTTGATTAGGGGTTAAGGTTAGGGTAAGGTGTAGGCTTTGATTTCATGGTTGATTAGGGGTTAAGGTTAGGGTAAGGTGTAGGGTTAGATTTTAGGTTTAATTAAGGGGTAAGGTTTGGGTTAGGTGTATCGTTAGATTTTAGGGTTGATTAAGGGTTAAGGTTAGGGTTAGGTGTAGGGTTTGATTTCATGGTTGATTAGGGGTTAACGTTAGGGTTAGGTGTATGGTTAGATTTTAGGGTTGATTAAGGGTTAAGGTTAGGGTTAGGTGTAAGGTTAGATTTTAGGGTTGATTAAAGGTTAATGTTAGGGTTAAGTGTAGGGGTTGATTTTAGGGTTGATTAAGGGTTAAGGTTAGGGTTAGGTGTAGGCTTTGATTTCATGGTTGATTAGGGGTTAAGGTTAGGGTAAGGTGTAGGGTTAGATTTTAGGTTTAATTAAGGGGTAAGGTTAGGGTTAGGTGTATGGTTAGATTTTAGGGTTGATTAAGGGTTAAGGTTAGGGTTAGGTGTAGGGTTTGATTTCATGGTTGATTAGGGGTTAACGTTAGGGTAAGGTGTAGGGTTAGATTTTAGGTTTAATTAAGGGGTAAGTTTAGGGTTAGGTGTATGGTTAGATTTTAGGGTTGATTAAGGGTTAAGGTTAGGGTAAGGTGTAGGGTTAGATTTTAGGGATGATTAAGGGTTAAGGTTAGGGTTAGGTGTAGGGTTAGATTTTAGGGTTGATTAAGGGTTAGGGTTAGGGTTAGGTGTAGGGTTAGATTTTAGGGTTGATTAAGGGTTAAGGTTAGGGTTAGGTGTAGGCTTTGATTTCATGGTTGATTAGGGGTTAAGGTTAGGGTAAGGTGTAGGGTTAGATTTTAGGTTTAATTAAGGGGTAAGGTTAGGGTTAGGTGTATCGTTAGATTTTAGGGTTGATTAAGGGTTAAGGTTAGGGTTAGGTGTAGGGTTTGATTTCATGGTTGATTAGGGGTTAACGTTAGGGTAAGGTGTAGGGTTAGATTTTAGGTTTAATTAAGGAGTAAGTTTAGGGTTAGGTGTATGGTTAGATTTTAGGGTTGATTAAGGGTTAAGGTTAGGGTAAGGTGTAGGGTTAGATTTTAGGGATGATTAAGGGTTAGGGTTAAGTGTTGGGGTTAGATTTTAGGGTTGATTAAGGGTTAAGGTTAGGGTAAGGTGTAGGGTTAGATTTTAGGGTTGATTAATGGTTAAGGTTAGGGTTAGGTGTAGGGTTAGATTTTAGGGTTGATTAAGGGTTAAGGTTAGGGTTAGGTGTAAGGTTAGATTTTAGGGTTGATTAAAGGTTAATGTTAGGGTTAAGTGTAGGGGTTGATTTTAGGGTTGATTAAGGGTTAAGGTTAGGGTAAGGTGTAGGGTTAGATTTTAGGGTTGATTAAGGGTTAAGGTTAGGGTTAGGTGTAGGGTTAGATTTTAGGGTTGATTAAGGGTTAAGGTTATGGTTAGGTGTAGGGTTAGATTTTAGGGTTGATTAAGGGTTAAGGTTAGGGTTAGATGTAGGGTTAGATTTTAGGGTTGATTAAGGGTTAAGGTTAGGGTTAGGTGTAAGGTTAGATTTTAAGGTTGATTAAGGGTAAAGGTTAGGGTTAGGTGTAGGGTTAGAATTTAGGGTTGATTAAGGGTTAAGGTTAGGGTTAGGTGTAGAGTTGGATTTTAGGGTTGATTAAGGGTTATGGTTAGGGCTAGGTGTGTGGTTAGATTTTAGGGTTGATTAAGGGTTATGGTTAGGGTTAGGTGTAGGGTTAGATATTAGGGTTTATTAATGGTTAAGGTTAGGGTTAGGTGTAGGGTTAGATTTTAGGGTTGATTAAGGGTTAAGGTTAGGGTCAGGTGTAAGGTTAGATTTTAGGGTTGATTAAGGGTAAAGGTTAGGGTTAGGTGTAGGGTTAGATTTTAGGGTTGATTAAGGGTAAAGGTTAGGGTTAGGTGCAGAGTTAGATTTTAGGATTGATTAAGGGTTAAGGTTAGGGTTAGGTGTAGGGTTTGATTTTAGGATTGATTAAGGGTTAAAGTTTGGGTTAGGTGTAGGGTTAGATTTTAGGATTGATTAAGCGTTAAGGTTAGAGTTGTGTGTAGGGTTAGATTTTAGGGTTAATTAATGGTTAAGGTTAGGATTAGGTGTAGAGTTGGATTTTAGGGTTGATTAAGGGTCATGTTTAGGGTTAGGTGTAGGGTTAGATTTTAGGGTTGATTAATGGTTAAGGTTAGGGTTAGGTGTAGGGTTAGATTTTAGGGTTGATTAAGGGTTAAGGTTAGGGTTAGGTGTAAGGTTAGATTTTAGGGTTGATTAAGGGTGAAGGTTAGGGTTAGGTGTAAGGTTAGATTTTAGGGTTGATTAAGGGTAAAGGTTAGGGTTAGGTTTAAGGTTAGATTTTAGGGTTGATTAAGGGTAAAGGTTAGGGTTAGGTGTAAGGTTAGATTTTAGGGTTGATTAAGGGTAAAGGTAAGGGTTAGGTGCAGAGTTAGATTTTAGGATTGATTAAGGGTTAAGGTTAGGTGTAGGGTTTGATTTTAGGATTGATTAAGGGTTAAGGTTTGGGTTAGGTGTAGGGTTAGATTTTAGGATTGATTAAGGGTTAAGGTTAGAGTTAGGTGTAGGGTTAGATTTTAGGGTTGATTAATGGTTAAGGTTAGGGTTAGGTGTAGAGTTGGATTTTAGGGTTGATTAAGGGTCATGGTTAGGGTTAGGTGTAGGGTTAGATTTTAGGGTTGATTAATGGTTAAGGTTAGGGTTAGGTGTAGGGTTAGATTTTAGGGTTGATTAAGGGTTAAGGTTAGGGTTAGGTGTAAGGTTAGATTTTAGGGTTGATTAAGGGTAAAGGTTAGGGTTAGGTGTAAGGTTAGATTTTAGGGTTGATTAAGGGTAAAGGTTAGGGTTAGGTGTAAGGTTAGATTTTAGGGTTGATTAAGGGTAAAGGTAAGGGTTAGGTGCAGAGTTAGATTTTAGGATTGATTAAGGGTTAAGGTTAGGTGTAGGGTTTGATTTTAGGATTGATTAAGGGTTAAGGTTTGGGTTAGGTGTAGGGTTAGATTTTAGGATTGATTAAGGGTTAAGGTTAGAGTTAGGTGTAGGGTTAGATTTTAGGGTTGATTAATGGTTAAGGTTAGGGTTGTGGTGGAAAAATAATGACAGGAAGAAAGAAATATTCAGAGTCTCTGAGTCTTGATCAGAATGAGTAACAAGATTTATTGAGAAGCCACACGTAATGAATACAGAGTGAACTCCTGCCTTGCAAGAGGTGCCAAGCTCTCTTTATACCTTTTAGATCCTCCCATCCCTTACTTCCCAATTTTGGGCACAGTGCCACCATTGTGACACGTCAACTTCTTCTGACATGTGATATGACATAATCCCTTAGTGAGCATATCAGGCTGGTTCTCAAAACATTGCAAGCAGAAAGGAAGATGACCCTGGCGCCAGAATTTGTAGAACAACTGTGACGTGCATTCCTTAACACATACACATAGCCAGATAGAGAAAACTCTTACTCAGCATTTCAAAAAAGCTCACTGAGGGTAGAATGTTCACAGTACACATTATCATCGCATAGAACAAAAAGTAATATCATTAATAGTCGTCATTGTTTATGAATCATCACACGTCATTGATTATGAATCATTTCAATAAACACCTTCCATCACACTCCCCCCTTTGATTCTGAATCAATAATGAAATTTTCTTTTTACAGCTAATTTTCTTTACCTTCATTAAACAAACGGTCTAGCCCAAATGCAGTATCTAACTCTATTGTATCTACTGTAACTTGCAGGAACTGGCCTTTCTTCTGCATATGGCGGAACAAAAATTAATAGATATATATTAGAAAAGAGTAAAAGTACATCAACAAATAAAATCTCGATAGGTCAACACATTCGCGAGAGAGAGAGAGAGAGAGAGAGAGAGAGAGAGAGAGAGAGAGAGAGAGAGAGAGAGAGAGAGAAGAAAGAAATAAACTAAAGCCAGTCGAGGGCCAGAGAGAATTCCTCATACTTCATCCAAGGAGTTGTACATTTTGCAAATGACATGTGATTGTACAGAACTTATCAATATGATTACGTCAGCAGAGTCCAGTTAACAGCATGTTGTCCAGTTTTAATGACGTGATTAGCTCCAGCCTGTCTGAGCAACAGATTCTTATCATGATGTTGTTCAGCACTGTGTCCTTCATGAACACAGCAGACAGTCCTTAAGTGTCCTAAGTCTGTGAGAAGATGAGACAGAGGAAAAGAGTGGATGGAAAGATCTTCTGGCTATCTGAGGAGAGGTTTCCAGCACTTCACTCAGATAACTTGTTGTCTCCTAGTTCATATGCACTGGTCCCAGAACAGCAGAAAAGCAGTGAAGCTTCTCTGCCACTCAGGGTCACATTCTCCTCACAGCTCTCACTGTTGATGAAAACACTCTGACCTTCCTGATTCCTGAAAAAAGTTAAAAAAAAACAACCTCCAAAGCCTTGTCATAGTGACAGTTAAAAAGAGAGCAGAGATCATAAGGTTATTAAGTGAATTATAATGTGAACAGTAAAAATAATAACTGTATATATAAATGTATAAAACATTTAAGAATAAGAGTGTGAAGGTGTGGTTATCTCCAACCATACCCTTCACTCCCCCCTTCTAGACCAAATGGAATCATCCAAGATTCCATGATGGTCTACATAACGCCTAAGAAGCCCCGGGAGTAATGACAAGTGTCCGCATACAGAGTATGAGAACAAGTGTTTCTTCATCTCAGCTGTGGACATGCTGGGGCCTATTGCACACCAGTCCCCACGCCGGACTCTCCCTGCCTCGTCATGCCCACCATGGATCTGAGAAGATTCATAAACAAATTTTACTACATTAACTTTCTCTTTTTTTTTTTTCCAGAATTACAACATGAAGTTTAAAAGTGTTAAAATCAAGTCAATGTTTTTCAACATTGTCACTGTTTTCGCTCTAGACTATAGAATACATAGTCTCAACATTTATTTATCAAATGCCTTCATATTTTCTTTTAACCTTTCACATTGTCTAATTTAATCTTCAACCACAATAATGTATATATTTTTTATACATTAATTAGACATTTTCTTACACTAGATGCTTAGAAGCTGATCTACACCTTTGTTTTGATTAGAGTATTGTAATGCATTATTCTCTGGATTACAATTATTATTCTCTACAATTTACAAATTACATTGTGGTCAAAATGCTGCAGCTACAGTTCTAACTCACACACATAAAAAAGAGAGAAGATTATTTAGATTGGATTTTAATATTCATTTAGTGTAAAAAGTGTAAAAATCTCTTAACTGCTTAGCAGCTAAGTATATATCAGGACTCCTGACAGATCGACAATTCCAGCTCATTTGTTGAGAACATTTAGCGTTGCATTCTGTATTTATGCACCAAAGATTTGTAACTCTCTATCAGTTTATATCCATCAGGGATCACCCAGTTCTTCCTTTGAAGCACATCTAAAACTTATTTGTGCACTTCAGATTAATCTTAGTTTTATTTATTTTAAAATAGTTTGTTATGTGCCAAAATTCTTAATGCCAATCTGTAGACAAACAATCCTCAACTTTACACATACTCAGAAATCCTTAAAGCATTGTTCAGAATATTTAGTCTGATTAGTGCTGTTATTTGAGGGCGAACACACAAAGAGCATAAAACACCCCCTTTTTATTTTAGTTATTAAGTAGAGAGTTCAGTTCTTCCAAAACACTGATGAGTATGATGCAGTCAGTGCATTTCCTCTATATCCTTCGTAAACTTATTTTCCATCTGTTAACTTGAGTCTAAAAACATTTGGCTGATGTTAGAATTTAAATGTGTGTGGAGTTGTGTCCACAAGCTGTTGTAGGGATGGTCCACCTAAGTTTAGACTAACTAGTTCCTATGACAGTGATTTTGAAGCTATGAGCTGCAGTGGTCCTGTTTGAAGTTATTGGCCTAATATTTATTTTCCTTGTTCAGTTCCAATATATATTTTGCGAACTGTGCTACCTGTAAATTAATTGCAAAAAATAAAAACATATTTAAGTTTCACTTGTTTGGCATAGTTGCAAGACTGTTAGCTGGTGGTTTAGCAAGCTAGTTATTATTATATATATTGAATTAATTTAGCATTAATATTAATGCACATATAAGAGAAAGATTTCTATCTTACCCTATATATATATTTTTAAAAAACCTTTGGAGCAAGCAAAGCTCTTTTTGTAGTTGATAGTCTACATTGATGTATTAATAAGATTTTAAATGGTTGATTTTTATTTAAGCCAGCATGCTTGGTTACTTTAGCTAGTTACAACTACATCTGAGTTTATATGTATTAATTTTGTCAAAAGCCAGTAAACAACTTCCCTTACATAAGCCTTAATGGAGATGATTGTTATTAAAAATGTTTTATACAAATCATAGTCATTAGGCAACATAAATTACATAATGTAAACCTAAAAAAAAAAACTTTCCAGTGAAAATTGAGGGCCAATGTGTGATAGGCCTTTAATGTATTAATCTGCCCAGCAACCATGTTTGGCTACTGTTTACAATGAAATTAAAGATTTTTCCCTGAACTAGATATTATTTTTAATTCATCAAAGTTTTTGATGAGAAACACTATTTAAAAGAGAAACCAAAAAAGCTAAAACCTCCCTTTTTTTTTTCTCTCTTAAAAAGAAAGGTAAAACAGTCATAATTTGAGTCACCACCAGATTTAAAGTTTAACCAAACATTTTCTACATGAGGCATAAACATCAAAAATTAAATAAAATCACTCCTTTTAATGGAAAAAAGTAAACAGGCATAAAAATAAAAAATCTGGTCTCACGTCTCTGTTGCTGGCTCAGGCTGAGGGGTGAATCCACTGGGCTGATTGGCTGCTGGGGGTGGGTGGTGTTGATGGTTGAGCAGGTGCTGTCTGAAGCGGTCTCTGATCGCTCAGTTCTTCCAGATCTGAAACCAGTTTCCTGGACCAGTGCTGTAACATTTCAATCACAGCAGGTCCGGTGAAGACGCAGTCCAGCCATCGACCGACAGCTGGACCAAACACAGTCTCTCATCTGAGACTCTCCTAATGAAGTGCTCTGGTTCAGATGATGTTCACAGTACTGTTGCAGAGGACCCTGTCTCTGAGGGTCAAAACTCCTGTGATGAGCACCACCCCCGCCTTCTCAAACACCCAGAAAACAGCACTGAGCAACAATCAGTCAAAAGAGAAAAAATCCCTCCAAAAAAAAACTTTAAAAGAAAAAAATAATAATAAAAAAGAAATCCTGAAAGGAATTCTAACATGGTTAAAAATTGTTTAGCCTCATGAAATAACTAAAACAAAAATTATTTCCAGCCAAACGATGCTTGATATTTCTAAACTGTATAAACATTAACATTATATTGTTGTGCTCTGATGGGGACTCAAAATATAGCCAAGAATATGCAAGCAAGTTCTTCATTGCGAGAAATAGAAAAACATATGGAAAGCAAAACAAAAAGCTCCATTTTTTTTTTTTTTTTTTTTTTTTAAACATCTGATGTCTCCTTGTTTAAAAGTCAGAAAGAGAGACCCAATTCACTGCAGCTCGTAATAGATACAATATTAAGTTTGTCAAATTAAAGCTTTCCAAAGAAAGTAAGATCTTTCCTTACTGGTTTCTAAAATCTACCATCCTCATTAAGAGAATCAAAAGATCAGCATAGACTGAGATACATGAGAACCACTAGAGAAATTAGATATGTGTATTCTTTAAATCTCATTCAGCTGAGACTGAGCTGAAATCAGTCTCAATAAAAAAGAATAATAATAGAAAAGGCCTAAACCACATGAAGACAGAAGCTGTGTTCAGAATGGCTCACTCATTAACTCTTTCACTATGTAGCATTTTCTATTTACTAAACGAATTATGGAACAACCAAACAATAAACCATGTTTGTCCTGCTCTGAGGACGTCTAATACAACAGCACTGCATTGCATTATAGTATATTTTGGAATTTCTAAATTTTGTGATGCATTAGGTTTTTCATAGTGAACTATATAGGGAACAGAATGTACTGCTGCGGTTTTAAACAGTACTGCAAAAATGGTTTTACACTATATAGTGCACTATTTCTGGAATAGGGAGCGATTCTGACACAGCCACACACACATTATATTCATCATTAGATTCGCTTACAGAATATCAGAGTTAGACAAATGTTAGAAACATACACACTTACACACACACAGACACGCACACCAAATGTGATAGAAGATAGCAGAGAAGAGATGTTTTGTCTATCTCTCTCACTGCTTTATTCAACACACGCAGAAACACACACACACACATTGTATCAAAAGCCTGGAATCCTCATCTCTTTTCTGTTTCAATCAGGGATGACTTTCACAATGTGGACATTTGTACATAACTCATCACTACTATTTAAACATGAAGCAGTCTCACATATTCACTAAACTGCCATCCTCAGAATTCTACAGCATTTTCCATAAAGATAATGAAACATGTTACATTGAACAGTTCCAGCATGGCTCAATATTCTGCCCTACTTTAATATATGTATATTGGGTTAATATGCTAATGATTCCAAACCTTTGAACAACACTACATAAACACACACACACACAGACATACACATATAGTCTTGGCTCATTTGATTGAAAAGAGCTGCGTCATGAATTTTTGGATTAAATTTCAATTCTTTAGTTACTTGGGATCCCATTTTGTTCTCTCATTCGATTTTAATGACTCAGAGTAATTTAGCCCCAATAATCACGTCTCACCTTCCTTCTTCTAACCCTGCTTAATACACAATCAGTACCCTGTACTATTATAGTATTATTTATGCACTCCTCCCCACGGTCCCGGGACCTATTACTCTAATGACACGTCTATCAATAGAGGCCTCGCTATGACCAGGCTAGTCTTCTCTTTAACTTCAAAGATATATTTACATACATCAATAAAGGCCTCGCTATGACCAGGCTAGTCTTGTACACCATCATGTAACTATACACTGTCCAGGGCGGAGTGCTGAAGGAAGGATGGAGGGGAGTAAATTAATTTAAGAACAATTGTTTACATTTAAAATTTCCTTAATGAGTAAATTAGTTAACCTGTCACTCACCACCAATGTTTGTCGATGAGGCCTGGATTTGCGAATGGGGGGGAGAGGCCGCACTTACCCCCGCGGTACTTGTCCTTTATTCTGTGGAATTTTCCCTTGCTTCTGGGGCCCAGCTGTTTTGCTGGAGAGCGTCCTCGGCAGGTGCTAGTCTCTCCCCCTCCGCCGCAAGACCATGCTCATCCTGTTCCGTGACGCCAAATTGTGGTGGAAAAATAATGACAGGAAGAAAGAAATATTCAGAGTCTCTGAGTCTTGATCAGAATGAGTAACAAGATTTATTGAGAAGCCACACGTAATGAATACAGAGTGAACTCCTGCCTTGCAAGAGGTGCCAAGCTCTCTTTATACCTTTTAGATCCTCCCATCCCTTACTTCCCAATTATGGGCACAGTGCCACCATTGTGACACGTCAACTTCTTCTGACATGTGATATGACATAATCCCTTAGTGAGCATATCAGGCTGGTTCTCAAAACATTGCAAGCAGAAAGGAAGATGACCCTGGCGCCAGAATTTGTAGAACAACTGTGACGTGCATTCCTTAACACATACACATAGCCAGATAGAGAAAACTCTTACTCAGCATTTCAAAAAAGCTCACTGAGGGTAGAATGTTCACAGTACACATTATCATCGCATAGAACAAAAAGTAATATCATTAATAGTCGTCATTGTTTATGAATCATCACACGTCATTGATTATGAATCATTTCAATAAACACCTTCCATCACAGGGTTAGGTGTAGAGTTGGATTTTAGGGTTGATTAAGGGTCATGGTTAGGGTTAGGTGTAAGGTTAGATTTTAGGGTTGATTAAGGGTTATGGTTAGGGTTAGGTGTAAGGTTAGATTTTAGTGTTGATTAAGGGTTATGGTTAGGGTTAGGTGTAGGGTTAGATTTTAGGGTTGATTAATGGTTAAGGTTTGGGTTAGGTGTAGAGTTGGATTTTAGGGTTGATTAAGGGTTATGGTTAGGGTTAGGTGTAGGGTTAGATTTTAGGGTTAGGGTTAGGTGAGACCATTTTCATATTATATGTTGATTACACTAATTAAAGCAAGCAGAAGAAGTTTTATATTGAAAAAATACTTTTAACTATTTTTCCTAGATTTCCTAGATTTTCAAACTTTAAAACAGTTCAATTTGACCCAGAACACAACAGGAGGGTTAAACCTACAGACAGCACACTGCAGAGATAATTCAGCATCACTGTAATCACAGGCTTTTAATCAGATCCGTATTAAAGCTGGTTTAAGTGCTGTTGAAGAAGAAGGTCTTCAGACGGTGAAGGACAGCCTTTAGAAGTGTGTTGCACCACCTGCTCTCCTCACAAACGTCGCATGTCGAGTGGTATTTAAAACTCCGAGAGCCCAGAGTGAGCTCGAGCACAGGTCCAGAGCCCAGTGCACAGCAGTATGGAAATGCTGCTTATTGATCTGCTTCATCAGAGGAGCAATAAACTCCGCTGGAGTGTGAAGAATATTCTGTGTTCTGCTTCTTTACAATACAAACAAAATCAAAATCCATGAAGGTTCAGCTCTGCTAGACGACGTTCTTCAGAAATAAATATAAAAACAGCGCTGAGAGATCAGACTGACACTGCGTACAGGGGGAATACCTGCCTTACAGACAGTGATTACAGGTAGACTTCAGACCCAGTGCTATGCTAACAAATGTCTGTAATAAAATTCTCACATCTTAATATGATTTTTACAGAGAAGATACTTCCATATTTCAGGGGTACATATATTTTTTTTACAGTGCACAATGGTTAAGAAGCACATAAGGAGACGGATGGAGGTTTACATAGATGGATAGAGGAAGGGAGGGATTGATGAAGTGATTGATGAAGGCATGGAGAAGGGTACGGATGGATTGGTGCATGGAGATGGAGGGATGTATACACAGAAGGAAAGGAGGCAGAGATAAATGGATGGATAGAGGTGGGACGTTATGGAAGAATGGATGGAGAAAGGGGGAAGGAATGGATAAAAAAGGAATGGAAGCATAGGGGAAGGTATGGAAGGAGGCAGGGATGGATGATGGATGAAGCAATGAAAAGAGGGATAGATGGATGGATGGATGCAGGAAGGAAGAAAGGAATAGATACTTGGAGGGGGAGCTAAATGGATGAATGGGTGGAGGGATAGATGGCTGTAAGAAAGAAAGGGTGGACAGATAAACTATTGCTGTACGGAGGAAAGGATAGGTGTATGGATGAAGGGATTGATGGCTATATGAAGGAACCAATGGATGGATTGAGGGATTGATGGCTGTATAAAGGAAAAGATTGATAGATGGGGATTGATGGCTGAGTGAAGGAAGGGATGGGTGGATTAATGGCTGTATGGAGGAAGGGATAGGTGTATGGATGGAGGAATTGATGGCTATATGGAGGGAACAATGGATGGGGTATTGATGGCTAAATGATGAATAGATGGAGGGATTGATGGTTGTATGAAGAAAGTGATGCGTAGATACAGAGATTGATGGCTGTATATAGAAAGGGATGGATGGATGAAGGAATTGGTGGCTGTATGAAAGAAGGGATGGATAGATATAGGGATTGATGACTGTATAGAGGAATGAATGGGTGGATGAAGGGAGAGCTGGATGGATGGATGAGTGGCTGGAGGAATTGACGGCTGTACGTAGGAAGGATGGATGGATGGATGGATGAGAGATCCCCCTTATAAATCAGACCTGATTCTGATTCGCTGCTGAGTAAAAACCGTTTAGCTCTGAGATGACGAGCCAGACTCAAAGAGATGATGTGACAGATATGAGGAGGTGTGATCCTCAGGTGTTAATTAATTAACGAGGCTGTTTGTTTGATTGGAGCATACACCGCTGACATGCCTGTCAGAGTCAAACACTTCTGTTCTCTGGAAATATTTGCATACACGAATTAGCATATCCTGAGGACAGAGCCTGAGCTGGACCGCTCTGTTTAACACCGGTTCTGTTCCAGCGCTTCTCCTGAAATTTGAGGCTATTTGCAAGAGTTTGATCCTCTTTTACTGCAGTTACAGCATTTACACTGTTGCACTTTTCATTTCTAGTAGCATCATGGACCAGAATCCTTGGCTGTTACAGACTGGAAGCAGGCTTTAATCCTGCTTTTGTTGTGGTGCATTACAGAGTCCAAATTGCATACGACAGTCGGTCACCACTAGTATTGATGCAAGGAACACTAAGAGCATAGCGATTTGTGCGAAACATCAGCATTGGCATTCGCATTCTTCAGCAGGATAATGCTCACCCACAAACAGCAGCAAGGCTTTTATAGTAATTCATACTTTTTCAGCCCAATCACCTGATTTATCACCAATTGAGCAATTTAAGGGACTAGCTGGGACATCAGCTTTGGCACTTTATGAGTGTAGAGCGGGATCTACAGGCCCAGCTGCAACATTTGCAGGTAAATGTGCTGCAGGTGCCTTATGGAACCTGTATACCTCCTTATCCAACCATTTTAATCTCAGTCATCTTGTATCCAGAGTATCAAGAGGTTTCCAACAAGGTACCTGATTATTTTTCACAACCTGGAACAACTTTGGAAAGTCATTTTTCTCTCAAATATTGTAAACACTTACATATCATCATTACATTCCTACTATTACCTTCTTGCTGCCTTATGTTTCCAACGGAATGTGTTTTCTAGCTTTCAATACTGAAATACCAAGTAAAACATTGAATCAGAACTCCTCTATTGTTGTTTATATAATATTATAAGGCTTTTCCTAATACACAGATACTGTAAAGTTCAGCAGAAAAGCATGTTTGTTTTCTATCTGGAAACAATAGAGGAATGATTCATCACATAAAGGCAGTGTTCTGTTTGATCATATAATAACTGTAGGATTGAATCATCAGTGACAGGATGCTTCCAGGTTGCTACAGCAACAGAAACAGTACATAATACCGTCTCAGTTAAAATAAAATTAATAGAGTTTATGTTACAGTTTCACATGCTGGACCGAGAGCTGACCACTCAGAAGGAACTCGCTCAGGTACCGGTTTCCCACCGAGTTGATGAAGTCATTGATCAGCGCTCACGCCGAGCGCCGAACGCCTTCGCAAAGTTTGCAGGAGACGCTGGAGAAAATGTCATTGTCCGTTTGGCAGGGGTACGCCGAGCCGGAGAAGCAATCTCCTCTCTGGAGCCGGGCCAGAGCGCTGAATTATAAAATCTCCACAGTGCCAGATAATAAGTGACATTTTCCCTGGAACCTGCAGGGATCCGGGGCGCGAGAAGACCCATTTTTCCTCCACAAATGGGCCCTGATCTGGATAATCCTCCTCGCTTCCCCAACAAATGGGTCCAAATCTGTCCAGAAAGCCCGTCTCCAGCCCTCCTGTTGCCGTGGATTTGGACCTTAACCACTCGGCTTTGTTTGTTCATTGAGACACAATCGGAGCAGACTGATGGAAGGAGGTTTCTTGAGCGAGATCTTCAATATGGACAATAATTCTGTCAGAATTTACTGCACTTTCTGCACTGTTCAAAAGTTTGGAAGCAATCAATTTTTGTTTCTATCCCTTTTTCTCCTCAATTCTCTTCACTCCTTTGAAATACCCCTATTACTAATAACACCACAAACACTAGGATGATCAGGACAAGCGCATGCCTCCTTCGATAAATGTGATTCATATTCTGCGACTCTCCAACTGCCACCAATGAAGCATCTTTAGGCAGGCAGCAACTAGCTCCACCTACCCACCCAGAAAGAGCATGATTAACTATGCAAAGCACGATCTGAGACATTCAGATCATTGTGACCGACTGTTCTGTAGTCCATTAGCCCACTCCAAGCCATATGGTGGTTCCTGTTTTATACAGATCTTCACTTCCTTTGAATATCTACTGTGACAAAACCATTATTTCTTAAAATTCACCTATTCATTCTACTGATGGAGTGACCAGTGAGTTCCCACCAACACTACTCTACCACACCATTACCAAGACTACCCTACCACCCCATTACCAAGACTACCCTACCACCCTGTTACCAAGACTACCCTTCCACTCTGTTACCAAAACTGCTATACCACTCCATTAACTGTGCAAAGCACGATCTGAGACCTTCAGATCATTGTGACCGACTGTTCTGTAGTCCATTAGCCCACTCCAAGCCATATGGTGGTTCCTGTTTTATACAGAGCTTCACTTCCTTTAAATATCTACTGTGACAAAACCATTATTTCTTATCATCCACCTATTCATTCTGCCAATGAAGTGACCAGTGAGTTCTCGAAGTTGATGGTGAAGAACTTTAGTTCCTGAGATAAGTTTCAGGTGAGACATTAGCACAACATGATATTCAGCATCACTCAGAAGATGTACAGGTTTGGGTGTTTTCAGGTCATCCTCTGAAGGAACACTTTACAAGAAGATACTGATATAAAAGCTCTGAATTAATTATCCCGAATCAATTCATGACGCACTGTCATGCATTCAACATAAGGACAGACTTCCTGTTCTAACAGAGTCCCAGCATAAATAATACAGTATAATATATGCTTTTACATAGTGATATACATAGATATGATGTACTGTATATATGATATTATGAATTTCCATCAAATTCCTCAGAGGGAACATGTCCACATTCCTGCTGAAAGCCAAGGACGAGAGTCTGTTCTCAGTTCTGGTTATAACAGGCCGCTCTCATTCACCAGCATTTCTTTTCTTTCCCTTTTTCTCTGAATATAATGTTCTGTTCTTCCGTCTCTGTGGGGACGGTGACGTGGTGGAGCTACCGGTTCTTCTGGTCGTAATGAGCACTAAGCCCTTTTGCGTCAGCCGCCGACTCCTTAATGACTCCTGCCCCGCCGGACAGATCCAGAACTTTGAGAAATGAACGCGGTAATATCCGTCCCAGTAGGCGCATTACAGAGACCCTCGCTGTCGTCCAATTAGAAGCTTTTTCTTGGACACCAAACTGTGTTTTTCAGATTTGTCACTCCTTTTCAGAGTGGAGTTCAGTATACATAAAATCTACAATATTGATTCATTTCTATCATACCATAACTACAGTACTCTACTGCTTTACCATCCTGTTACTAACACAACCCTACCACCCTGTTACCAACACTACCCTACCACCCCATTACCAACACTACCCTACCACCCTGTTACCAAAACTGCTTTACCACCACGCTACCAACACTATCCTACCACCCTATTACCAACACTACCCTACCACCCTGTTACCAGAACTGCTTTACCACCACGTTACCAACACTATCCTACCACCCCATTACCAACACTACCTTACCACCCCATTACCAATACCACCCTACCACCCCATTACCAAAACTTCTCAACCAAACTCTCACCAACACTACTCTACCACCCCATTACCAAAACTTCTCAACCAAACTCTTACCAACACTTTTCTACTACACCATTACCAAGACTACCCTACCACCCCATTATCAAAACTGCTCAACCAACTTCTCACCAAAACTTCCCAGCCACCCCATTACCAAAACTACCCTACCACCCCTTTACCAAAACTGCTATACCACTCCATTACCAAAACTGCTCTACCACCCAGTTTCCAAAACTGCTATACCACTCCATTACCAAAACTGCTGTACCACCCAGTTACTAAAACTGCTCTACCCTACCACCCCATTACCAAAACTGCTATACCACCCCATTACCAAAACTGCTCTACCACCCAGTTACCAAAACTGCTCTACCACCCAGTTATCAAAACTGCTCTACCACCCAGTTACCAAAACTGCTCTACCACCCAGTTACCAAAACTGCTCTACCACCCAGTTATCAAAACTGCTCTACCACCCACTTACCAAAACTGCTCTACCCTACCACACTTTACCAAATCTGCTCTACCGCCCCATTACCAAAGCTGCTTTACCACTCCATTACCAAACATGCTCTACCCTACCACCCCGTTACCAAAACTGCTATACCACTCCATTACCAAAACTGCTTTACCACCCAGTTGCCAAAATGGCTCTACCACCCAGTTACCAAAACTGCTCTACCCTACCACCCCGTTACCAAAACTGCTCTACCACCCAGTTACCAAAACTGCTCTACCACCCAGTTATCAAAACTGCTATACCACTCCATTACCCAAACTGCTCTACCACCCAGTTACCAAAACTGCTCTACCCTACCACACGTTACCAAAACTGCTCTACCACCCCTATACCAAAGCTGCTATACCACTACTAACACTAACACTATCCTACCACCCTATTACCAACACTACCCTACCACCCTGTTACCAGAACTGCTTTACCACCACGTTACCAACACTATCCTACCACCCCATTACCAACACTACCTTACCACCCCATTACCAATACCACCCTACCACCCCATTACCAAAACTTCTCAACCAAACTCTCACCAACACTACTCTACCACCCCATTACCAAAACTTCTCAACCAAACTCTTACCAACACTTTTCTACTACACCATTACCAAGACTACCCTACCACCCCATTATCAAAACTGCTCAACCAACTTCTCACCAAAACTTCCCAGCCACCCCATTACCAAAACTACCCTACCACCCCTTTACCAAAACTGCTATACCACTCCATTACCAAAACTGCTCTACCACCCAGTTTCCAAAACTGCTATACCACTCCATTACCAAAACTGCTGTACCACCCAGTTACTAAAACTGCTCTACCCTACCACCCCATTACCAAAACTGCTATACCACCCCATTACCAAAACTGCTCTACCACCCAGTTACCAAAACTGCTCTACCACCCAGTTATCAAAACTGCTCTACCACCCAGTTACCAAAACTGCTCTACCACCCAGTTACCAAAACTGCTCTACCACCCAGTTATCAAAACTGCTCTACCACCCACTTACCAAAACTGCTCTACCCTACCACACTTTACCAAATCTGCTCTACCGCCCCATTACCAAAGCTGCTTTACCACTCCATTACCAAACATGCTCTACCCTACCACCCCGTTACCAAAACTGCTATACCACTCCATTACCAAAACTGCTTTACCACCCAGTTGCCAAAATGGCTCTACCACCCAGTTACCAAAACTGCTCTACCCTACCACCCCGTTACCAAAACTGCTCTACCACCCAGTTACCAAAACTGCTCTACCACCCAGTTATCAAAACTGCTATACCACTCCATTACCCAAACTGCTCTACCACCCAGTTACCAAAACTGCTCTACCCTACCACACGTTACCAAAACTGCTCTACCACCCCTATACCAAAGCTGCTATACCACTCCATTACCAAACATGCTCTACCCTACCACCCCGTTACCAAAACTGCTATACCACTCCATTACCAAAACTGCTCTACCACCAAGTTACCAAAACTGCTCTACTATCCAGTTACCAAAACTGCTCTACCCTACCACCCCATTACAAAGACTACCCGACCACCCCATTATCAAAACCACCCCATAACTCACACTACCCTCTCACCCCATTAACACCACCCAACCACCCCATAACCAACACAACCCTTCCACCCTGTTACTAACACTACCCTACTACCCAGTTACCAACTGTTTGCTGTGAGGATTTGATTACATTATTTGAGCATTAGTGTGATCAGGACGTTGAATGATGGAGCTCCATCTTTCCAGAGAACACAGTTCCCGCGGTCCACAGCTGACTTTACTAAAGATCTATTGAAGAACTTGTATGTTTATGAGTTCATTAATGACAACAATAGCTATGAAAGAGCACATTAGTGGGCAGGGAATTAATTCACTAACAGAGGTGTGGGTGTGGCCACAGTCTGTATGTGTTACAGAGTGTAACGTACGGGTGTAATGAACAGCTTGACACTGGACAGGTGTGTGATCTCTCAGCTCCTGCTAATGGATCTGAATAAAGCCTCTCAGCGAGACGCTACTTCTGAACCCGTCAGGACTGATTCTGGATCTGAGCTGAAGGAGCTGTAGGTGCTGTTCATTCATTATTTAAACGATGTTCTGAATAATAGATGGGCTGAAGAGGCTCCTCGTCCCACACACCTTCCTAAAGAGACAGCAGCAGCTTTCATCATCCTGTCCCGAGGGTACGGAGGCGATGGTCACTCGGGGACAGCCGGTCACTCCGATACGCTGCAGCTCCCATGCTTTAGACAGGTAATTCCTGGTGAGGCTCATGTCAGGACTGTGTTACTGCAGGTCTAAATCATCTGTCTCTCCTCAAACCATGTGGAGGTGTTTGATATTCTTTATTTAGCTCATTTACTTGTTTTTTTCTATAAGTACAATTTAGTTAGTTTAGCACTTTGCGAAGTATTGCCAAATTTGTTGTCAGTATATGTTTGAACTTCAGTTTTTGCCTTAAATCTCTGCTTTTATCTTTTAATTATTATTTTTTATTTGTTTATTTTTTTTTTCTATTTTTTCCCAATGTAGCTAGGCCAAATGTCTATAATGCCACAACACCAGAAGGATGAAGACTAGCATACGCCTCCTCCGATACATGTAAAGTCAGACTTTGCCTCTTTTCTAACTGCTACTGCAGCATTACAGAGTAGCATCACAGTGCTAACGCTCGGAGGAAAGTGCAGCGACTCGTTTCTGATACATCAGCTCACAGACGCAGCCTTATGCTGATCCACATCACCCTAGGAGTAATGAGGGGAGAGAAAAGAGCGCCATCTACTGTCTGTACCCACCCAGAGAAAGCAAGCTGCATGACTGGGATTTGAACCAGTGCACTCGAAGGAAAGTGCCAGACCTCCAGCCAGATCTGATACATGAAGCATGCAGTTTTCACCAGTGCAAATTCTTTGTCTTCTTGGCTTCAAGTTTACTGCAATTCCCATAATACCTTTCTTACTCAGGACACATGAGCTCTACTGTCCATTCAGGAATTGTTGTCCTGTTCGCCATCACCTGAGTATTGATTTATTTTACCTGTTGCAATTATGTATGAATAAATGTATATATATATGTATAAATTCCTGTGTGTTTATTTCTAATCTTTGCAAAGTATTGCCAACTATTCTGGTTGCTTACCTAAAACATTATTTCTGTCAGTGTCTTGTATAAGAGAGGTATTTCCATAACAACTCTCTTACACAGGACATATGAGCTCTACTGTCCATTCAGGAACTGTTCTCATGTTCATCATCACCTGAGTATTGATTTCATTCACCTGTTTGCAATTTAGGTTTATGTATAAATTCTTGTTTTTCCTTTGTTTTTTTTTACTCTCCATTCTGGTTGCTTACCTAACATTATTTCTGGGAGTGTCTTGCTGGTTGTTATGATTTACATGTATTTTGACTCGGATTTGGCTCATGGTTTGAAATTTTTGCTTCGTTAATCACTGTATTGGTCACATTGGCGTTGTTGGTGTTGAGCCTTATATCTTCAGTGTAAAAGAAAAAAGATTACCAAATTAAGTTTCGTCTAACCAACAACATTGGGGGTAAATTTGGGGTTTGTGGCTTAGTAGATTCAACTAAGTTTTGCTTTATTACTCTCTGCAGTTCAAATTTTCCTGCTCAGTTCAGAGTTATGGTTTACACCTGTATCGTTAGTGTACAGCACAGACACTCATTCCATTATCATTAGAACAGTAATTACAGTACAGCGGGCTGAGTGATTTATTACTGCACAGAAAGGAATAAAAGTCCAGAACAGAAAAGTTCTGAACCACCAGGGTGAACCACAACCCCCCTCTCCGCTTCTCCGATCACTGAGGGCACCAGACGCCCCGGAGGGACCAATTTTAGCACCACATACAGCGAACCAGAGAAAGTTCAGTGAGGAAGACACCGGACAGCTCCTCATTTCCATTTTAAACAGCTCTTTTTAACAAAACACAGCAAACACTCCCCCATGTACAGTCCATATATGACTAATCTGCTGTAGGGTAAAAGGGTGGAGCTAAACAACATTACTGTTTAACCACGCAAATTTAATTTACATCAGTTTAAAATAGACCATTACATTTAATTCAGTTTAACATCAACTTTACCTACAGAATTTCAGCACAACCCATTCAGACTAAATCAGAGGGTCTTTTATCTGATAGAGGGTCAGGTGTTTGGTCGGGCACAGGGTCTGGTGTTTGATCTTGCAGACAGTCTGGTGTTTGATCTTGCAGATGGTCTGGTGTTTGATTTTGCAGACACTCTGGTGTTTGATCTTGCAGAGAGTTTAGTGTTTGATCTTGCAGACAGTCTGGTGTTTGATCTTGCAGACAGTCTGGTGTTTGATCTTGCAGATGGTCTGGTGTTTGATCTTGCAGACACTCTGGTGTTTGATCTTGCAGACGATTTAGTATTTGTTCAGACAGATTATCTGGTGTTTGATCCTGCAGACAGTCTGGTGTTCGATTTGACAGACAATTCAGACTGATGATCTGGTGTTTAAGCTTGCAGACAGTCTGGGGTTCGATTTGGCAGACGATCTAGTGTTTCTTCAGACACATGATCTGGTGTTTGATCTTGCAGAAGGTCTGGTTTTTGATCTTTCAAAGGGTCTGGTGTTTGATCTTGCAGAGGGTCTGGTTTTTGATCTTTCAAAGGGTCTGGTGTTTGATCTTTCAGACACTCTGGTGTTTGATCTCGCAGACAGTCTAGTGTTTGATCTTGCAGACAAGTCTGGTTTGTGATCTTGCAGACAAGTCTGGTTTGTGATCTTGCAGACAAGTCTGGTTTGTGATCTTGCAGACAAGTCTGGTTTGTGATCTTGCAGACAAGTCTGGTGTTTGATCTTGCAGACAGTCTGGTGTTTGATCTTGCAGATGGTCTGGTGTTTGATCTTGCAGACACTCTGGTGTTTGATCTTGCAGACAGTCTGGTGTTTGGTTTGTAATTTAGTAACTATATAATCTAATTCATTTTATTAATATTACAATAAAGCACAGGTAATAAACTCCAGACGTCTAAGAGTTAACTCCACTTTTCCTTTATTCTCCTTAAGGCTACTTTAGTCTTCTCTAACTCTTCATAAACACACACACACACACACACACACACCCACTGCTGAATACCCTGCTGCTGCTGTAGTATATCTACACACCCTGCTCACACACACACCATCCGTCACCGGCCGAGCTGCCGCTCCTGCGGGCCTCGTTACGGACGAGCTGGAGGTGTGTGTCTGCGATGAAAGATATGAAATAAATGATGGAAATAAATACGCAGAGGGTGGAGGGCCAAAATTGATATTGACAACATAAAAATAAATATGGAGCAGGCTGGAGTGTGTGGGCTGTGCCCGCGGGAACAGAAGTGTGTGTGTGTGTATTTTCTTCTCAAATGCCCTGACTGTAGCAAACCCAGAGAAAAGCAGAGCTTTCTTACACACAGTATATATATATATATATGTATATATATATATATATATATATATATATATATATATATATATATATATATATATAATACATACAGCTCACATTATTATTGCACACAGATACTCAATTATTTATAATTGACATATACATATAATGCATATTACAGGAGAGTCTGCAAACATGTAGCATCACCAGATAATAAAATACACAAAACAGGTTCTGTAACAGGAAGTATAACAACAGAAATGGTTGTCGCTTAACTATCGGAGGCTAGTTCAGGATAGTGTACCTCTTAGTGAGAGATGTGCTGAATAAATGTGCTGCAGGATCCCATACAGAACCTGTATACTTCCATACTCAATCATATCTCAACTTCCATCAGTATCCAGACTAGAGGGTACTAAAGCCTTCTTGTTGTTCTGGGTTCTCATGCAACCTCATAGATGAGTTGTCCATGACCTCTAGTAGTAATTTTGGTAGACCGGTCTCTTCTGTTTTTGAATTTCTTCAAAAAGCAGGTCTTGCAGTAATTAGGTCTGGTTGTGGTAAGTAGTGAAACTGAACTCATATCTCAAAAAAAAACGTACTATGCAGTTTATATATACTAGAAAAAATAAGAGAGCACTTAAAAATGATGAGTTCCTTTGATTTGACCCAATTGAAAACCTTTGGAATAATATAAATCAAGAGGAAGATGGAAGATCACAAACCATCAAACCAAACTGAACTGCTCAAATATTTTATATTTTTGCACCAGTTATATACACTTTGGCATAAAGTTATCCAAAAGCAGTGTGTAAGACTGGTGGTGGAGGAGAACATGAGTCTCCAAGATGCATGAAATCTGTGATAAAAAAAACAGGGTTATTCCACCAAATGTTGATTTCTGAACTCTTAAAAAAAATATCTTATGAATATGAACTTTATGAGTTTTCTTTGCATTATTTGAGGTCTGAAAGCTCTGCATTTTTCTTGCTGCTTTAATCGACAATATTTTTATTTGGAATTCAGCAGAAAGGTTTAGTCCGTAGTTTATAGAATGAAACAACAATTGGATTCTTATTTTTTTTTTTCTTCAAAGCTGTATATTTATATATATATATAGTGTAGTATAGAACGCTGTATTTTCTGATAGTTTGTGTGTGTGTACTGTATATAAAAGTCTCTGAATCTGTTTGATCTGGAGTTCTGAGATGAAGATCTCATCTTTTTCCGTCTGCGATCGATCGGCAGTAAAGTGCTTCAGACATCGGCACGGGAAAATTTCATTTCTGGACGAGTTGCTCTCTCGCATCTAACAGCCGCTTTCATTGATTGGTCTGTGGAGAGAGAAAGAGAGATGGAGCTCGCCGTGTCTCTGAGCTGGGGACGGTATCAGCCTCCGGCGCCGGTAATGACGGTACGGCAGCACCGGCGTCCTGACAGATGCACCTGTTGGGTGTAATTCCCGATAATGCGGCGTGCATATGGTCGTGCGTAGGCTGCGTTATTCATTCCAGTTAGCTGCAGATATATTCAGTGCTGCTGCTGCTGCTGCTCCGCTCCATATGTCTGATCATGTCGCCGCCTGCCCTGCTGCCTCCCTGCCTCACCGCCTCAGTGCCTCAGTGCCTCGCCACCTCCCTCACAACACAGAGAACAGATCAGCATTCAGGAGGAACACTCGGGGAGAACGCTGAGAAAAATAAATGCATAGCGGAGGCATCTGCTGCTGCCAAGACCCCCCTACACACACACTTTACACACACACACACTCCACACACACACACACACACTCATAAACACACTCTCTGGCAGCAGCAGCCGGAGTGCCAGCGTGCTCTGAAGCCCTGAGGATGGCGGGTGGCTCCCTGGGGGCCGCTGTGTGGTTTCTGTGGATTTACCTCCAACACTCCCACCCAGCGCCGCTCACAACTCCAGCTGCACTCAGAACCCAGAACCAACTCAATCAGATACACTTCCTCCCTCACTACCTCACTCACTCCAACTCAATCCACTCAATCAAACCAAACACACCAACTCAAACTGAACCAACTGTGTCTGTCTGGAAATAATATATATATATATATATATATATATATATATATATATATATATAAAATAAGAGAGCGCTTTAAAAAAAATGAGTTTCTTTGATTTTACCAATTTGAAATCCTCTGGAATATAATCAAGAGGAAGATGGATGATCACAAGCCATCGAACCAATCATTTCTGCACCAGGATCAAGTTATCCAAAAGCAGTGTGTAAGACTGGTGGAGGAGAACATGATGCCAAGATGCATGAAAACTGTGATTAAAAAATAACAAGGTTGTTCTTTATGAATATGAACTTATATATTTCCCTATTCCATTATTTGAGGTCTGAAGGCTCTGCATCATTTTCTTCAAATAAATGCTCTAAATGACTATAATATTTTTAATTTGGAAGGAATTTGGGAGAAATGTTGTCTGTAGTTGTCTATAGAATAAAACAACAATGTTCATTTTACTCAAACATAAACCTATAAATAACAAAATCAAAAAAACTGATTCAGAAACTGAAGTGCTCTCTTATAATAAGAAATATTGTAGAAAAAAATAAAGTAGAAATAAATAGTTAGATAACTTATACAAAAAGTATATAAACAGAATGTCACATGACTCAACAAAGTATAAAATCATCAAGGTCATCGTCCTGCTACACGGCCCAACATCTGGGACAGGATGTAAAGGGCATGTATACATGGACAGGCAGCTGAACGGATGGATTTATAAATGGATGAAGAGGATGGATGGATAAGATCATGTATGGACAGATTAATGGATATGCAGTATTGTATTGATAAAACTGATGGAAGGATAAATGGATTGATTGGTTGATGTAGTATTGGATAATTGACTTTCCAAATTGGAAAGAAAATGGGATAAAATTAGAAGAATAAATCGTTTTAAAAAAAGCAAAATTGGACTGGACTAATACAGGCTTACCTCTATCACATGTAGGTAATAGCTGTAGTACTATTACCTGAGTGTGCGTGTGTGTGTGTGTGTGTGTGTGCACAGTATGCCAGCAGGCTGCCATCGATCAAACCTTTCCAATCCATTCTGTTCTGTGTTTGTTTCCATCACGCTCCTTCAGATCCGTAAAGGCCGGGTCAGAGCCGCCGGCGCCGGCGCTCATTCTTCATTTCCTGGATTCTCCAACAGCCGATTAATTTCTCTCCCACCGGAACGACACCAGAACCGGCGAGAGGATCCACCGCTCAGACCAGCGTCTCTAAACACCGCTAAACACCGTCAGAGAAATCTCCCGCCTCCAGAGGAACCGCTGGACTGAGATCAGCGTTAAACCGAGCCGACGTTCTGAATCTGATCAGAACTGCTGAAGCTCCTGTTTAACAACGACTCCTGTTAATCATCACATCCATCTGTGAGACATCAGAACATACAGTAAACACACACACACACACACACACACACACTCAGCCATATGGTTGTTTTACTCACAGCCTGTCAGCCCACACACACACACACACAAAAACACACACACACACACACACACACACACACATATCTGTGTGTTTTCAACTTTCTTAGATTCAAAGTTAAAAATAGATTTTTAGAAACACTTTATTTGGATGGTCTATTATAAATGCTTCACAGATGCTTAACTAACATTCATATAACATTCATCTGAATGTCTATTCAATTCTCCTTTATAGGGGATTTTATCCTCTGTGATTTTATTCCCGTCCAGAATGATCATGTTTGTGTTTTTCTCAGACGACCTCTGAGATAAAAAATGACAGGCTGAATTATCTACTGTTTTTCTCTGAACTCTTTTTGTGCTCGTCCGGTGATTTTAGTCCTGTCCGGACGCACATCTATGAGTTTCGTCTCCTTGCCTTTACTGTAATTACAGTAAACTTTGGGTGCACCACAGTTTCCACGGAGATCAACGTTAAAAACACAACAGCGAGTGGAAATGAAGGAGCTACTGAATGCTGTGATGTCATGTGACACGAGAAAGCCTTAAAAAAATCACTGATCCTCCTGGTTTTTCAATTGCAGTCCGGATGCAGGAGTTTTATCACTGAAAATAAATGTATTACTAAAATTTATGAAAAAAAAAAAATTATGTTTAAGTTTAGCGTTGCATTTGCTTTTAAATATTATTTAAGCATCTCTGAGGCATCTACAATTAACCATTTAAGTAAAGTTTTTTTTCAGATTGTTTTTATTAAAACCACATTTTATTTTAAACCAAACTTTGGAATTTAAGCATTGAAATTAAACTGAATTTTCACGTAAATAATATTTTGGAATTTTAAATTTGATTCTTAGGCTAAAATTTAATATTTTTTTTAATCTAACATGCAGACTTTTTTTTTTTACAAAAGTTGGATTTTTTAACTGAAATAATTTTTAAAGACTTTAAAGTTGACTTTAACTGTACTTTAAAGCTGAATTGTATTTATTAAAAAGTAAAAAATTTATTTGACTGAAGATGAATATTAAATTTCCCACTTCCCCAAATTATTTCTAAACATAATTTAGATTCTATTTAAATTAAGACTTTGAGATTCACTTTTATAATAATGACTGCAGAAAATTTTCAGGGAAAGGCAGTCGATTTTTCTGATCTCAGAATTAGAAGCTGCAAAATCACAGGTTCAGTATTTTATCTGTATTTTATTTGTATTATTTGTACTGAATGGTCACTATGGTTTGACGGTCGCCGGATCAAATTTTGAGAGTACTATTGGCCAGGATCTCTTTAAAAAGAACTGTGAACCAGACCTTCTATATCTGATCTCTCAAAAAATGTGCTTCTGGAAGAATGGCCAAAAATTCCCATAAACACCATAAACACACTCCTAAACCTCATGGAAAGCCTTCCCATATGAGTTAAAGCTCTTGGGTCAGTGAGAGTATGTCCTTATGGGTGTTGATCTGGATGTTTAACAGTCCTCCGATTGGTTCTAGCTGAGGCGTCTGGGGGGTGTGGTTGGTTGCGGAGGTGACGGTGCAGTTTTCTCTCGTTAGTCGTCTCCTGACCGGATTTTGGATCGTGTTTAAATGAAGCTTCAGCTCCGGTTCTGGACTCTGTTCACTTTCTGCTGCTTAAGAGGCTCTGAGGAACCATTCCGGACCCAGCGGCTCTACAGGCCTCGTTAATTTTTACTGTACCAACGCTGAATAGTTTACAACCTCCCATAAATCTTTCACTCTACCACCAGAATTATACTCTCCACACACACTTATACACACTTAGAGGAATCCTGGTGGCGAGGCTGTGTTCACTTTCCTTTAACTTCCTTGTTTGGACTATTGACTGAACTAAAATCACAGGTTTAAAAAGTGCCGACAACCACGGTCTGGACCAAAGAACCAAAATATGGCCCAAACAAAAGATCTGGTCTGTATCCAGAATGTTCTAAACCATGGTATGATACAATAATTATTATAATTCCTGAAAATTTTAATATTTTTAGTTAAAACACACATATTACACTGTCTTAATACATGGATTTTATCATAAATTATTTGAGTATATTGTATAAAATAAGTAATTGTAATTAGGGAATATTGTATGCAGAAATTAAGAAAAGTTTACTAAAAGAAATAATTGAATTGAGTTCAGTTCACTTATTTACTTTATGTAACATTTAAGTCTTGAAACTGAGTTAAAGTTACTTAAATTTATCTGAAATTAAATTACTTAAAAAAAGCAAATGCAGAAAACTGCAAAACTTTTTAAAAGTAAATTTTACTCATTATTTTTTTAATGGTACATCAGATTACACTGGTGATAATCCAGGGCTCTTGTATCTACAGTGACATGCGGAGACGGGGAAACCGTGGCTTAATCGGTCCAATGCATGCCAGCTGGGACCGACCGGGGCTGTGCGTCCTAGAGTGGGGTGGACCCATGGTTCTGTAAACATGTGATAATGAACTTTTATGTGTTAAAACTAGAATTAAAAAGTTGACTTTAGTTAGTTTAGTTAGATAAAAAATATCTAAAATAACAGCTGAGGCTTGTGGCAATAAGATTTCTTTTTTGTTGTTGTTGAGTTTTAATGTTCAATTGGACAGCTCACACAAATATACTTTTTATATTTTATTACTACTTTTAAAAGACCAACATATAAAACATAATAGCTTTACATAACATTAAAACATAAAAATAAATTTAGCTTATTTTTTGTTTATTGCAGGGGGTTGTTGATTGATATGTTGATTACACTAATTAAGTCAAAAATACTGAATTATTTTTCCTAGATCTTTAAACTTTTAAAGGGTTCAATATGACCCAAAAAATAACAGGAGGGTTAATAGTAGTGAAAATAAACTATGACTTGTAAACCAATATAAATTTATATTATTTTAATTACAAGTAATTACTAGTACAAACTAGTAGTTTTAAATTATAATGAATTAAATACAGACCTACAGTTTTTCCAGCATAATGTAAGTATATATATATATATATAGGAATATATTTTATATTACAAAGTACAAACTAGTAGTTTTAAAATATTATGATTTAAAATATTAAGATTTAAGTACAGACCTATTTCAGCATAATTTAAGTTTATATATATATATATATATATATATATATATATATATATATATATATATATATATATATATATATATATATATATATATTTTTTTTTTTTTTTTTTTTTTATAAGGGTAATAGTGGTGAGTATGATGCTGATCAGTTGATGCAGCGATTCAGTTCTGTAAGCTTCTACGTTTAGATCTTCAGTAGAAATCTGGTCTAAATCCAGGTGAATCAGTGATGGAGGTTCTGACGCTGATCTGTTGGACAGTTGGACAGTTCTGGATGTTGTTTTTTTATTCCCAGTAAAATAATCTCTTTCTCACAGTGACATGAAAAGAGCATCTGCCCGTGCTCGTCTTCAGCCTCCACACGGCACCCGCGCCCTTATATAAGCACAACAAAGACAGCAAGTAAACACTAATTGGGATTCTGGGAAAAATACCAGCAAATGCTCTAAGTGGCTTTAATTTCATTTCAGGCCAGAAACGCTGCAGTGGGAGTGCGTTCATCACATTACTCACATTCATATGTCAAAAATATAAATATCTCAGTAACATCACCTTAAATCTGTTTAAATGAAAAGACTCAGAAAAGCCACATAAAAAGTGTTGAAATGGCAGTTTTAAAAGGTGCTGACGAGCCAAACTTTAGCCCAACCAAAAGAGATCTTCTGAACCATGATTTTTATTTACAGTAAGGTTAGATTTCCAGTATTTTTAACAGTGAGCTTAGCAGTGTTCTGTGCTAGTAAATGCCTCTGACAGCGCTACACTGAGGAACCAGATATCCAGGATGATATTAGCAAGCGGTTCATTTAAAGTAGCTTGTTTTAACAACGTAAACACGTAGACTACAGTTCAATATACTCGCCTCTGAACGACAAAAGAGCTAGCATTGCAGTTAGCGGCTAGTGCTAATGCTGCTGCACCCAGCCTTAGTGCTGAAGAAACTTCACTGAAAACTCACCTTTATAACTCTGTACTTCAGTGGAGTGGTTTTACTGCTCCTTAATACCTGACTAATAGAATTCATACATAAGGAGCACCGGATTATAAGGAGCTCTGACGATTTTTGAAAAAGTTAAAAGATTTTAAGTGCACCTTATAGTGCGAAAAATTGGGAAAAAGGGAGCAGACGGGAGGCAGACGTAAAAGCGGGTAAGACAGACTTTAATATATAACAAATAAATAAACAAAAAATAAGGAAAAAACAAGAAAATAAATAAACAAAAACAAACAAACAGGGAAAGAAACAAAGAGCTAAGCTAAACAGATAATAAACTAACATGGCTAGGGATAAATACAAGGGATAAATACGTAAATATATACCAGGATAAACAGAGAATATAAAGAAACGAAGAACTAAGGGACTTGGAACTAACAATAGTAAACGTGAAATAAACAATAGCAAACGTGAAATAAACAATAGCAAACGTGAAATAAACAATAGCAAACATGAAATAAACAATAGAAAACGTGAAATAAACAATAGCAAACGTGAAATAAACAATAGCAAACATGTAAAAAACAATAGCAAACGTGAAATAAACAATAGAAAACATGAAATAAACAATAGCAAACGTGAAATAAACAATAGCAAACGTGAAATAAACAATAGCAAACATGAAAAAAAACAATAGCAAACGTGAAATAAACAATAGCAAACGTGAAATAAACAATAGCAAACATGTAAAAAGCAATAGCAAACGTGAAATAAACAATAGCAAACATGTAAAAAACAATAGCAAATGTGGCAAGACTGACAACGGGAGTAGGTGCAAAGACAGACGGATAAACATAGACAAAAGAGTACTATATATACTAACATGAAACAATGAACACCTGGGGGGACAGGTAACGAGGGGCGGAGCTACAAATTACAGACACGTGACGGAAAATAACTGAGGAAACGCAGAAAACACAGGGAAACAAAAAGCATAACAAAAATACAGCATAAAAAGTATGTTTGAAAGACATAAAGCATTGTCCTCATGAGAAACAAGTTACGGAGAATAAAACTGGTCAAATAAAATTAAAGCACAATTTGTTAGTGACTAATGCCGCCTGATAGCAATACACTGCGGGTACCTGAGTGCTGCGGTAAACCACGCCGATATTAGCCAGTGGTTAATCCCACATAACTTGCAGACTACAGTCCGATATACTCACCTCTGAACGACGAAAGAGCTTGCTTTTAGTGCGGTTAGCGTCTAATGCTAATGCTGCTCCAGCAGTGCTAGCCAAGGTTAGCAGAAGGCTACAGGCTGAGAATACTCACCTCTGAACGAGGGAAATATTGGTTAGCTGCTAATGCTAATACTATACAAGTCTTGGTGCTGGAGAACTAAACTGAAACTCCTGTATAACTCAGTGTTTTGTACTTCAGTGTTATAAGGTGGCTTTACTGCTCCTTAATACCTGACTGGTAGGATTCATACATAAAGGAATCGGATTATAAGGAGCTCTGATGATTTTTGAGAAAGTTAAAGATCTTAAGTGCACCTTATAGTGCCAAAAGTACGGTATAGGCATTAAAAAAGTATGTTTGCAAGACATTGTCCTGGTCAAGAGAGCAAAACTGGTCAAATAAAAATGAAAGCACAATTTGTTAGTGGCTAATGCTGCCTGATAGCAATACACTGGGGAACCTGAGTGTTGCGGTAAGCTACGCCCATATTAGCCAGCAGCGGTTAATCGTACATAACTTGCACACTACAGTCCGATATACTCACCTCTGAACGACGAAGGAGCTAGTGCTTAGTGCGGTTAGCGGATAATGCTAATGCTGCTCCAGCAGTGCTAGCCGGGGTTAGCAGAAGGCTACAGGCCAATAGTACTCACCTCTGAACGACGAAGGAGCTAGTGCTTAGTGCGGTTAGCGGATAATGCTAATGCTGCTCCAGCAGTGCTAGCCGGGGTTAGCAGAAGGCTACAGGCCAATAGTACTCACCTCTGAACGACGAAGGAGCTAGTGCTTAGTGCGGTTAGCGGATAATGCTAATGCTGCTCCAGCAGTGCTAGCCGGGGTTAGCAGAAGGCTACAGGCCAATAGTACTCACCTCTGAATGACGAAGGAGCTAGCGCTTAGTGCGGTTAGCGGATAATGCTAATGCTGCTCCAGCAGTGCTAGCCAAGGTTAGCAGAAGGCTACAGGCCAATAGTACTCATCTCTGAACGACGAAGGAGCTAGCGCTTAGTGCGGTTAGCGGCTAATGCTAATGCTGCTGCAGCAGTGCTAGCCAAGGTAAGCAGAAGGCTACAGGCCAATAGTACTCACCTCTGAATGACGAAGGAGCTAGCGCTTAGTGCGGTTAGCGGATAATGCTAATGCTGCTCCAGCAGTGCTAGCCAAGGTTAGCAGAAGGCTACAGGCCAATAGTACTCATCTCTGAACGACGAAGGAGCTAGCGCTTAGTGCGGTTAGCGGCTAATGCTAATGCTGCTGCAGCAGTGCTAGCCAAGGTAAGCAGAAGGCTACAGGCCGAGAATACTCACCTCTGAACACGGGAAATATTGGTTAGCGGCTAATGCTAATACTACACAAGTCTTGGTGCTGAAGAACTAAACTGATACTCCTGTCTAACTCTGTACTTCAGTGTTATAAAGTGTCTTTACTGCTCCTTAATACCTGACTGGTAGAATTCATACATAAGGAGCACCGGATTATAAGGAGCTCTGATGATTTTAGGGAAAATTAAAGTATTTTATACGTATAGTATTATAGTTCAAATAATACCGTATTTTATCAGTTATCACAATAAATACGTACACATCTCATTTATAAAACGGTGGCTCTGCTGCAGCGGTTATTTGTGAAAGTGTTTAAGCGAGGGGTTGGGAGCGAGCGTGGCGTCCCCCCGCCGCTCGGGGCCGTGTTAGACCCCCGGGTGGTCTGAATAAAACATGCAGTTTAACAGCAGAGGCGCGCTCTCCTCCGCCAGGCAGAATGTCAGCGACTCAGCAGAGAAGCGGATAAATAAATAACCTCAACACCAGCAGGAGGACAATTAGAGGACAGCAGCGGAACCTGTCAGACCCAGATCCGCTAAACGGGAGATTTCTGCGGCGTGGGTGTAGCGTCGACATGCTCGCTGCTTAGTGTGAACTCAAGATATTTCATGTTTTACTGTGGCTGGAAAACTCTATGTCAAGCTCTAGAATATACAGTGCACAATATATACAATATACAGTGGAGTTACATTCACAAAATCTGATTTGTGAATGTAAAGTATTGCAGATCCTTTTTTTTTTTTTTTTTAAGAATTGGATGCTATATGCTCTGCTCTGGACCAAATATGAAAAAGGACCATCCAGACTTTTATCAGCATCAAGTTCAAAAGCCCGTCTCTCACGTCTGTGATTTAGAATTAATGCAGAAAAGTACATTGAAATCTTAGGGCGTTTTCACACCTGTAGTTGGTTTCTCTGGTCCGAATCAGTTAATGAGTTTGTTTACTTTTTTCTCGCTCTGTTCAGTCTGGTTTCACATTGGCATAAACGTAAACGCACCAAAATGCACATCAATAAACCACGCAAGCAGCCTGTGTCCTCTGATTGGTCAGAGCTGTAGTACGTTAAATATAAATATACGAAAAAAATAAATACACAAGAAGATTTTGTGTTCCAGCGCAAATATCTGTGCTTTAACACTGAAACACTGCACTTTCAAACACAGTGTTTCTATGTGCAGCGCAGATTTAGCTCAAATAAATGGCTTATATTTAATAGCTGGATCTGATCGAGACCGGATCACGTTCTCACCACAAGCGAACGGCTCCAGAGTTCGTTTAGTACCGGACCGAGATCACCTCCTCTAGCTGGTCTCGGTCCGGTTCTTTTGATCCGCACCCGAGTGCGATTACTGTCAATCGAACCGCACTAAAGTTACAAACGGACCAGAGTTCGTTTTAACCGGACCAAACAGTGCTGGTGTGAAAACGCCCTTAAAGAAACATATGATGCCTCCTTCAGAACCACATTCTTTCCAGGGCAACTTCTAAGCAACTGAAGGCCTCTCTGATATTCACCAGTGTTAATGTTCATGAGCCCTCACTGTGTCTGGAAATCTCAACAATATAAAGTATACAATATATACAATATACAGTATAGTTACATTTACAAAAGCCGATTTGTGAATGTAAATAATTGCAGATCTTTTTTTTTTTTAAGAATTGGATGCTATATGCTCTGCTCTGGTCCAAATATGAAAAAGGACCATCCAGACTTGTATCAGTATCAAGTTCAAAAGCCCGTCTCTCACGTCTGTGATGCAGAATTAATGCAGAAATCTACATTGAAATCTGCTTTCAGAACCACATATTTTCCAGGGCAACTTCTAAGCAACTGAAGGCCTCTCTGATATTCACCAATGTTAATGTTCATGAGTCTTACTGTGTCTGGAAATCTCTAGAATATACAGTTTACAATATATACAATATTCACAAAAGCTGATTTGTGAATGTAAAGTATTGCAGTTTTTTTTTTTTTTAACGAACTGGATGCTATATGCTCTGCTCTGGACCAAATATGAAAAAGGACCATCCAGACTTTTATCAGCATCAAGTCCAAAAGCCTGTCTCTCACATCTGATTTAGAATTAATGAAGAAAAGTACATTGAAATCTGCTTTCAGGAACACATCTTTTCCAGGGTAACTTCTAAGCAACTGAAGGCCTCTCTGATATTGACCAATGTTAATGTTCATAGATATTTCTGTGTGTGGGAAACTCTTTTTCAAGCTCTCTAATATACAGTCTACAATATACAGAGTTACATTCACAAAAGCCGATTTGTGAATATAAGGTATTGCAGATCGTTTTTTTTAAGAATTAGATGCTATATGCTCTGGACCAAATATGAAAAAGAACCATCCAGACTTTTATCAATATCAAGTCCAAAATCCCGTCTCTCACATCTGTGATGCAGAATTAATGCAGAAAACTACATTGAAATCTTAAAGTAACATATAAGCAAGGCAAGTTAAATTTATTTAGCACCTTTCATACACAAAATTTCTTTACAAATTAGAAAATACAAAATTAGTCACATAAACGTGTAAAAGAATAACAATAAAATAAAAAAAAAACAGTGAATGATTCAACCATGATTAAAACAATGTATTTAAAAGAAAATTAACAACATTAATTAAAATAAAAGTGCTGTTACAGCTAAAAAAGGCATTTCTAATAGAATTAAAAATAATACAATTGTAATATAAGAAACTGCAAAACATTATAATTAAATAAGAATATTCAAGTAATGAAAACTAAGAACGAAAAAGCAATATAAGAAATAAAGTTCTAACAAAGTGCAAAGCAGAGCAAGTTTATCAGTGTGGAAATCACAGCTAAATAGATGTGTTTTCAGCTTTTTTTTTAAAAGAGGTTACAGTTTGAGCAGTTTGAAATCAGAAGACTTTCAGAAGAATGTTTTATGAACGGGTAACACTAAAAAAGAACCTTATTTTTTCAGTGAAACATGGTGGTGGTAGCAGTGTCATGGTTTGGTTCTGTTTATACAGTATTGTGGCTACAGTACAGTATTTTTACAGTATGTTTTTGAGGAGAAAGTTTTCCTCTAAACCTCACCTGATTGGTGCAGACAGTGTAATGGTGTAGTCCTGCAGCAGCGCCGGCTGTCAGTCAGACCAGTCTGTGGTTCTGGACTCGGATGGGTTCTAATGATCGGGTCTCGGATCAGCGCCGGACTCAGACACACATTTCTCATTTCAATTAGACGGCGAGACAGACGGCCGTCAGGGCAGACAGACATGCAGCAGGTGGGAGATTAGGGGCAGTCACATGATACCGGAATCAGCCAATCGCGGCCCGCATCTATAGACAGGCAGAACTAATCAAGAACCCGCAGCCGACAGGCAGAACTAATCGCCTCCGCTGATCAGCCCAATCAATCTGAGGATGCTGGGAGAATCTCACCTGGGAAAAGGCAGGACTAATCGCACCCCGACACACTGATTCACTGATTCACACAGAGCCAGAACATCTACAGATAAGCACCACATATACTGTAGATTACTGCTGTACTCGTTACTGTAAATACACCCATACACAGCTCTGGGAAAAATAAGGAGAGCACTTCAGTTTCTGAATCAGTTTCTCTGATTTTGCTATTTATAGGTTTATGTTTGAGTAAAATGAACATTGTTGCTTTATTCTATAAACTACAGACAACATTTCTCCCAAATTCCAAATAAATATATTCTCATTTAGAGCATTTATTTACAGAAAATGAGAAACGGCTGAAATAACAAACAAATATGCAGAGCTTTCAGACCTCAAATAATGCAAAGAAAACAAGTTCATATTCATAAAGTTTTAAGAGTTCAGAAATCAATATTTGGTGGAATAACCCTGGTTTTTCATGCATCTTGGCATCATGTTCTCCTCCACCAGTCTTACACACTGCTTTTGGATTCAAGCAGTTCAGTTTGGTTTGATGGCTTGCGATCATTCATCTTTCTCTTGATTATATTCAATTCCATAATTAAAGAAACTCATCATTTTAAGTGGTATATATATATATATATATGTAGAAGTTTTTATGAGATTCTTCTAGGAACATTTTATAAATGTTCTGTAGAACCTCTGAAATATTTGAAATATTCACATTACTGTCGGTGGACATGTTTTATCTCTGAGATACGAGTCACGTCCACGGAGGAAAGCTGAACGCCGTGGCGAGGTTCACGTTTCTCCCACATGCTTTATGCATTAGTCTATATCTGCTGAACATTCTGAGTCATAACAGCGGCGATACCTGTTTAACCACCGATGGATCAAAAGAGCTGAAGGCACCGCCGGCCATATGGAGGATCAACAAACAACCAGAGAGAATCAGGTAAACAGCCGGCCACCAGCCTGACCGGATCAGCGCCTCCTCCGAGAGAACGGATCACATTAGCATTCAGGGTCGTATATCAGCCCAGCGCGAGACCCTCTCAACCACTTTATTCATTATTCATCACAAAATATGTCTCCAAACAAAAGCTAACATGATGGAAATACAGCAACAGCGCTGCCGGACGAAATATGACCGTTCTGGGAAACCCCGGTGGTTCTGTTCTGCAGCCGTCCTGTAGTGCTGGAAGTGAATTCTTTGTTTTAAAATAAAAGAGAAACCCATTTTAGTGTTTGGTTGCACCATTTTAAAAGGTGTAATAGATCCGTCTACAAAGGTTTCACATCAATCACCAGCCAACCGTTTACTATAGGTCCCAACAATACAGGTGCATCTCAAAAAATTGAAACTCATATATACAGTAGATGTACCACGCATAGAGTGATCTATTTTAAGTGTTTATTTCTTTTATTGTTGAAAATTATGGTTTACAGTCAATGAAAACCCAAAAATCAGTGTTTTAGAAAATTATAATATTATATAATATGACCAATTGGTACTTTTGGCAGTTTGGGCAGTGTTCCAAGTCCTGCTGGAAAATGAAAGAAAACTGCAAGAAAACACACTTTATGTAGGGATTGATCTTTTCCATGCTGACATGTTTGCCTCTGTGGGTAAATTGAGAGGACTGGGTTTGGGAGGGGGGTTTAAGTTCCTCTTTCCTTTTCTTCTCTGTATCTCTGTCTCTGATTGGCTCAGGAGGACGACAGGAGAGAAGTGAAGGAGCCCGGCCCTCGACCCGTCGCTTTCATGAGCCGAAATACTGATTTCAGGTTTTGGACGGTAAACACATCTGAAACATCTGAGGTCTTATTCTACCTGAGCTTATTTTCTGAGATCTGGAAGATTGGATTAATTGATTATTGGATTAATTGGTTATTGGACCTTATCTATGAAATGGCAAATTTGGGTACAGCCTGCTTTCCCCCCTGGAGAGTAAAGAGCAGTACGTGCCTCCTCAGATACTAGTGCAACCAAAAAAAAAAATAATATCACAGAAAAGTTACTTTATTTCAGTAATTCAGTTCTATTTTAAGTGTTTAATTCCTTTATTGTTGGTTTTATTGTTGATTAATAAAAACCCCAAAATCAGTGTCTCCAAAACATTGAATATTGCTGTATATAAGACCAATTGATACTTTTGGCCGTGTGGGCAGTGTGCCAAGTCCTGCTGGAAAATGAAGTCTTCCGCATTTCCATAAAAGTTGTTTTCAGAAGAGGGAAGCTGTAAGATATGAAGTGCTGTAAGATTTTGTGGGAAAACAAAACTGCACTGACTTTAGACTTGATAATAAAACACAGTGGATCAACACCAGAAGATGACAGACATGACTCTCCAAACCATCACTGATCATCAGTAAATTTTACATTTTATTTGAAGGAAAAGGAGTCTGGAGGAAGAGTGGAGACTCACAGTGTGAAGTTGACATTACAAAAAAAAAAAAGTGATGGTAGCTGATTGGCTAATGGTCTAGATGGTGAGCATCCTACTTCTCTAGGTCCAATAAAATGTTTTTAAATGCATCGTAGTGTCTTTCTTGTCTTTGCAGTAATCCAGTGTGTATTATTCATTGCTTTCTGGGTTTCACTATGATGGATTATTATAAATCACAGTGTTCTGGATGAAATGCCACAAAAGAGGAAGCTCTAATCAGAAGACAGGATTAATCAGCCAGTAAAGTTTAAGTGAATTCGTTCATCACGTTCTGAAACAGGTGATTGGATGGTACCGGTGGAGGAAGTGAACATGTGTTTGTGTTAAAGCTCTTCATTGTGACAGAGCTGCATTCAGAACCTCAGCGCTGCTGCTGTGTCCTTCACTGAGCATTATTTTATCTTTTATTCTCCCAGCCTATCGCTCTTTCTCTCTCTCTCTCTCTCTTTTCTTTCACCCTCTTTCTCTCTCTCTATCTCTCACCATAAGTCTCATTTTAACCCTTGGTCTCTTTAGCTCAACTTCTATGTTTCTCTCTCTCTCTCTCTCTCTCTCTCTCTCTCTCTCACTCTTTCTTTCCCTGTCTCTTCTCTCACGTTTCTTTCACTCTCTCTCCCTTTGTTCTTTCTCTTTCTCTCGCCCTCTCTCAATCTTTTGCTCTCTCTTTCTCTCTTACACTAAGTCCCTTTTTTATTCCTGATGTGTCTCCTTCATTTCTTGTCTTTCTTTCTGTTCCCAATGGTCTCTTCCTCAGTCTCTCTTTCCCTCTTTCTCTCTCTCTATCTCTCTCACTTCTCTCACTCAAGTCTTTTTTTCAGCCCAGTCTTTCTCCCTCACTTTCTCTTCCTCTCTTTCTTCTCTCAGTCTCTATATTTCTCTCTATTCAAATCTCTTACCTCACCCTCTCTCTCTTCTGTCTCTCTTTTATTTTACTCTCTTTCGATCTTCCTCTCTCACTTTATTTCTCTCACTCTAAATCTCTTTAATCTCAGTCCATCTCAATCTTTCTCACCCTTTCTCTGTCTCTTGTCTTTTCTTTCTTTCTCTCGTACTCTCTCTTTTTCCCTCTCTATCTCTCTCACACTAAATCTGTTTTTCACTTTCAGTCTCTCTCTCTCTATCTCTCTTACCTTTTGTCTCTCTTCTTTCTCTCCCTTTTTGCTCTTTTTTCTCTCTGTCTATCTCTCTCAAGCTAAGTCTCTTTTTCACCCTAGGTCTCTGTCCTTCACTCTCTTTCTTTCTCACGCTTTCTCTCTTTTTCACCCTCTCTCTTCTCGTTCTCTCTCTCTCGCTCTCCTCCTTTCTTTTCTTGCTGAAACTCGAACAAAAGCGAGATTTCAAATTGGCCCAGAAATCACATCAAAGGCTGCAGTCAGATACATGGAAGGAGAATGACAAATGCATTAGCCGCGCAGCTCCCGGTCTGTTTGTGAGTGTGCGTGTGTGTGTGTGTGTGTATGTTATTGTGTGTGTGTTAGTGTGTGTGTGGGTGGGCAGGCGTACAGCGTGCTGTAAGTAATTGGACAATGGCAGGATTGTTGTTTTGTCTCGATGCTCTGCTGCTGCTGCTGCTGCTGCTGCTGTGGAACACTGAGTGAGTTTACAGAGCAGAAGATTCAATCCCAGGATGTTTACATCCATCAGTGGAACCGGTACTAATCAGAACCCTCAGTCCGGTCAGATCAGGAGAACATGAGAACATTCACTCAGTGTCTCTGTGTCTCTGTTTAGCTTCTTTATTAGAAGAATTCAGGGCACAAACAAACCCAGGGTGGACCGAAACACTGGGTATTTCCTGTAGTAAAACTCATCCAAGTAAAACCTGATTTGGCTCATGTTCTCCTGTTCCAGGAACAAAGCCATCCACCAAATTTCCCACCAATCAGACAGATATTTTTCCAGATATCCCTTTCTGACTCTTTCTGTACCATAAAACATCTAAATGTAAAAGACTTTACTTTTATATTAGTTGAATATTTTTTTATTAGAATGTATATGAATCCCAGTCAAACGTTTCTACAGCCAGTTCAGACAAAATGGGACAGGTAAAAAAAATCTCATAAAATGTTATGTTTGAAACTAGTTTGGTTACTTACTGTAGAAAGCTGAAAAAATTGTGTTTGGACTCATTGAGCTAATCTTCTCAACATATACAATCTACTGCCACCTTATGAGGATGTTTTGTTTAAAAACAAAAAACAAAAAAAAAAAAACATTTTCTTTACAAAGACAAAGCTTTTTTGTGGCTACATGATAGGTCCTAGTAAGCTACCAATCCCAAATAACAAAAATAGGTAGGAGAAACTAAAAATGCTCACCAAGGAAAGATTAACATTGGGCATATAGTTCTGCATATAGTTCAAGCACACTATTAATATTTTATATACTGTAAATACTGTCACCAGTGAGTCAACCAAAGGACCAGAACCAAGGCAAGGCAAGTTTATTTATATAGCACCTTTCATACACAATGGTCATTCAAAGTGCTTTACAAATTAGAAAATGCAAAGAGAAGTCAAATTACAAATACATGTAACAGTAAAAATGGAAATAAAGCATGTATAAAACGTGATTCAAACATGATTAAAACAAAGATAAGTCAAATTAAAAACATGTAAAAGAATAATTATAACAATTTTAAAAGAAAATCAAAAAAGTAAAAGTAAATACAAGACATTATAAGTAAAATAATGAAAAAAAAATAAGGACTAAAATCAATATAACAACGTGCACATCAGAGAAAGTTACACAGTGTGAAAAGCGCAGGTAAACAGATGTGTTTTCAGCATTTTCCTAAAAGACGTTACAGTTTGGGCGCATCTCACAGCTCCTGGAAGTTTATTCCAACTAACTGCAGTATAATGTCTGAAAGCTGCCTCACCGTGTTTAGTTCGGGTTCTAGGTACTGTTAACAGATCTGCCTCTAATGATCTGAGGAGTCTAACAGGCCAGTACTTCTCCAGCATATCAGAGATGTACGCTGGGCTGAGGCCATTTAGTGCTTTATAAACGATGAGCAGTATTTTAAACTCTATTCTCCAGCTGATCGGGAGCCAGTGTAATGACCTGAGCACTGGAGTTACGTGTTCCTGCCTCTTTGTTCTGGTTAGGACTCTGGCAGCAGTGCTCTGAATAAGCTGCAGTTTCCTGAGGCCATATGGGGTGAACTCAAACTACCCCATAGGGGTCTTTATTTATCCACCAGGAATTAGCCAAAAAGGTCCAGGTTAGGTTGGGGAACTGGAGACAAACAGATGAAGGGGGTTTGAGGGTCAATCCCGTCCTCAGAGCAGTTCGGCTAATCTCCTGTAGGAGGTGACAGGGGGAAAGCGTAGAGGGGAAAACAAAAAGGACAGAGGTTCAGCATTTCTGTCTCTTGGAGCAATTATTCTCACTCACTGGTGCTCCCATGCTGCTTTTATTCCTGTGCCTGAGCCGTGAGTGAGTGGCTGCGTCCAGAAAACCCAAAAGTGTCTCCTTTTTCCTACCAATCCTCCTCCTCTCCGCCGTAACCCGGAAACTGATTTTGTGACGCCATCTTGCCACCTGTCTGAAAACCGTAGGAGACGAAAGAAGCTACTTAAAATCCTCCTCAAAGAGGCTTCAAACCAAGGATATATGAGAGCATCCTACTCCGGAAGACTTTTAGGGATTTTCGAATGACATCACTGCATCCATGCCCATGTTGTTGTACATGTATATATATATATATATATATATATATAGCAGCAATTCAAAAGTGCTGGGAAGGTTCGTGACTCTCTTTATGCTTTCGCTGCGGGTGTTCAGCACCATGGACAGCGCCAGGGCGCTGGGGAGGTCGGGAGCTCTTTTCCCGCTGCAGCAGTGGCCGCGGGTGACAATACACATCTTTTTCACAGGGGGCGCTAAGAGAGGTGTACCTCAGCTGGGATGTCAGTGGTTCAGCCAGGCACCAGCACCTCCCCTGACACTTTTTACTGCCTGCATTTCTTAGTTTTTGCTCTAGACACCAGAGAGTGCCTCGTCCACATGTCTTTAGGGCACCTCCAGAATGTTCCATCCTGACCCAACGTGTCAGCCTCAGAGTCTCCAGAGAGGCGCTGGCTGATGGGCTATGTTTAGAGAGTGAGTGGTAGTAGTGAGGGGGGGTGCTGGGTAAAGGCAGTAGTAGTGCAGCGGTGGTTTGTAGGGAAGGCTGACGCTGCAGAGCTCGGGCCGGCCCAGTGGAACCGTCTGCTTAATTGGAGCGTTACGCTGTCGGAAATATTTATAGAAGCTGTGCTACTGAAACTCCGAGAGGATTAGCCAATATTTACCCACAATCCCGCTGAACAGAGAGAGAGAGAGCGGGGGAGAGAGGGCGAGAGAGGGCGAGAGACAAAGATTACCTGCTGCTGTGTCTGATGGCCACGGGTTATCTCCTGTTCTTTGATAAATGATGTCATAATTACGCTTTTGATTAAAAACAGAGAGAACAGAAGATATAACAGGATATGAATTATTCATAGTTGTCTTGCGAGCGGCGGAGGGATCGTCGCGGGATCCGTCTCTGCAATTATCACTTTATAACCTCCAGTGTTTTTGATCAAGACATCAAAATGAATGTTTAGTCAGGTCGTTAGGGAGAGCTGGAGCCGTATTATGAGTCATTATCAGCAGGTGCTTCATTCGGCGAGGAGCAGCGCCGCTCCTACAGGTCCTATTAGTCTGATCCCAATAGCGCCGGTCTTGTTTTTCGGTTCGGTTCGGTTCTGTGGGTCAAATTTTATTGGAAAGAACAAAAACATCTCATCGTTTTGCCCACGACTTTTATTTTTAAATCAAATGCAACCTCAAATCAAATCATGAGTACAATCACCTGTTAACACAACATGTTGTCCCTTGTTGCTCTCCTGTTGATTTGTAGCTCCGCCCCCTAGTCCCAGGTGTTTCCTGTCTTTGTCCGTGTGTATTTATAGTCCATATGTATTTATAGTCCGTGTGTTTCCAGTCTCCTTGTCAGTTCTTGTACATCTTTACGTCAGTCAGGGTTTGTGTTTCAGTGTTTTCTACAGTACGTACTCTTGTTTCTTTTTTGTTTGTTTGCTTACTTTTTGTGTATTTCTAATAAATCCTTGCGTGTGCATCCGCCTCCGCGTCTTCTCCTCACTCCTGCTGCCAAACCCTGAGATTTTTCATCTCATTACAAGCCCTATTTTCTCCCATCCCTACTTTTTGGGATTGTGTTGAGGTCTGAAATGCAAGAATAGAGGTATATTAATAAATTAATTATAGTTGAGCAGATGAAACATGACACTTTTATTCAATTCAATTCAATGTTTTTATATAGTACTTTTTACAACAAACGTTGTCCAGAAAATCTACTGTTTAGCAAGGGGTGTGGCAATAGATTGGTCTTAACCAGTGGTGAAATTTGTTAGAATTTCCTTTTTTAACTGGGAGGCAGGATAACAGGCAGTTATAATCAATGGCATGACCAATCCAAAACTCTATTTGAGAAAGGAGGAGGGACAATGCAGTCAAATGCTGTGGCGAAATCAATTGGAAACTTTCAGCTGGGAGGTGGGACAACATACCAATCAAAACCAATCAAAATCTCCTTTTCAGCTGGGGATTGGGACATTATGCTCAAGTTCAGTGGCAGATTCAATCAAAATTTAAATTTTATTTGTGGGTGGGACAAAACAGAAGCAATTAAATACCCAGTTCAGTTCATGTTTAATAGAAAAATCTATCAAAATCTACATTTCAGATTCTGTATGAGCCTGTGAATCTCCTGGTTTGGATGTTACAGATGCATTTTTGAGAACCAGTAGTGGTTCCTCCTTTTTTCTTCTCTAAAGAACCCTACAGTATGTAGAGGCTTTATTTAGAGAACCGACCCGCCGGCCCACCTCATCTCATCTATTTTAAACAGCACAATACTGCCCCATCTTTCTCCACCTCCTGTGATTCCTATTGTCCCGGTTTAGCTGGAGGATGATTACGGAGGCCGGCGAGCCGCTGGAGGCACTGGCTCCTCTGATTATGATTAATTCTGCCAGAACAAAGGAATCAAAAACATTATTTCATGCTTCAGAAAGGTCTGCAAATGTTTTCCGCTCCAAATTAGCCTCGCATGCTAATGCAGGAGAATTCTACTCAGCCTGAATCTAAAACTGGATTTCTCCCACTTCTGTTTCAGAACCTTCCAGAGAGTTAAACAGGTGATCAGATTCACTGGTAGCGTTTATTACATTAACATTATACACTCTATACCACCCTCTATAGAAACAGGAAACTGCGGTGTTTCATTCAGTTATTTTGATTATTATTATTATTATTATTATTATTATTATTATTATTATTATTATTACCGTCGCCTCCTTCACCTCCTCCAGCCCCGAGGGAAGCAGATAAGGGCAGTATTATCATTGTTGGGAATTCTATGTTATTCTATTGTATTCTAAGTGTCTAACTCTAAGGCTAACATGGCAGTGTCATGTTTTCCAGGAGCTCGGTTTCTGGACTTCGCCTGACGGAGATTTTGATTGGTTCTGCCATCAAGAGTTCATCATTGTACCAACCCCCAGCTGAAAAGGAGATTTTGATTGGCCCTGTCAATGAATTTTGAGTCTGTTGCCCCACCTCCCAACTAGAGTAGAGTTTACGATTGGTTCTGCCATTGAGTTTCCTTGCATTGTCCCACCTCCTCTCTCCAATAGAGGTTTTGATTGGTTGTGCCATTGACTATAACTGTCTGTTGTCCCACCTCCCAGATAAAGTTGAGATTTTGATTGGTTCTGCCACTAAGTTTTACCGCATTGTCTTACCTCCTACCTGAAATAGAGAGTTTTTTATTGGTAATGCCACTGATGGTGAGTCCATTGTACCAACCCCCAGCTGAAAAGGAGATTTTGATTGGCCCTGTCAATGAATTTTGAGTCTGTTGCCCCACCTCCCAACGGAAAAAGAGTTTATGATTGGTTTTGCAACTGAGTTTGACTGTATTGTCCCACCTTTTGTCACTGAATTTTGAGTCTGTTGCCTGAAATAAAGATTTGGATTGGTGAGTCCATTGTTCCAACCTCCATTTGAAAGGTAGATTTTGATTGGTTCAACCACTGATTCTCAGTCTGTTGCCCCAACTCACAAATTTTGATTGGCTCTGCCAGTAGCTTGGTTACTGCTGTGCCTGCTCCCAGCTAAACCATCTCAACTGGAGATTTTGACTGGCTTAACCTCCTTAACGAATTGAGGATTTTGATTGGTTCTGCCAATGTTGCAGCTTCACTTGAGTAATTTTAAAGTAATGTTCACCATCAGCAAAGCCCAGCTTAGAATCATGGTGTTAAAATCATGGTGAAATCCTGCATCTTCCCCCAGTTTTCAAGGTTTTCCTCGTAAACCTTGTTTAGGCCCCCTCATTGTGTTTAAGAGTTGAGTCTGGAGGGATCTCTTAGGGTTCCTGAGGAACTCTAAAGCTAATTACAGCTTCATAAACTCCAGCCTGACCTTCAGCTCATCCAGGGTCCGCTCTGAGTCATCCTCCTTTCTCCACTCTTCTTTCACTCTCGCTGTACAGAGCTGAATTCATGAAATATGAAGCTCTAAATGAGAAATTCCTTCCCGTCCTTCACACAGAGTCTGACACTGACGCCTCCTTGGGTCACCTGAGGTTTGTGAAGCTCTGCTACGCCGGCCTCTCTGTTTTTAGATTTGACTGAACAGCGCAAACACGTCTGGAGCCGGGAGACAGCCGCGTTAATTCCATGCTTCACTTTTGACTTTTCCATCTGTCTGAACGGGTTTAGAAGGACAGCCGGATCAAAACCGCCGAGCAAAGACCGACACGAATGTGAGAAGAATCACAATTGGCTTCAGAAAAACCTGACAGATAGAAAATACAGATTAAATAGACGAGGCCTGGGAGGAAATCTGCAACGTCGGCTCCAGTGATGGTGAATTCCCATATCTAATCTTCTCCTTCTGACCATTTCACATAAAATCACCACAGTGAAATTTAACATTTTTAACTCCAGTGTAGACCACTTTCAAATGTGCTATTAAAACACTTTTCTTTCTTTTATTTATTTTTTAGTTCTTCTCTTCTTACCTGTTTTACTTAATCTTATATATTCTTAGCTTTTATTTCTTATTTTAGTTCTTAGGTTAGTTTAGTTTATTCTCTTTTATTTCTTTCTTCTTTTGTAATAGTCATGTATTATTACTTTTTCAACTTATTTATTTCAGTTCTTTGTACCTGTTTTACATAATCTTATTAATTTTTTACTTTTATTTCTTATTTTAGTTTCTAAGTTTATTTTCTTTTTTATTTCTTTATTTTTTAATAGTCTTGTATTATTACTTTTTTTAATTTATTTTAATAAAGTTTAGTTTAAACTGCTTTAAATCTTCTCAATTTTGCATAAAATCATACTGAATCTCATTTTTAACTCCAGTTAGTCGGCCACTTTCAAATGTGATATTGGAATACCTGCAACTTTTCAGTTTTAATACCTCGTTCTGGTGTTTATGTGTGTTGTAGGTAATATTTTAATATCTAACCACCTTCAGACAGACTGTACCTGTTTTACTAAATCTTTTTTATTCTTAACATTTATTTCTTATTTTGGTTCTTCTGTTATTTGTTTCTTTTTATTTCTTTCTTTATTTTATCTTTAATAGTCTTTTATCATTACTTTTTTTAACTTATTACAATTTAGTTTCTTTTGCTATTACTACTATTATTATTTTATTAGTACTATTTATTTATTTATTTATTTATTTTAATTGTACTGTGTAAAAGTTGGTTTTAGCTTAAACTGCTTTAAGCATTTAGTTTTTTTTTTTATTTTATTGACCTCCTATCTTCTTTTGATCTTAAGTTCTTATCTAATTTTTTTCTTTTATTCACTGTTATTTAGAATTTTCTTTTAATTTAAAATGGTTAAATGTTGTTATTAAATGTCATATCAATCCCTGTTTTTGTAAATGCTCGGCTACATTGAAAATGTAGGTTACTCCCAATGTACTTCCGAGTTAAAAAAAAAAAAACATATCTGACCATAAGTGTCTAGACCACCACCCCATCAATCTCTGTTGCTATTTAAACGAGCCAGCAGGAAGAAGGGAAAATAGACTGTTGGCGGGGTGTAAGATAGCAATGAGCATTGCAATGTGCCTTGGGCAGGGGGCAAAAAAACAGTAAAAAAAAAATTGCAATAAACAAAAAAACAATTAACAATAAGCCAATTAGCAGCCCCATGCTAGCCCACAGCTTGAAAAACACTCGTCTAAAGAGCCTGAAAACATTCTTTTTCCTGCTGTTGGAACATATCTAATAATATTGAAGAGCTGAAACCCTCAGAACCTCAGGACTACAGAGCGGGTCATCTGCGGTAATGAACCGGAACACTCCTCCAGCTTCTCCCTGCAGCGTTTTCCTCCATTACGCTGTGAAACTGTGAGAAATGAAAACATTAATTCTATTAGAGCTCTTTATTTATCAGCCGGTCTGAGCGCTGCCTCTGTTTGATGAATCTCAGAAATCGCTCGACTGTGAAGAAAACCAATCAGCCTAAACTAACAACAGCAACCCGACACGGCTTATTTCCCCCGCACCTCCTTCACCAGCGCGCAGAACCAGCTACAATCTGAAAGTCAAATAACCAGAAACCGGCCAAAAGAGCGGCGCGCCGGCGGTTCCTGCGGGGGGAACTCTGTAGACGCCTCCGGCCGGCGGTTTAACCGCGGGCTAACCTCAAGTGGACGTAATGGTCCTTAGCATAATTCCAATTAAATAAACAAAGCCTGCAGCGCTCTGATCTGTTTTTAACAGTGTGGAGGAGAGAATGGAGTTATTAGAGTTTCCACCAATCAGGAGAAAGCACAGATTCCCTACAGCACTTTCCCAACACCACTTCCTCACCTCGCTCACCTGAACACTTCACCACTGCTCCAATCCATTACTGCAGCAGATAGGAGCTCTGAAAGCACCCGACAACTTTTAACTCAGAATAACAGCACTCACATGAAGAAAAAAAAACTAGGGCTGTCAATCAACTAAACAAAGTATATACAGAATTAATCATACAATATTCTGTGATTAATCCTGATTAATATCAAACATAACATATGTTTGTTTAATTGTATTTTTTTGTATTTTGTACATTTAAACACAGATTGACCAGCTAAGTTACAACATCAATACAAAATATGAAAAAAAGAAGGAAACATATTTATTATTATTAAAAGATGCAGAGCTTATAGACCTCAAATAATGCAAAGAAAACAAGTTAAGAGTTCAGAAATCAATATTTGGTGCAATAACCCTGGTTTAATCACATGCATCATGTTTTCATGCATCTTGGCATCATGTTCTCCTCCACCAGTCTTACACACTGCTTTTGGATAACTTTTTGCTGCTTATTCAAGCAGTTCAGTTTGGTGGTTTGATGGCTTTTGATCATCCATCTTTCTCTTGATTATATTCCGGAGGTTTTCAATTTGATAAAATCAAAGAAACTCCACGTTTTTAGGTGAACGTATGTAAGGGTTGAAGAAGTCACTGTCTTTATTGGACTTTAAAAGTCTGATTAAAGTCACTTAAAGAACCATTTGTAGCTCATTTTTGTTTTTGAAAGTGTATTATACAAAAAGTTTTCTTCAATGGTTCTTTAGTTAAGGAACTGGATCTATTATTGTATATATTATATATAAATCCAAAATGGGTGGCACATGGCAACACTACAGCCCACCTTAACCCCACATGGGTGCCATGTTTCCATGTTTTACTCCTTATGGTCCCATCACAATCTATAAGCAACATGAAACCAGTGAATAAAACCTTCAGGTTCTCAGTTTGGCTACTCATACAGGCCCCACATGGACGTCTATCTGGGTTTAGACCAGAAAAAACAAGTTCTGAAAAAGTTCTGAAACTTCAACAAATCCAGACTGACACAGTACACTCTCTATGAGCGGTTCTAAACCTGGCAGCTCTTAGAACATTGCCCCCAGTGGTCTGGAGGCTTGTTGTGTGTTCTGAGGCGTGGTGTGTTTATTTCGGGAGGATCCTGAGGGTGGATATTAGGTCCGGTCTGAAACCCCTGGGCTGCTGACTCCGGACTTTACCACAGACAGACTGTCGGACAGCACTTTCTATACGTCCATCAGCGCCGCGGCCGGAGGGACGTAAACAAGAGGAACACTGCTCTTAATAAGACCAGCGCATCAGAGCGAGACGCCCTGCCGCACCTACAGCGCCGGCTCCAGCGCCGGGTAACACACCTGTCACACCCGCCGGGGCCACTGAGCGCCACCGAACTCCTGCCGGCTAATTTATCCCTCTAAAAACACCTCTACATCCAGAGAGAGAGAGAGAGAGAAAGAGAGAGAAAGAGTGAGATAGAGACAGATAAATAAAGCCAGAGAGATAGAGATAGAAAGAAAGAGAGAGAAACAGAGATAGAAAGAAAGAGATAGAGAGAGATAGAAAGACAACGACAGATATAAAAAGAGAGAGAAAAAGAGATAGAAAGAAAGAGATAGATAGAGATAGAAAGACAACGACAGATATAAAAAGAGAGAGAGAAACAGAGATAGAAAGAAAGAGATAGAGAGAAATAGAAAGACAAAGAAACAGAGATAAAGAGTGAGAGAAAGAGACAGACAGAAAGACAGAGAGAGAAATAGGCAGAGAGACACTGAGACTGCAGGCAAGAGAGAGAATGAGAGGCAGATAGAAAAAGAGATAGACAGAACAGAAGAGAGAGAGCGTGAGAAATTAAGAGAGGTGAAGGAAGAGAGAGACAAAGAAAGGAAGAGAGGGTTTGTGTGAGTGAAAAACAGATAGAAAAGAGAGTGAGTGAGGGAAATAGAGAAAGATGGAGAGAACGAGAAAAGACAGTGTGAGCAAGAAAGAAAGGGAGAAAGAAAGAAACAGATATAAAGAGTGAGATTGAGAGAGAGGCAGATAGAAAGACAAAAAGAGAGAGATATGGAGAGAGACAGATTGATGTGAAGAGATAGAGACCGAGAGGATGATAGAAGAAGTGATAGAAAGGAAGAAAGCAAGTGTGAGAAAGAGAGAGAGAGGTGGACAGAAAGAGAGAGAGTGGGTGTGAGAGAGAGACAGAGAGGCAGATAAAAAGAAAGAAAAAGAGAGAAATAGGGAGAGAGACACTGAGACTGCAGGCAAGAGAGAGAATGAGAGGCAGCTAGAAAAAGAGATAGACAGAAAGGAAAAGAGAGAGTGTGAGAAATAAAGAGAGGTGCAGAAAAAGAGAAAGACAGAAAGGAAGAGAGAAAGTGTTTGTGTGTGTGAGAGAGAGAGAAAAAGACGGAGAAAAGAGAAAGACAGATAGTAAAGAGAGCGAGTGTGGGGTAAAGAGAGAGATGGAGAGAAAAGAGAGTGTAAGCAAGAAAGAGGAGGAAAGAGGCAAAAAACAGATATAAAGAATGAGAGAGAAAGAGAGAGACAGAAAGACAGGAAGAGAGAAAGGTAGGGAGAGAGACAGTGAGACTGCAGAGAACAGAGAGAATGAGAGGCAGACAGATAAGGAAGAGATAGACAGAAAGGAAAGAGAGTGTGAAAAAAAGGAGAGATGGAGAGAAAGGGAGAGTGAGCAGAAGAGAGAGAGAGACAGAAAGGAAGAGAAAAAGTGGGTGTAAGGGAGAGAGGGAGAGAGAAAAAAAGGAAAGTCAGAGAGACAGAAAAGAGAGAGAGTGTGGGAAAGAGAGAGATGGAGGGAAAGAGAGAGTGGGCAGGAGAGAGGGAGAGACAGACTGACAGAAAGGAAGAGTGTGTAAGAAAGAGAGAGATGGAGAGAAAAAGAAAAAGAAAGGGAGAGAGAGAGAGAGAGAGAGAGAAAGAGAGAGACGTTGAGCCCCAGATGTCTAAGGCTTCATGCAGTGAATCACTGAGGACAAAACAGCCAATCAAATCACAGCATGCAAGCTCGTCAAACAACATCATATCAGACAATTGATTTGAGTCGATCGATAGACAGGAGAATTACATGGACTGATCATCAGAAAACTGAAAAAACATCCTTCTGTCAGACAGACAGGATCAATCTCAGTATATAAACATGGATTCAGTGGTTCTGTTGCCTGTTTCTCTATAATAATAAAACTATAATTATACGTCATGCTGTGGATTTTATAACCAGTCTGTAGAGTAGAGAGCAGAGGCGGAGCTCAACTCATTTATTACTCATTAATATAGACCTGAGTCTCTTTACTTCAGACCAGACACATCAGTGTCTCACACTGCCTTTATTGAGTTTTTACCAACATTAATAATCCAGCATGTCTAACCTTACTAATCTACACTCTGAAATGAAATTAACACCTTCTAGCAACACTCTAGTAGTACTGAGTACATTGTAAAAAATATCAGCAGCTTAAACCTTTCAGACCCGGATTATGATATTCTGATGCACAACTTTCTGTACCTGGACTACCCACCGCTGTGTGTAAGTAACTATAAGTTTAAATAGGATCTCCGGTGGATTTTGTGTTTTACAGACTCTAAGACTAGGTCAGTGGCTGAACTGCACTTAGCAGGGCATTATTACACATGTTATGAAGAACATATGACATTGCAAAGACTGTTATTAATGTAAAAAAAAGTCTGTTGTCTGTCTTGGTGGTGTTGCAGTTGTGTAAATATTCATGAGCAAGAGCCGAAATCCTATCGTTTCTCCCCGCCCCCCACACTCCTCCACCAGACTAAAGCAGTGATATACTGGATCACCAGAGCACTTTTTCCACAAAAAAACAGTTAAACAGCTCACATGACATTCAGTCATACTACAGACACAACTAGACCTTTTTTAAAATGAATTAAAAACGATGGAACGAGACCTTAAATTTTATTTTATTATTATTTCATTGGCTCGTAAACTTGTTTATTGGCTGGTTTTTGGTTGATTCTGATGGACAACAGGTCTCAATTTTAAATTTTAGTTTAAAAGCTGCTCTAAAAGCTGCTCTGCTTTTTTAGGTAAATCAAACTTTTAAATTTACTCATGACTGCATGTTTTTTGTTATACAAATCAGATCCATAAATTATATTCTATTTGATTTTAAACTAGATAGATTTTAATTGATGTACCTAAACCTTATGCATTTGATTTTTTACAAATATTTTCAATCTAAAAAGTTTTATCAGAAAAGTTATAAAAAAGTTTTATCAAATCAAATTTTATTATGTTAAATATTAAAAATATATTTAAAAAAAATCAAGTTTATTATAAAACTCAAGTAAATTTAATTAAAATATGGCAAATGCAGACTTAAATACTTATTTCAGATTTTAAGATTTTTACTTCTTGTGTTAAATAAGAAGCAGTTAAACTGTTTTTTTTTTTCAAGTCATAAATTAAATAAATTAAAATTAAATAATGGTTCATTAATGTACATAAATTATATATTTCAGTTTCACAAGCGAGTGCAGTTTTCTGCTTTATTTGTATTATTTCTGCGTGCAATGTTCAGTATTTTCGTTGGAGGATTGATATAACCGTGGGTTTCTCAGCGTTAGCGGTTTGGTTGTGGATGGGTTAGTCCGGGGGGCGCTGTGCCTCTGTTTGATGCAGTCGGTCAGGAGCTCGGTTGGCTATTGAGCAGAAAGTTATTAGTTGTGGCTGAACGTTTCTCTCCTTATCGGCCGGTGGAAAGCTCCTCACCCGGAGATTAGCCGCACATCAAATAAATGAGCTTTCCTGCCCGAGGGGCAGGACTTCACTTTCCATTAGAGCGGCTGAGGCTCAAAACAGGAAAACAGGCTGGAAGAGGAGGAAGAGGAAGAAGAGGAGGAGGAAATGTGCAACGTGGGTTTGAGCAGATCAGACAGAGAACATCCTGATTAAATAAATCTGATATTTTCACAGATTAACTTCTAATTTACCAACATTTTCACTACAGACTTGATTCTTCAAAACTCATCTGCACAATAAAGCAGTGCTGTGAACACTAGTGCTATATGCTAACACTGCGTATGCTAACACTGTGTATGCTAACACTAGTGCTGTTTGCTAACACTGTGTATGCTAACACTAGTGCTGTATGCTAACATTGCATACAATAATACTTGTGTATGCTAACACGGTGTATGCTAACACTGCATATGCTAGCACTGCGTACAGTAACACTAGTGCTGTATGCTAACTCTAGTGCTGTATGCTAACACGGTGTATGCTAACACTGCATACGCTAGCACTGCGTACAGTAACACTAGTGCTGTATGCTAACTCTAATGCTGTATGCTAACACTGCGTATGCTAACACTAGTGCTGTATGCTAACACTAGTGCTGTATGCTAACTCTAGTGCTGTATGCTAACACTGCTTTTGCTAACACTAGTGCTGTATGCTAACACTAGTGCTGTATGCTAACTCTAGTGCTGTATGCTAACTCTAGTGCTGTATGCTAACACTACTTTTGCTAACACTAGTGCTGTATGCTAACACTAGTGCTGTATGCTAACTCTAGTGCTGTATGCTAACACTGCGTATGCTAACCCTGCATATGCTAACACTAGTGTATGCTAACATTGTGTATGTCATTACTTGTGTATGCTAACACTTGTGCATTCTAATACTGTGTGTGCTAACGCTGAAAATGCTAACAATGTTTATGCTAACACTAGTGTATGCTAACACTGTGTATGTTATTACTTGTGTATGCTAACACTTGTGCATTCTAATACTGCGTATGCTAACCCTGCATAATGCTAACACTAGTGTATGCTAACATTGCATATGTCATTACTTGTGTATGCAAACACTTGTGCATTCTAATACTGCGTATGCTAACTCTGAAAATGCTAACACTGTGTATGCTAACACTTGTGCATTCTAATATTGCGTATGCTAACTCTGAAAATGCTAACACTGTGTATGCTAACACTTGTGCATTCTAATACTGCGTATGCTAACTCTGAAAATGCTAACACTGTGTATGCTAACACTTGTGCATTCTAATATTGCGTATGCTAACTCTGAAAATGCTAACACTGTGTATGCTAACACTTGTGCATTCTAATACTGCGTATGCTAATGCTGAAAATGCTAACACTGCAGATCCAAACACTGTGTACACTAACTTTGCGTATGCTTACACTTGTGTATGCTAACCCTGTTTATGCTAGCACTGTGTATGATAACACTAGTCCTATGTGCTAGCACTGTATACATTAACACTGCATATGCTAATATTTGTGTATGCTAACACTGCATATGCTAACACTGCGTATGCTAACAATTTGTATACTAACACTGCATACACAAAAATGTAAATGCTAACACGGTGTATGCTAACACTGTATACGCTAGCACTGAGTACGCTAACACTGTGTATGCTAACATTAGTGCTATATGCTAACACTGCATATGCTAGTTCTGTTGATGGAGTGTAGGATAGCAAAGAGCATCACAACACACCTTGGGCTAGGTCTATGATAGGGCCCTTATTGTTTATATATATGTGTGTGTATGTTTGTGTGTATATATATGTGTGTGTGTGTGTGTGTGTGTGTGTCTGGTCCAGCGAGCCGGTCAGCTGACAACCACTGTAGCGCTACAGTTAGCTGATATAATGAGTGGTGGGGTGTGTGTGTGCGTGTGTATGTGTGTGTTTGATTGTGTGTGTGTGTTCTGTAGCGTTAAACACTCCGTCTCGCTGTGTGTGAGTGTGTGTGTGTGTCACACAGCAGCGCCGGCGGGGGTCCAGGTCCGCTCGGCGGGGCCGCTACACTGCTTACACAGCCCGCCGCTGAGGGGTCCTGACAGCCCACCGCACGCCGTGTGTGTGTGTGTGTGTGAGTGTGTGCGTGTGTGTGCTGTAATTGTGCCGAGGCAGCAGTGAGAGAGTGATTTTGGAGAGGAGTAATTATCCACTTCAGCGTGGAGGAGCAAACACCCCCTCCCACGGTGAGGTCAGCACGTTCTAACTCTTAGAGTGTTTTCACACTTGTCCCGAACACGAGACCAAAACCAGGACCGACTTTGGATTTGTTTGGGGGGAAGGAGCCCCAGGTATCAATGTGCAGCATGTGAGACGGTGTTTCAGGGACAGATTCTGTGTTCACATTACACACAGATACAGATCACTTACATTTACAGTCAGTGATGGTATAGTTACTTTGAAAAAGTAATCTGATTACTGATAACTGCTTACTCTTTTTAAAAAGTAACTTAGTTACTTTATGGATTACTTGATTTTAAAAGTAACTAAGTTACTTTACAAGTTACTTTATTAGTTACTTTCAGCAGCTGCAGACACCACCTCCCGCCGCCTTAACATAAACATTATAACCAGTTTTGCCAATACTCCCTTTATTGGAAAAAGCATTTTAACAGCATCAATGTATCTCTAGACATTTAAAGTTGAACTATTTCCTGAAAAAATGAGTTTTTTGAATAGAAATAAAAAACCATATATCTTGAATTAACTTAACATAAATATATTTTTTTATAAAAAAATAAAATTTGGTCTTTCTTGATTTCACTTAACATAAATACTTGTTTTTATAAAAAATATATAAAATAAAGAAAGCCTTTCTTTACCTGACATAT